>NC_069658.1:181191070-181494101 GCF_027244095.1 Hemicordylus capensis
AAGCCCGGGTGGGTGTGTGGCTGGGGAGGTCAGTCATGTGACTTGCCTCTGGGGGCCCCCCCAAGGCAGTGGGCCCCCAGACAACTGTCTCCCCTTGCCCTATCATAGTTATGCCCCTGCTCAGGCTACAAAATATTGGAGTCTTGAGGTCAAAAGAGTATGAAAACTTGAGATTTCAGTTAAGGAACTAGACCTTGTGAAATTTGACCAAATGCTATGATTATTACACTAAATAGTTAATCATGAAATAAAGCATTGTGAACTCCAGGCAGGCTGCCTGGGCACAATTAGGCAAAGTGCAAATAATCAGCTTGTACAGGAACAAAGACATATTGGCTCACCCCTGTGCCAGAATGGATTCCCTACTGAGCACATGAAGCACAGAGGAGGTGGTTTCTCCTGACAAAAAAGCAGGTCTTGTGTGGAATATTTTCTGTTGCAAACATCATACACTTAATTAAAATATGACACAGGAGATGGAGACTGAAGAATGGAACAAACGTTATCTAATATCACCAGGCAACTCTTACTGCAGTTGATCTCAAAATGGTTGCTGTTCCAGGTTTCAGTTCTCTGCTTGTGTCTCCTAAATCTGCTCCTACTCTGCACTCAATCATGGAAAACTTTGGTTCCTACTATAATTGCTTCTCCTGTTTTATAGAAGTTAATATTGCTCTCTGATTTTTCTTACTACTCTGCCTGTTGACTCTGCCTGTTGATATAGGCATGGGCATTTCAGTGTTGAAAACCTTCTCTGAAGACTCATTGACACTTGGTGCTAGAATATTTCCATTTGTTCTGTTTGAGATTCTCATCCCTTTCAAGCATTCAGCTGAACAAGTGAAGGGGAAGATTTCCATGCATTCAGATGAAGAAGGACTGAAAAGAGCCCCTGCATATGCAACTGCCAAAGGCATGAAGTAGTAGTCCCAGGATAACTAGTATGTGACTGTTCAGGCAAAAGATGAAGAGTAGCCTACACCAGCATAGCAGGTGGTTAAAGTGGTTAAAGTGTTGGATTAGGACGCAGTGGCGTAACGGGGGGAAACGGCGCCCAGGGCAAGCTCTGGCCCTGAAATTGCACCCCCCTGCCCGCCCCCCCCGCCCCCCAGGCCCCCACATACCTTCGCCGGCGCCCCAGGCGGCAGATCGCCAGCGGTGGTGGCGATTTGGCAGTGGTGGGCGGCGGCGATTCGGCGGTGCTGGTGGCGGGCAGTGGCGGGTCGCCCGCCGAGTGCGGTGGTGGCTGGTGGCGATTTGGCTGTAGCGGCCCGAGCGGCGGCGGATCGCCTGCCGAGGAGTGCAGCAGAGCGACGCCGAGGCCTGCCGTCTGGCCCGGCATCGCTTCCCAACTGCGCAGGCGCTCGCTCCGCAAACCTGCTTTTTAGCAGGGTTCTCGAGCAGGTTACCCGCTCAAGAACCACCGGGCTCGGCTGCGAGCCCGGTGGTTCTTACGGTCAACAAAAATCGGGCTAGAGGCTAGCAGAGGCTATCCCAATTTTTGTTGATCGTGAGAATCGCCCCAGTATTTACTTCTACAAGAATCTCCATGTTTTCTCTAAATAGCTATAACAACTAAACCCTGTGCAAACTACTCCGCAACTGGAGTGGGTGCTCTTCCTTAGTGCTCTGCTGGTTACTACTGGGAGTAAAATTAACAACCCCCAACAAGTAATGCTGCAACCATATTGAGCAAGAAGCAATCAGAGGCAGAAGCTACAAACAGAAAGCTTCTAATTAAAATTTTAGGGACCCTTGCTGAATATGTCTTACTTCTTAGTAGATATTAATGAATAGATTTGGCCATGGGATAGGCTTCACCAGATAAGAGAGTTACACCATCACCTGCCATGTGGAGCCGATGTTTCAGTTTTACTTTTGGTAGATGGCAAAAGAGCAATGCTCAGCAAGGCTATTGACCCTAGTGTGCAAGCAACATGATTCAGATTCTTTATAGAATCTGTTTGAAATATTATTTATTTTATTTTATTAGAGACATTTAATATACCGCCCACTCCGAAGACTCTGGGCGGTGTACAACAACAGGCAAACAGGCAACATTAAAAATTACATTACATTAATAATTAAAAATTATTAAAGAACTAATGTAACTACCAGAAAACAGAAAAATGAACTACAGGGCAAAGGCCTGGCGAAAAAGAAAAATCTTCAATAGCGATTTGAAGATCGGTAAGGAAGGTGCTAGCCAGATCTGTAGGGGGAGAGAGTTCCAAAGGAACGGGGCAGCAACCGAAAAGGCCCTTTCATGGGTCCTAGAACCCCTAACATCTCGGAAATCAGGGACCGACAGAAGGGCTGTCTGAGCTGATCTAACCGAACGGGATGTCGGTTAGATAGAAATACTTTAAGAACATAAAAACAGCGCTGTTGGATCAGGCCCAAGTCCCATCTAGTCCAGCATCCTATTTCACACAGTGGCCCACCAGATGCCACTGGAAGCCTACAGGCAGGAGTTGAGGGCATGCCCTCTCTCCTGCTGCTACTCCCCTCCAACTGGCATTCAGAGGCATCCTGCCTATGAGGCTGGAGGTGGCCTAGTAGCTGTTGATAGACCTCTTCTCCATGAAGTTATCCAAACCCATCTTAAAGCCATCCAGGTTGTTGGCTGTCATCACATCTTTTGGCAGAAAATTCCACAAGTTGATTATGTGTTGTGTGAAAAAGTACCTCCGTTTGCTGGTCCTAAATTCCCTGGCAATCAATTTCATAGGATGACCCCTGGTTCTAGTGTTATGGGAGAGGGAGAAGAATTTCTCTCTATTCACTTTCTCCACACCATGCATGATTTTATAGACCTCTATCATGTCTACCCACAGTCATCTTTTTTCTAAACTAAATAGCCCCAGGTGTTGTAGCATTTCCTCATAAGAAAGGTGCTCTAGGCCTCTGATCATCTTGGTTGCCCTCTTCTGCACCTTTTCCAGTTCTACAATGTCCTTCTTTGGGTGTGGTGACCAGAATTGTACACAGTACTCTAGGCGTGGCCGCACCATAGTTTTGTATAAAAGCATTATAATAGCAGTTTTATTCTCAATCCCCTTCCTAATGATCCCTAGCATTGAATTGGCCTTTTCCACAGCTGCCGCACATTGAGTCGACACTTTCAACGAGCTGTCCACCAGGACCCCAAGATCCCTCTCCTGGTCAGTCACCGACAGCTCAGATTCCATCAACGTATACTTGAAGTTTCATGAAGGATGGAATACCACCAACATTTGCTGGAGGTGTCGAACCACGTTAGAAAATAAGTTCTTCGGGGAATGCCCAATAGCCATTGAGGCTATTCCCGTGATCAAATTCCCTGGTGGCTAGGGAGGGCTGGGGGTAAGACAGGAGCCTTCCTGCCTCCCCCACACGAGCAGGTGATTGCTAGAGCTCCGCCGCCCCACACACCCACTTGACTGGCTCAGCTGAGCTGAATACATAGGGGGAGGAAGACCTCCAGTACCCCACAATGCAACACTGAGAGGCAAAACACCTGGAGGGGCTATTGCCTTCATTCCCTGCTTGTGGGCTTCCCAGAGACACCTGACTGGCTACGGTTTTGAAACAGAATGTGGGATTGTGTACAGGGACAGTCTTTCCATGAGCTGAGCTGAGGTGGTTGGCTCAGGCAGCAGATTATTGGGGTGCAATTGAGGCAATAAGATGCCCTCCTGCCCCCTGCTTAAACAAACAAACAAACAAACAAACAAACAAACAAACAAACAAACAAACAAGCTAGAGAGGGGGAGGGAGGGTGCACATGGGGGAGGCAGTTTGCATATGGCACCCTGCCTCAGGCACACAGAGATTTTGAGCCACCACAGATGGTCTGGGCCTTTGGTCTGAACTAGTTGGGTTCTTCTTATGTTCCTTCCATATGGCCCCAACTCTTTTTTTGTACACAGAATTGCTCTCCCTTGTATTCGAAGTAGCCTTAGAAAGGAGAAAAGGCTTTAGATTGAGAAAAGAATTCTGGATGTGATAGATTCCCCTCCACATATAACTTCAGAGAAGCAAGGACAAAACAAGCTGCAAATGCTTTCCTGAGCAAAGGACAGATCTCTTCCTTAATCATCTCTTTGCGCTGGGATTTATCTTATACTTACAGCTGGCTGTGAGAAGAAGCTGGGAACCAGACCACTAGAGCAGCCACCAAACAGAGCACAGTTGTCCCCCCCATGGTGATCCAGAGGACCAGGAGAGTCGACTATTTTTTTTTTAATCTTGCAAGCCCCCTTTTAAACCAAGCTCTTATGCAAACAGCTCAGTGGTTAATCAGTACATGGAGAGGCCAACTAGGGAGCCAGGCTTAGCAGGTTCCTTCTGCTTCTTTTTTAAATTTCCCCAGCTGTGAGAAGAGCTAGGTCTGCATCCCTGTCAACAGTTTCTTTGGCAATCAGCTTCTGATAACTATTTCTTCATTGCATTTAGTTATTAAATTTCTATCCTAGATCAGGCGATATGTTTTGTCAGACAACAGCTATTGGACATAGACTTGCAGGAGGAGTGTGCATGACTACCAAGGGGAACGTATATAGGCTCCCAAAATTTCGGTCATAAACCAGCTGAATATTTAGGTCATAATCATATATTTTTACCTAAGTTCAGGAAAGCACTGACCCTCGCTCGTTTGAATGCCCTTTCTTCTGCAGTTCTGGACGGGAAATATAAGCGAGTTCCGTACGCATTGCGTCAGTGCCCTTGTGGTTCAGGGGATATATTATTTATTTATTTTATTTTATTTATTAAATTTGTACACCGCCCCAAACGTTCATCTCTGGGCAGTTAGCAATAGCTATAACAATAGATATAGAGTCAGTTGCTCATGTTATTCTCTATTGTCAATTCTATAGGGATGCCCGTATTAAATTCATTGCTCCTCTCTTAAAGTATTATCCTGACCATATGGACCAAATCTACTTGGAATTGCTGCTGTCGAATTTTAAATTTGTTATCTCTATTAATGTGGCCAAGTTTTGCTTTGTTGCATCCAAACTTTGTAGAGATTGTATTAGCAACTTGAATATTTTGTAAATTTTAAATTTTAAATGTATTTTTGGTCTAAGACTGTAATAAACTTACTACTACTACTACATTTCTATCCATATTTAGTTATCACATTTCTATCCATCTAGGCTCTGGGCGGTTAGGGTTTACATACCCTTATATGGCACACGAAGTATAAGATCTGAGTTACTCCTATGCTAGGAATGTTAATGATAAGTTGCTAGGGAGTGTGGTGGGGAGATTGTTTTGATATAGGTATAAAACCTGTTCTGGGTGGAGTTGATTATTTATTGACTTTGTACTCCTTCTCATGGATCAGGATTGCAGACAGTGGTGTAGGGAGGCCATGAGCGGCCCATGTTCACAGGCAGCCCCCTCTTATCCCAGCAACCCCCAGCAATGATGATGGCGTGGTGGCAGCAGCCTCCCTGCAGGCCTGCTGGGTCAGCCGCTGTGCTTCCCAGAGGCTGCCGGGTGGGTATAACTTGGGTATAGGATTGTGTGGCTGCCTTTTGGTGTGGCGTTTTTGGTTAAGCCATTCCTTGATCCAGGGCAGCTTTTAGTTACTTGTATTCCAGTCCTGGAGTAGAGGTGGGGCTAACAAACAGCCAGCAGGAAGAGCACTGAAAAGCAGCCGGCGCCTGCCTCTTTGTACATAATATGTATTTTCATTAAACTATTAATATTCCTGATTCCACCCCACTCCCTTGTCTTTGTATCCCACAATTGGATTCTAGATTTCAAACTAGTTTTTGAACAAGACTTGCTACTCAGTTGGCACAAAGTAAACGTATAAACATGTTGCAATTGAAAGTATTTGGGGAATGTCCAGGCTCCATTTCTGGCCAAATTCCCTTGCTAGGAAAACAACCCTGTTACTGGAAACCAGCTGATAGCCAGCTTTTCCCATTTAACTCTTTAGTGGTGGTAAGGAAACCTAATTTGTAAATTACTCTTTGGCCACCACCTCTTTGCATGTTATCTGGCCAGATAGATTTCCTGGTTTCATGCAGTTTAATTACAGTGGTTTGAACAGGATTGCCTGGGAAATCTGCTTTCTCACAACCAGCACCATGGGACTCAGCAATCCTTGCTAACTCTTTAACCAGGATCCCCGTTATTGTGAGAATGTAGCCATAATCAAATGATAACAACAAAACTTCGGACAAGAAATCAAAACAAATTCCAAATACTGAATTACAAATACGAATACGATGGATATTTATATACCGCTTTTCAACAATTACCACATTATAGATACAAATGTAATTAAGTAATTAAATCAGCAGCAACAAAGACAATGAATGCATGGAGGCTGGGATAATATAAGATGAGGCCTTGGTCACAATTTGCCAGAATAAATTGCAGTGATTGCACAACATCTTTGCAAAAGAACTGATGTGCGGTTGCTAGATGATGAAGCTCTTTATGTTCATTAACGAAATAAATGAAAGGATATCATGTTTTTAAAAACATTTATGTGTTTTTGTTGATGAGTCCTTTGGAATAGCAATGTTAACATGTAAGCTTTTCAGCTAAAACAATTTGCTACAATTTGAGGCCATTCTCATGACTGGCTATACCCAGGTAGGGCAGCCAGGTAGCCCGGGCGTGAGAAACACCAGCATTGCTCCCGATCCTGGTCCTCCACAACAAGGTAGCCCGGATTTTTTACCTAGGCTAGCAATGGAGTAGAAGGGCACGAGTGCACCCTTCTACCCTTCTACCCATTGTGTGAACGCTCGGGCTGCCTGCAGCCCGAGTGTTCACAAACCTGGGCGGCAAGAGTGCCTGGCAGTGGGAGAATCCCCCAATGCACCATACTCCTGGCATTGTGCATTGTGGGATGCAGGAGTGGTAGAGCTTCCTGAAGAACTGTGGTCATGTGCAGGGAGGCAGGCAGGAGCCTATACCTCCCCGCCAGCCCTTCCCACCCCCAACATTTTCGGTCATGAGACCTTCTAGTCATGAGATATGTCATATCATGTCTGAATATTGCAAAGTAGATTTCTAGTGGAGAGCTATTTCACGTCTAGCTGCTACCCACAGAAATGTTATTTAGTCCTTCAGGCAATTCTCATGACCACAGGAAAGCAGGTTGAGGGAGCCTAGCCCGCTTTCCTGTGGCCGTGTGCAGCAATAGGAGCTGCGCAGCTCCCAGCAGCAAACCACAGTAAATACCCCTACCCTTAAACGAGGTTAGCGGAGCGAGTGCTCTGCTAACCCCATTCATCTGATCGTGAGATACTGCGGCGCGGTCCCTCACAACAGTGACTCATGAGGAGATCCCCAACCTGGAGGCTAACACGAGGCTCCCAGCCTCAGGGGTCTCCCCAGGATGCCCCACACACTTGCATGACCCCTGACGCCCCTAAAGTCTCCGTGACAGAGCCAGTACTCGTGTGGGCAGCTGATCCGGCCGCCCAGGGACAGCTCCCTGTTTGTCTGTGGGGAGATCGGGCTAAGCACGCTCCCCTCCAGACATCCCCTCCAGCACCCTGTGCTGCTACTATCTTGATCTATATAGCTCAGTGTTGGGGCTCATGTACCACCTATGTTTTCTTGTACAGCTGCAATCTTCTGATTCTCCACACACACTACACATCACATTGCTCATAGAGTGACCTGCCTATAAAAGCTGGTTGTGGTGATGTCTGTGCCAGCTCAAAGTTTGATATTCCAAGGACTAACCTGAAAGCTTCTGCCATAGTAAATATGGGTTTACTGATGGATTTATTTGAGAGAGGAGCTTCCCATGGTGACAGTGATGGTACAGGAAGGATTTTATCTGCTAAGTACCTTGTAAATATGTCACAGTGAGCTTCTCAGGGTTCCACCTGACCACTTTAGGACCATAGGAACATAGGAAACTGCCATATACTGAGTCGGACCATTGGTCTATGTAGCTCAGTATTGTCTTCACAGACTGGCAGTGGCTTCTCCAAGGTTGCAGGCAGGAATCTCTCTCAGCCCTAACTTGGAGAAGCCAGAGAAGGAACTTGAAACCTTCTGCTCTTCCCAGAGCAGCTCCATCCCCTGAGGGGAGTATCTTGCAGTGCCCACACATCGTCTCCCATTCAGATGCAACCAGGGCAGACCCTGCTTAGCTATGGGGACAAGTCATGCTTGCTACCACAAGACCAGCACAGCTCTCCTCTGTCCTTTGGACATCCAATTGTACAGACACCTATAATAACCACCAAATGGACACAACCGTGGCAAGAGAAGTAAGCTTTCTTTGCTGCCATCACTGCCACAAGGTAGAATCTGAAATGGACTTTTAACCCAGCCAGTTTCTTCCTTCTCAGCGAGATCCTAAGAGGTACTTCACATTTTAGAGAGGAAACAGGTTTGTGTTAAAAATGTGGTGCCCTGGAAAATCTGTTGTGACTACCTGTCTTTTACCTCTGTATGTACGCCATTGACACATACTGTGAGAGGAGCAACAGTTTGCCTTGACCTCCTAGTGTAGATTCCTACCTTGTCCATGTGCTGATAAGCAACACAAACAAACAAAAGGCATGTAGGCACTTTAAAATGCCGTGAATCAAAGCAGGCTGATGCCAGTAGAGTATGTACCCATACATACTATAAATGTGAAGCAGACCTATGTGGCATTCTTCTGGACATTCCATCTCATCTACTTTCATTCTGTAGAGTCGCAGTGCAGGAAAGTAGGTATGTTGTAATAAATAAACATCATCAGACTTCCTGCAATGAGTAGACATTGGGCAACCACTGCAAACATCCATGTCCAACCATAGCATGAGGCTCCGCAGAGGAGGAGTTTGATACCTTTACTGAAAAACACTAAATCTGCTTTGAAATCGGGTGTAAGCTGGTGAGAAAAGAGCAAGGAGAGGTAAGCAACCAGGACTTTATTTTGGCTAGGACCAGCCACCTTTTCTCCACTAAATAGCAGCTACCTATCCTACATCTATCCAGTTAATAAAAATAAATAAATACACCAACTGCCAGACTAAATTTCTCCTGATTAGTCCTATTGAAATTCAGTAGTCCTTTAGAGTAACTCAGTTACTCTAACTGAGTTGATTAACTGAGTTAAGCTAAGCCTAAATTGGGTAGGATATTTTTCTCCGACCTCATTCAGAAGCTGGGGACAGAATCTGGGTTGGATGCACTCAACTGAGGCTTAGCAGACGATCATGCTCCCTGCCTCCTACTTTGGTTTTTACTTGCACAAGATCAAAAATTAGGAGCACACACAGCTCCTGAAGGTGGGTAGGATGCTTGTCCTACCTACTTAACGGTCATGTGAACAAGCTGTCATGAAACCAGCCTTTATTAAGTCCAAAGGCTCCTTTAAATCACATACCCAAACTTTTCTTGCTTCTAAACTCCATTTTGAACCTTTCCTGCCTTATAGCAATAGCAATAGCAATAGCACTTACATTTATATACCGCTTTTATAGCCGGAGCTCTCTAAGCGGTTTACAATGATTTAGCATATTGCCCCCAACATTCTGGGTACTCATTTTACCGACCTCGGAAGGATGGAAGGCTGAGTCAACCTTGAGCCCCTGGTCAGGATTCTGGTTACAGGGCGGCGGTTTTACCACTGCGCCACCAGGGGCTCTTATGTAACAGCCTGCTGTTTATCCAGTAACTCCTGTGTAATTTCCTGACTGTCAGAAACCGCCAAAAGGGGGACTGGATGAGACATTGTGTAAAGTGACTCCTTATTGGCCAGCAGAATCTGTGAGCATCAAGTAAATTGCCTTCTAAAACTTGGGGTATGATTGCCCACCAGAGGATTATGGCCTGTCTGAGACTTCAAAAAGCCTGAGTCATTTTCACACATTTATGGTGCACATATAAATGGGTAACTTTTTAATTAATCCACCTCTACCAAAAAGGCTAAAGAATAATGATGTAACACAATAATGTCCATAACAAATAATAAAATAAGTCTGAAAGATCATAATATCAATCAACAGGCATTGGAAAAAGAAAGGACCACACAAGGCAAGAACTGAAAGAAAAGTGAGCTCAGCTGTGGAAGTGATGGAGTGTACCCTTGAGAACCAACTCGTCCATATGTCACCACCTATGCAGGTAACCAATTACCTCGACATCTCTGGCCTATCTATACCGTTTCTTCTCCTCTTGCAATATTGTCCCCACCTGTGATCAAGTCAGAAAAAAATGTGGTAATAAAAAGACACTGGTCTTTTATGAATTGGCATGCAGGTCACACAAGAAAGGAATGCAATGTGCTGAACTTCATCTGGACAGCCCACAAACTCATCCCTAAAAATCAGCAGCAATGTTTGAATAAACTCACTGTCTGGATAGACACTTTTTTCTTTGTTTTCCCCAGCTGCTACTACAGTATACTGTGCAGTTATGAACAGAAGCCTCTAGGAGGAGAAGCCTTAAGGAGACCGTAACATTCTGCAGTCCCTCCCTTATCTTATTTATTGGAACTTGTTCTAAGCCATCCTATTGAAAGTCCATGTTGGCTTTATTATGCATAGGCTGACTTCAAAAAATAATAAAATGGGTCGGGGTGTGATTTATGCACCATGTTATTCATTGTCAGGTTTGATAAAAATTGATGATTTTGTTTTATT
This sequence comes from Hemicordylus capensis, assembly GCF_027244095.1. NCBI lineage: Eukaryota > Metazoa > Chordata > Lepidosauria > Squamata > Cordylidae > Hemicordylus > Hemicordylus capensis. The sequence continues at coordinate 181,201,678 of NC_069658.1, forward strand.
TTAAATTTAAAAATCCATTTTTAAAAAATTTAAATAGGATTTTTCTCATTTAAACTCGATTTTTAAAAAAATCATTAGAGAACCTAGGTCAAAGATATCACTGTGAATGTTAATCATAACTTCTAATTATATTCTATGAACATGTGGGCAGCAGTATATGGGGATGAGAGATAGCAGACCTGATCACTCCTGTTCTGCAGTTGTGCAGATGCAGCGCGCGCACACACACACACAGCCAAGCCCTCCTCCACTCTAAAAATGCAAAGACATTAGGTCCATTCACACATTATATTCAACACTTGTACGAGTGTGCAGTGTACACAAGTACAGATCTGTACACAGGTACAATCATTCACATGTTAAGCTGAACGCAGGTACAGAAGTATACTTCCCATCTGTACAATGCATTTGAATGGCATGCATCCAGGTTCACTTTTAAAATGAACACAGGTATAGTCATTCACACAAACCTGTGCGTGAGTGTACAGATATCTGAATGTCTGAATCGGGCTAAAGAAGGCCAATGAATGAATGGAGAATTTGGAGGAATAGAGTAGATCAATGCGAGGAGGGGGAGTCTGTCGGGATAAAAAATGCAAGGGATGGGGAGGGGAATAGAAAGTAGAGCCAAAAGTGAACAGAACATATTCATGAAGCCCCAAGGAAACTTTTTCTAAGTGTATCCTCATTGTAGAAGGGAAACGCCTATCGTGGCAGCAGGTCGTAAAAGGGACCCCACTTGGAAATATTTTAATGAAGTTCCTGTACCTGTGGGTAAGATGGGCATGTGTGCGAAATGCAAACAGTGCAACAAAGAAATGCAAGGCCTGGTTGCCCGAATGCAATAGCATTCTGAGACGTGTGCACCTATTAGAGTGTGTACCTACCTTCTAAAAATTAGATCTAAATCTATCCCTGAATATGTATTAAGGTATTAGGCAACAAGAATGACAGGAGAGCTGATCTTGTGATAGCGAGTATGACTTGTCCATTTAGGTAAGCAGGGTCCACCCTGGTTGCATTTGAATGGGAGACTTGATGTGTGAAACAGTAAGATATTCCCCTCAGGAGATAGAGCCACTCTGGGAAGAGCAGAAGGTTCCCAGTTCCCTCCCTGGCAGCATGTCCAAGATAAGGCTGAGAGAGACTCCTGCCTGCAAGCTTGGAGAAGCCGCTGCCAGTCTGTGAAGACAATACTGAGCGACATGGACCTATGGTCTGACTCGGTATATGGCAGCTTCCTATGTTCCTATGTTCCCAGGTGGAGCTGCTTCACCTGAGAGTAGTTTTTGTTTGCTTTAAAATAAATTTTTTTAAAAAAACACACAACTCCCACATTCAAGGCAGTAGTGGTTCTGTGACAGCTATGTCTTTGCTCCAACCTCAACCCACTTTCAGGAAAGCACTGAAAATTCTTCCATCCAATGGAAGACATGCTGTGCTATTATTTTTGTAAAGGAAGGCCTCTAAAAGAAGCAGTTTTATAGAGTTTTACAATAGAATTTTTTAAATCAGCTGAATTTACAATGGCTTAATATGCAATTGTACTCATAATGAGGAAACCTTAAGCGTATATTCAGGAAGAGCTGTTCACATTGCAATTAGCAAGTGCTAATTTAAATATTCCTGCATTAGCTAAATGTGCTCAAATCAAACTACATTCAAAATCACACTATGAGGCTCTACACACAAGGAGAGTGGGTTTGATCCTCTCCCCCCCGAGGCGATCAGGGAGCCCTACCTGGGCAGCCGTATCGGCCATCCAGACAATGACCAGCTCCGTCACGGAGCCAGTTCAGATGGCAGGGTTTGGGGGCCTCCTGGCCCCCAGAAGTCCCATAAGGCACTGTGTGAGTGCACAGTGCCTTTTGGGGAGCCTCCTGACGCCGTTAAGGGTTAACTTAACCTGGCGCAGAGCATCTGCGCCCCTAGTCCTCCCTCTCTCTCCTTCTTCCCTTCAGCCCCAGTCCATTCTCCCCCTCCCAGTCTGCTTTCCCTTCCCTCCCCACCCGCTGGCCTGGCCAGCCCAGGGCACTTTCCTTCCCTGTCCGCAGGCTTGGCCAGTGATTTCCCACCCTGGCCGGCCCGGCAGGCGCTTTCCCTCGCCAGCGGCGCTTTCCCTCAATGCCGGCTGGCGGTGGCATACCCATGGCTATCTGGCAGCTGCTCCTGAACTCTCACGAGAGCTGCCACACATGGGATTAGCCACAGGTATGCCTTAGAAAATTAAATATATACATAGATGTGGCCCACATGTTGCACAGCCTTATGGAGGAGTTTCCAATCGGCCTATGCTGCTGTAGGCATCTAAGGAAGCTCTGGCAGTCTTGCACAAGAGCGCAAATACATAATGTTGTGTGCCAGCACTCTGGGTGCACAACGTACATTGTTTCCATTGTGGGGCATGCAACTTGAAGTATCTGCGCAAATGCAGTCTTGCACAAGTCTGCCGGTGCCAGGGGCGTAGCAAGGTTGGAGTGGGCCTGGGGATGAGATTTTAAAATGGGGCCCCCCACTGCTGATTAACAAGGGAGACTTTCAACCCTGCAGTGCAGGGTTTTTTCTCAGAAATCCTAACAAATTCAGTAAAGTTTGCTTTCAGGTAAGTGTGTGGAGAATTGCAGCCTCAGAGAGCAAATCTAACCACATTTAGCTGGAAGTACATTTCACTGAAACCTAAAGGACTTGGTAATTTTCTGTCATGGAGTCCTTTTTTGATGTTTTTTTTTTTTAAATTAAAATTTTAAAAACCAACAATTTGTCCAATCCACTTCAATTTAAATATACATATTCCTCCTTCTGTCCTAAATATCTCTGCTCAATACCAAAGCCCCAGGGGCGGATCCAGGATGAAATTACAGGGGGTGCAACAGGAATACCACACATACACCCCATATAAAAATACCGGGGCTTGGATTTTCTCTCACTTGCAAATGCACTATGCCAAGCGTATCAAACTCAAATCTGGTGGTGGGCCAGAATGGATTCCAATGAACCTCTGGGGAGCCACACATAATATTATGCCTCCTTCTGCCACCTCGCACCCACCTCACACCACTTTCTGTCTTCCTCTTTCCCCACTTCTCTCATTCCCTTTCCCCCCTGCCCCTGCCCCTTGCCCTGCCATTTAAATTGTTGGAGATGGAGTTCCACTGCATCAACCTTTTGCATCAACTATCCTAATAACCACTAGGGGCATTGGGAGCAGAGATAGTGAGTAAGCATCTCCTTACTCACTATAAGTCCCTGCTTGCCTCTACTCTATGACCCTTGATAGGACTCCTTAGGCATTTCCTGTGAGAGTCAGATTCCCTTCCTTTCCAATTAGAGTAGTTCTATAGACTAGGGTTAGGTCTTTCCTATCCAAAGTGTACTTCACCAATAAATCTACTTAGTATTTAGTTCTACAAGAATCTCCACGTGTCTTCTCTAAATAGTTGCAACAGCTAAACTCTGCATTCTACTCTGTAACTGGAGTGGGTAGCTTCTTTAGTGCTCGGCTAATTAATCGGGGTGAAACTTACAACCCACAACATAAATTAGCTGAATGCACTACTTTTTACACCCAAACACTATCAGAGGAATATTGAATCTTTAAAAAATTATTCTGAACATACCTGCCAATACTAGATTTTGCATGCATAATCCTGCCACTCTCCCCTCTTCCTCTCTCCCTTACAGAGGTGTTGCTCGGTACTTAAAAGATCCAGGGCTTGGGCTGTCAGGGCCCAAAACATCCAGGGTCCGGGGCCTACAGCCTCCCCACATTTTGATAATTAAACCCTTTCATGCTTTCTAAAGGTATCCAATATTCTCCTCCCCACTAGTTTACTTCACTGCTAAGAATTAATCTCTTTTTTTCTCTTGCAATCAATACCCACACACTGTTTAGAACCAATGTGGTGTAGCGATTAGAGTGTTAAGACTAGGACTGGGGGACAGAGGCGTAACTAGGGAAAACGGTGCCCGGGGCAAGCACTGAAATTGCGCCCCGCCGCGCGCCCCCCGCCACCCCCGGAAATATGGAAATGTGTCACAGCCATAGTCAAATGTGGGTTGTGGGCTGCATCCGTGCAAGTATACTGGGACAGGGAAAAGGAAACATGAGGCTACAAGGCTCTTTAGAAATATATATTTTAAAGAAATGTCTTGCACACCAACAGCCTAAGTTTGCAGTCCTAATGGCCAGAAAATAAATGCTTTTAAACATAGTAATAGGTTTTGTGTCCCAAAATGGAAAAGACAAGACAGGTGGATGTGACATTCCCCAGTCAGTCATGAAACCCACTACAGGACTTTAGGTGAAACACTCTCTTTCTCTTTCTCTCTCTCTCTCTCTCCTCCAAACCTGCCTCACAGGATTGTTGTGAGGATAAAAGTGGGGAGGAAGATCATGTACACTACCCTGAACTCCTTGGAGGAAGAACAGGATATGTGACATAATAAAATATATGTGTCTATAACATATAAATATTTATATTGACTTTTAGATACATGCACTCCAGTCCTCAACATGTAAAGTCAGAAGCAAACTCAAACAGCTCTTTTACACTTATCACAGCAGCAAGCAGTCCAGTTTTCATTTTAAGCAAGAAGCATAAACTATAGTGTATGTCTATACACCACACAGTGTATATACAGTGTGCATAATGTTTGTCTATACACTACAGAAGGAAAGGCCACCAATCTGATTTCAAACAGGACAGCAGAATGTCATATATGGTTACCCCAATTTCTAAGGATTTCAAGACAACCAAGTAGACAAGACAACAAACCATTGGCAAGGTTTTTAAAATGAGTTTCTTGTGATCTGATTTGCAAAGCTTTATGTTGAAGCAAGTGTATAAAAATAGACTTTTGGTGGTGGAGGAGGCTTAATGTTCATTTTAGCAATTTGTGAAGCTACTTTCAAAAAGTTGGGGTATTTTAGTCCATTACAAGCTTATTAAAAAAGACAATGAGGCTATTCTCACGATCAGGCGAAATCGGGCTAGGGGAGCCTAGCCCGATTTCACCTGATCATGAGAACCACCGGGCTCGCAGCTGAGCCCGGTCTCACGAAAGCAGGTCACCCGCTTAGATAGACCTCCCCTAAGCCCAGGTTAGCAGAGCGAGCACTCTGCTAACCCAGGCTTTTCGGTCGTGTGTTGCTGTGGCGCGGGTCCGTGCTGCGGCAACTCACAAGTCGACCCCCGACTGGGAGGCTTAAAAGCAGCCTCCCGGCTCCAGGGTCTCTCCATCATGCCCTGAGCACACGCGCATGGCATGCTGGAGCTTCCGGGGGCTGCGCGGCCCCCAATCCCCCCAGCCCCCGCCAGCTCCGTAATGGAGACAGCAGTCGTGAGGGCGGCCAGTTTGGCCGCCCAGAACAAACTGACTGCTCGTATGTGGGGAGAGTGGGTTTAGCCCACTCTCCCCGCAAACCCCACCCAGGCTTTTCTCACTGATTGTGAGAAGAGCCTCAATATGTGTTATCTATATATGAGCTACTGTTACTAGCACAAAGCAAAATAAAATAGTAATGATTATAAGGGGAAACATGTTGAGAAAGAACCATTTTCTCATTTTTTGCTATTTAAGCCATCTTTGTTGTTAAAAAAGCAGCATATAAATATATTTAATGGTGTGTGTGGGTGTGGGTGTGGAAAGAGAGAGAGAGAGAGAGAGAGAGAGAGCGAAACCCACATACAGAAACCAGATTAGAGCTATAAGGAGTTTAGTATCTTCAGGATCAAAAGGCGGAAACAAAAACAGATCCATTTTATTAGAGCATTTCTTCTTCTCATTCTTTAAAAAGTTTTTAATACATTTGAATTGACTAATTTCCCACAAGAAGATATATTGTGGGGATGGAGAGGGTTTTTCTTATAAGAGTGCATTAGAACCAAAAACGATTTTTTAAAAACTGTAAAACCCTCTCACACAAATACAAAGAAGAAACACATGGCTAAAAATTGACATTACTTCCCTCACACGGGGGTGAGTGGGGAGAAGAATACACAGTGGCTTAAGCAAGGGGCTGGTTGCTTAATATCTCTCTCTCTCTCTTTCACACACAAAACAAACTTATCTGTCTGTAAATAAATATTAATTTATTTACAGCACTTCCAGTAAAACATAACACACACACACACACACCACCAAATCTTATCTATGTTTTACTTTCCGGGGCGGTGGGGGGGAGACAAGCCCAACAGCCAGCAACTCCATTGTCCTTGTGGCAAATTGCAGTACATTCAGAGAAAGGCCAGAGTAGGGGCGGAACACAAGACCCCAGGAGAACAAATCAGGCTGCTGCTGCTCCCCCTGCTGGGAAAGAGCAGGAATAGCAGCAGAAAGCGAAGTTAACCCTTTTTATGAAGCCGCCACCGCCGAGGAACTGCTGATCTGGATCCAAATTCACAGGGGGTGCAACTGCACCCTTGCGCACACACACACACACACACACACACACACCTGGATCCATCCCTGCAAAGCCCTATGCCAAGTCATTCCAGGTGATCTAAAGGCTGGGGCAGAAAGGGGTTTATTGTTTTTCATGAAGGCAAAGGGCAGGTTCTTCCATATGGGGGTGGAATGATGGTCTAAGAAGAGGATTCAGTATATATGTATGTGTGTATCAGCATATTCCTCAATGTTTTTCAGATTAAATATTCAGTCTTCTCAATCTGCCCTACACCCCCCCCCCTCCATATCAAAGCCCCATGGTAAGCCAGTCCCTAAATATCCAAAGGCAGGGGGCAGGGGGGATAACCACAAAAAGGAAAAAGGAAATCACATCATACTTCCCTTACTAGGCCTGAGGAGTCAAAGGCTGTGGTGGGCAAGACCAGCCAGCCTCCTGCCTGCCTGCCTGCCTGCCAGCCAGCCGGCATTGAGTTCAGGCTTCAGGGAGGCCTCTCTGGAAGCCGTGCCCGCCCACCGAACAGCTGAGAGGCGGAGACTGAAGGAACTGCTGCAGCTTGCAGGCTGCTTAGCTCACCTGGCCAGAGCAGGAGGGCTAGCAGGAGAGAAGGCAAGCAGGCAAGGGGGACTGGCTAGGGACAATGGTCCCCCCTTGTCTAACGGACCCTATGCCCCTGGCCCCTGCTTCATTAGACACTTGCAGCAATATGGGCTTGATCAGAAACACTCACATAACACTGTGCAACATGTGGGCTGGTATATTATTATCGAAAGTCTATTTAAATTAATAACTATAAAATATATTTATCTTAAAATAATATCTAATGCATACAGATACATTAACAAAACAACCATTAAAGGAGGAAAATAAATAAAGTAGGAGGAGATGATATAAAGCTGCCAACCTCCTCGTCATGCCATGGACTCCAAAGAAGATGGGGGGGCAAGTCTATGTAATCTAGAGCAGGGGTTCTCAACTAGAGCAGGGGTTCTCAAATATGGTCCCCAGATGTTTTTGGACTTCAACTCCCATAATCCCCAGCCCCAGTGGCCTTTGGTTGGGGATTATGGGAGTTGAAGTCCAATAACATCTGAGGACCCAACATTGAGAATCCCTGATCTAGAGAATGACAGAAGAGTCTCAGCAGATACCAATATCCAGTTGCTCAGGACAGCAGGCATCAAATGTGAAACTGAATCTGCTCCTTCGAACCGACCCCGAAATTTCTGCTCCTCAGAATTTTTTTGTTGCTTCTCCCTTTCAGAAAGTCCTCCTCACTTCCACCCTCATTTTTCTCTCAGCTGTTCTGCTCAACAGAACAACTGCCACTTTCCTCAACATTTATCCTCTCAGCCCTGCCCCACAAGTGGCATGCAAGCTGTGCAACCCTCAGGAACAGATTTATACAAGTGTAAAAGGTTTTGGAGAGAGCTGTGAAAATCGCTCTCTCCCCCTTGGCACCCAGTCCACTGCACAAAGAAGCCTTCACCGCTGGGACACTGAAAGCTTCTTGTGGGTCCACAGGCCTCCTCCCATTGCCAGAGGGCTGCAGGTCATGCTGCCTGGGGCTATCTGTTTCCCCTGCAAGGTCATCAGTCATGTTCTCTCCCCCAAACACCCTTTGTTACCCATTCTTCCCATCTTGGCCACACAGTTTTCCATGCCCCCATACTGTAAAAACTCAGCTTCCCAGTTGGGGTGTGTGTGCCAGTTTTCACTGGGACTGCATTGTGGGAGGAAAGGTTTAATTCCCTCCCCTGATACCATTAGCTTATATTTGAATTGTGTATTTTTTTATAGTCTTGTTTTAATTTTTGTGTGAACTGTTTTGGGATTGTTTTAATGAAAGGCGGTATATAAATTTAACAATAAATACATAACATAAATAGTCCAAACTGGGGTCCCTTGAAGCTACGATTTTAAAATAAACTGTAGAAAGTGAGAAACACAATTATGCTTTCAGCATCACATGTAGTTTGAGCCTCAGCTTCAGAATAAAAAAGGTACATTATTTACCACATTTATCTTAAAAAGCAAATTTGCATTCCTGAAGCTGAATGGAGAATTTAAAGGCTCTTGGCATATAACTTGTGAGTTGTGTGTGTCTGTGTGTATGTTTGGCCATAATGTTTGAGCAAGTCTTCACTATGGTCAAAATGTAACAACCGCCTCCCCCACAATTGCTCTTTTCCTTGCCCAGTTTGACTTGCTGGCAAGCTCAACCTCTCGCTCAATAGTTTCATGATGCTTTAATAAGTATCACTTAAATGGTTTCCCTTCTATACACACACAAAATAAAAACCCTTGCACTGTAATTAACTGCCATGATGCAAAATCTCCCCAGTTCTTTCTGGTCAAAGCCACCTCGTTGCTTTCTGAAAGTGGTTCCCTATTATTGTACTGCCTTTAACGTTGTTACATCTTGCAATGCTTTTTATGATGAAAAACAGGGCTATAGCTGGAGGCAGGAGCTGCCAGGTCACCAGTGAAGGGACTGCCCCCACCCCACTTCTCTTTCAGTTTTGCTTTGTTGCAGAGTGCGGACCTACGTAATTCAATGAGACTGTGATTTCTTCTTCCCCCACAAGGCGCCGCAAAGTCAGAGCAATTTAAATCCTTCAGCCATTTAAAATAAAATAAAAAATCCTTTCATTAGTCACAATGAGGAAATGCTTTCTATCCACATTGCAAATAGTTCCTTGGAGGACTTGGTAGAAGATAATAATGATTAGGCAATAACACAGAATCCAGCCTCTCATTACAATTACTGCTGAACTAGGGATAGACATATATCAAACTAGCATTAAAAACATCATTTGAAAATGCTCTTTGTAGGAAGACTGTGTTGTATCCTATCCAGTATCTTTTATGTTTTGTTGTGTAGAAGTTTGTCCCAGTGGGGATCATGTAGAGAGTGGGAAGGGGGGGAGGGGGGATGTGGAGTCAGAAGAGATAAGGGAGGGAAAGGAGAAGGAGAAAATGGAATTGTTTCTGAACAAGTTAAATCTATATGAGATTACTTTGTGTTTGTGAGGGAAGCAGCTATAAAACAGACTGAGGTTGTTCTCATGAGCAACCTAGTCCGAGCTAGGCTGCTCGTGTGGAGCTCTGGGATCCGTACGGATCCCCTGCTAACTTGGCAAAGAGGCACCTTTTAACGTGGCGATTGCCTTTTATTTAGCAGGGGGAGAGTAACTGGCCCTATCCACCCCCAGCACAGTATCCTTCCAGTGACTATTGCTGGTGTGTGTCTTATGTTTCTTTTTGGATTGTGAGCCCTTTGGGGACAGCGATCCATCTTATTTATTTATTATTTCTCTTTCTAAACCGCCCTGAGCCATTTTGGAAGGGCAGTATAGAAATCCAATTAATAAAATAACAACAACAACAACAACCTTGGCACTCCCACCCAGCCTAACCCCGTTCTCTGTTGACAGATTTGGCTTTTTTAAAGCCAAATTTCCCCCGCTCCCAAGCCTGGTTCTTAGCCAGAGGCGTATCTAGGGAAAATAGTGCTTAGGGCAAGCACTGAAATTGCGCCCCCTGTCGAAACATCTGACACCCATCTTTTGACACTATAATATCAGCTGAAAAATATAAGTCAAGCTAGTTAATCTTTTAAAAATTCAAAAACTATTTAGCAGTGGATGTAGCCAGACCAAAAAAATGCTGGAAAACTACAAATTTCAGTATGCTGGGGCTCATGAAATACCCAAATACTATTTGGAGGTATACTTGGAAAACTAAACAGAAGTGCCTATCTAATTATCTACTATGCATTGTAGCATCACTATTACATCAGTTTTAAAAATAAATGGAGAATTTGGCTTTTCCCAGATACTCTATAAATAATTAAAGGATATGCAGAGTAAACTGTGTCACTGCTTGAAATATATTCTAGTATTTCAGAAAGACAGTTAAAATGAGAGAAAGAGAACAAGAAACTCCCAGTGGGCCTTAATACTAAGGATTTCACACTGATTCAAAGTCAAACTCACCATTAATAGTCATATTATTAAGACACCACATTTAACTCACTTATCATAAGAAGCAAAGTAAGAGCAAATGAATACAATCCTAGCTCATAAGCTTCGGCTCTGTATTCACAAGCCCTGATTCTCTGTACATAGTGCCAAACTGAATATGTGTACAGTGACTTATATTATATTAAATTATTATTATTTTTAACCTGTAGCCCCTTCGGGGCGCTTCCTATAGGCCGTGGGAGGGGGGCATCTGCAAAGGTTACCCCTCCCACCGCTGGCCTCTAGGGCCTCGCAGAGACCATTTGAGCAAGTGCTGTGGCCATTTTTTAAAATAATTGTTTTTTTAAAAAAAAATGGCTGCTGAAAACAAAATGGCCACCGTGCATGCTCAAATGGCCTCTGTGAGGCCTGGCATGGCCTAGGGCCTCACAGAGGCCATTTGAGCATGTGCAGTGGCCATTTTGTTTTCAGCAGCCATTAAAAAAAATTTTTTTTTTTAAGAATTTGCGCCCCCCTTCAAGTGGCGCCCAGGGCACATGCCCTGCCTGCCCTAACCTAGATACACTCCTGCTCTTAGCTAAAGTTAAGGGAGCAACTAGTACTCCCTTAATCTGGCTGCTGGGACTCTGTGCCTCCTTGGGCTCCCTGGAGTCCAAGGAGACACAGAGATGGGCTCCTAGAGTGCCCACCAAATGGACAAATCCACCTCGCATGTTATCCTTCATTGTGATTTTTATAGTGAACCTTGCTTAAGACTTATATCTCCCATGTTAGATCATTTGCCTTGCCAGTCTGATGAATTTTATTTAAATTATCTTTTAACTAATGTGGATAATGATATTATGTTTGTCATAGCCAGATTCTGTTATATTATTTGTAAAATGCATATTGTTTTATTGTAAGTGTTTGCTGGTCAATGACCGAATAAATGTATCTTTCTTTATTTACAGCACTTCCATTGTACAGAGTTTCTTAAGCAAAAACAGACAGGTTTCTGACCCGAAAGAGCAAACAGTCACCATATTAGCCCCTGGTGGCGCAGTGGTAAAACTGCTGCCCTGTAACCAGAAGGTTACGAGTTCGATCCTGACCAGAGGCTCAAGGTTGACTCAGCCTTCCATCCTTCCGAGGTCGGTAAAATGAGTACCCAGAATGTTGGGGGCAGTATGCTAAATCATTGTAAACCGCTTAGAGAGCTCCGGCTATAAAGCGGTATATAAATGTAAGTGCTATTGCTATATTGGAACATTTTCAATTAGTCCAGCTTTCATTAGAAAAGTATTTGTGTTAATAACACACCCTCATTCATTTTTTACAATTACAAACCCCTCTTTATTAAAATGAGAATGTTAAATTCTGTACAAGACATGGGGAGGTGAGCCTTCACAGGTCAAAATCTCTCTCTCTCTCTCTCTGTGTATGTAGAAAGGATTGTAGAAAGGAAATGTGTAGAAAGGATTGCTTTTCAAGCAAATAATTCCTACAGAAATTTTGCCCTGCCTGGAATGGAATGCTGTAGGCTTTCCGGGATAAATGTTTGAGATCAAGTTTCAGTTATATTTTGGCCCGTATAGGTCAGTCTGACAGAATGAAATGGGCAAAAACTACTTTTGAGAGGGTGGCTTACTATGTGGCTCTGTTCACTTGCTTGGGAACCGTCTTGATTGCTTTATTCCAGGGATTCCCAACCTGTGGTACTCCAGGTGTTGCTGAACTACAACTCCCCTCACCCCCAGCTACAATTTATTGTGGCTGCCAATGCTGGGAGTTGTAGTTCAGCAACATCTGGAGTACCACAGGTTGGGAACCCCTGCTTGATTCCATTAATGATCCATGTGGCAGGAGAATCCTGTTGTCTTGTTTTCTGCTTTTGGCACATGTGTGATTTGAAAAATATGGACATTAGTTAATATATGGATCTTAAATCAGTGATGTATATGCTGGTAACATTCAGGCTTGACTACTGCGATGCGTTCTGTGCTGGGCTGCCTTTGTACGTAGTTTGGAAACTGCAATTAGTACAGAATGTAGCAACCAGTTTGATAAAAGAACTACGCTGGCTGTCAATAAGTTTCCAGGCAAAATACAAAGTGCTGTCTATTACCCATAAAGCCCTAAACGGCTTGGGGACGAGGTATTTAAGAGAATGCCTTCTTCTTCATCAACCCCACCACCTGTTAAGATCATCTGGGGAGGTCCGGTTGCAGTTGCCACCGGCTCGTTTGGTGGCAACTCTAGCCATTTCTAGAGTTGCCCCAGAACACTGGAACGCACTTCCTAATGAAATTAGAATCTCCCCTTCTCTGAATGTTTTTAAGAAGGACCTAAACACATACCTGTTTAGTCAGGCTTTTAGTTTATAGTTTTAAAGCTTCAGTTATAGAGGTTTTTATTGTATTTTAAATTGTTTTAATTATGTTAATGTTTTAATAGTTTTATATTGTGAACCGCCCAGGGACATTTTTGTATGGGGTGGTATATAAATGTACTAAATAAATCTCTCAGGGCCAGGGCCTAGATGATCTCCAGCAACTTAGTTGACAGAATCACTCACTCCTCACAGAATTTTCATCAAGCCTCAACTTAGTTGACAGAATCACTCACTCCTCACAGAATTTTCATCAAGCCTCTAGCAGCAAATAGGTTTGGGTTCAGACAATCAAAATAAAAGACTTTTGGGGGTTTCTTCCCGAATGGAAAGTGCCCAACAGATAGCTTGAATAAACACACAGAGTTGCCCAACACTTGAGTCAGATCTTTGGTCTGTCTTGCATAGTATTGTCTCAGGAAGGGTTTTTCCCCCCAGCCTTGCTACCTGAGATTGCTATAACCTCAGATGTGTAAGGTGCCTGGGGATGTGTATCTCCCAGAAGCCAATCTCCAGCAGCTTATCTCCTATGTCACCCACATCTTTGCCCAGCAGCAAATCAGAGGGATCAAAACTCCATGGACCAAGGGAATCCTTTGAGGTGCAATGCAGGCTGAGCATGATCACCTGATCCCCTGATTTGATAAACCCTTACCACACTAGGCCAATGTGGCAACCTGAGCAATTTGTCAGAGTAGTGAAGCAGACTTGCCTGCCCCCTTGTCTTGTCTTATCTCATCCTGCCTTGTTCTGCTTCTGCCAGTCCAATCTTTCCTCAGAATGCCCTGTCTCTACTTTATTGCCCCACTCAATGCTCAGTCTCAGCCCCCAGACCTGACTATACCTTCTGCCTCTGATTGACTGTAACTCAGTACCCAACCCTGAGCCTTCCTTGACTGCTCCTCCTGACTCTGGCCCTCTGCTTCTTACCCACCCACACCTGAACTTGACCTCCCTTCCACAGCTAGTCGTGGCCCTAGCCAAGTAATGAAAAAATGCCAGGGATTGAACTGGTATGCACTGTGCCACTGAGTACCACATATCTGCATTGTAGGGATTGGGGGCACTGAAATAGCTCTTCTGAACTTTTCAACTAAAGCTACCTAAGGCCTACTTCTCACAGAGGTGGGAAATGTGTGTTTGGTATACTCCAGACTTGCTGGTCCCTGGTCGATGTACAAACCCTGCAAGGACCAGCACAAACAGTGCAATGTCAATGTCTGATTTCCCACACTCAGTTGAAGAGTGTTTTGGTGGAACAAGTATCTACCTTTCCTTAGAATGCTAGCTGGCCTCTGAATTATGGCACTAAAAACAGTTACGTATCTGGATGTTTCCTAAGTGACTTGGTCAAGATCTTGGACAGACCTGCACTTGAGACCCACCAAACTGAATTTAGCCCACCATCCATGTATGACAGTCTACTAAAAGTGCAATCAACCTCCCAGTTTTAACACCTGCACAGAGCTGGAAAAACAGTATACAACGTTCTGACTGACAGTCTGTGCTAGGTGGCCAAAGAGTTACATTGGGTCACAAGCTGAGTAGGCCGTTTGGAGGGGATTGCCTGTTTCTTTAGGAGCTCCCAAATATGGAGCTCTTCTTCTTCAGATGAGGCTTAGCCTGCACTAGTCTGTCCCCGCCACCAGCTTCTCCCACTCACAGTGGGTTAGAGCTGGATCCCTCCCTAGAGATGGACTTTGCAAGACCAGGACTCCTGAGACTGCTAATGAGGAATGCTTTCCTACACCAGAGTTCTAGGACCATACATGGTATATGTATCAGATATGCTCAGTCAGTTCATCTTGATCATTGCAAACAAGCCCAATCGGCTTACTCTCGTGTACTGCAATTTGCAGTTTTTGCATTTGTGAAAATGCAGCATTATTACACTGACATACTGTTGTGCAGTATATCAACCAGTATGACAGCAGCCTAACTGAGGAAACTGACAGAAGTTCACCCAAGCTAAATCCTGAACCTATGTTATGAGCAATACAATACTCTTCTTTTCGGCTGACCTGTTCTTTGTCTAGGGGTTTGTACAAATATATTATAAATAAATAAATAAATAAATAAATAAATAAATAAATAAATAATAATATAAATAATAAATATTTATTTTTGAAATCACTCATGATTAACCCTTATGTAATGTATTTTTTTCAGCTACAATAAGAAATATGTTGAGGAAAATACAATAAACATGTTACAACTTTACAACAATATTTCTACCCATGTTGTTATAAACTGTTATAAACTGTTATAAACAGTGTTTGAGACACTGCCTGAGCCACATGCTACATTTTTTTGCGAGACCATCTGTGACCACCAGCATAAGGGGGAAAGGGGAGGAAATACAATGTTCACAATAATTAAGTAGGGAAAGAACTTTTCCTGTTCTTAATAAACCACCAAAAATGCATCAGATTAAAATTATAGAAACATAATAGAAATCATCTATTTTATAGATTGTTGCTGATTTACTTTGATTCCTGTGGCACCATTTTTATTGAGGATGGGACCATGGCCAAATGAATATCAAGAATAGAAAACCAAGTGAGGTCTAAACAATGTTATTTGCAAAATATGGTCCACATTTCCACAAGAAGCTAATTTGCAGCACTTATAATGATCTAGGACCATGTTGCACACAGAGTATTTGCCATAGGTGTTTCAGCAGTGCAGAAGATAGTCTTCTTTGTTAAGAGGGGAGGACAGAGTGAGTGAATAATATGCAATTATTTTGTTTCTGGATCACCTTTCTTCATCCAAGGTCTAGAATTTGCTACCTGCTTGGATTGTTTTATGCCAGCACCAGGTTGCCGTCTCCTGCCAAAGAGGATATCTTGTCAGGTACAAAACTCCTGCTGATTGTACAAAACTTATGAGCTAGATATGAGCTGTTGGTGGCTATCACTTTGAAGAAACAGAGACAACCACTGAGTAGAGATATGCACGAAATGGATTTTGTTATTCGTTCCGAGCTCAAAATAAATTCCAAAATCCTTGAATTGATTTGTCAAAACAGCAGCCAAGCCGGCTGTTTTAACTAGTCGAAACTTGCATGTTCATGGTCTCAGGTTCAGTCCCTGGCAGCATCTCCAGGTAGGGCTGAGAAAGACTCCTGCCTTAAACCATGGAGAGCCACTGTCAGTCCATGTAGCAAATACTTAGCTAGCTGGACCAAGTGTCTGACTCAGTATAAGGCAGCTTCCTACGACAGGAAGCATGGAAATACATGTTTGGAATAGCAAGAGTATTACATTATTTCCATGAAGAAAGCCAAGGGCTATGTGTTCCTGCTGAGATCCTGGAAGGAAAAAAGTACCTGGACTGTGTCCCTGCCCATTCCTGCAGCACTGCAGCGCTGTTTACTAATAATATTGTGCATATAAGAATTGTCATGCTAGATCACCCCAAGGTCTAAATCCCAACAGAATGTGGCCCTGCTTGGCCATTATGTTGTACATACATACAGGTATCAGTACACATGGAAAGTGCATGTGTCTTTGTGTGAATTGTACATATGTTCATTTAAAAAGTGAACCTAGATACAGGGCCCCTCAAATGCAGGGTATTTTTACCTCGGTAGAAGGGCACAAGTGTGCCCTTATACCCAAGTCCGCAGTCATATGCCCGCAGCCCGAGCAGAGCAGACACAGAGCTGGATGTTGAGATTTGCTACAGACTTTATGGCTGTTCTCATGAGCAGCCTAACCCAGGCTAGGGCAGCCCAGCCTGGGTTAGGTTGCTTGAGTGGAGCGTCGGAATCCCTGTGGATCCCTGCATTCTTGCCCAGTAAACATTACTTTGAAGCCCGGCTCTTAACTGAGGTTAAGGGTGCAATCATGCCCTTAACCTGGCTGCTGGGATTGTGACTCTCCTTGGACTGCACACAATCCAAGGAGACACAGAGATGGGTGCCTAGTGTGCCCGTCTGCTGGGGGAATCCCCCAATGCATTGCACTCAGCATGTGGTGTACTGTGGGATTCATGGAGGCCGAGGAGCATTTCCCCAGTCTCCGGAATGTGGCACTGGTCACCACCGCAGCAATCATGTGTGTGATGACGCAGTGTTGATTGGGCCATCCTGGATCATCTGTGGGGAGGGTCGGTTGAACCCTGCCTTCCCCTCGCCGCCCCCCCCCCCACCATTGCTGGTTGTGTGAATGACCTTTTTGTCTCAGTTCTGTGCATGGGGCATGCTTGTTTATGTCTGAATGTAGCTATGTATGGGCTTGAGGGTGGAGTCTCGGTTTGTTTGTTTGCGCCTTCACTTGTTGTTCTGAATTCAAACTGAGAAGTTATCCCTCTCTCTGCAAAAGACACTGTTAGTCTGTTCATTGTTTTTAGCCTATGTTTTAGTTAGTAATAATACATATCAAACTCTTGTTTCTCAATTAAAGTTGCTTCCTGTACAATTACTTACAGAGGGTAAGTAATTTCTCTGCAACATTGGGTTATGGGCCCAGTCATGAAGCAATACATTGTGAGATAAAGTGTTTGTAGGCAAGAAAATTAGACAAGATTACTTTACTACCTTTGCATTTGTGGGGAGGCATCCCACTGTTAAGTGCTCAATGAAACAAACTACAGAAAATGGCCCTTCAGAGTGAAGATGTTGCTGAATACTCTTGGACTACCTTATGTTCTGGAGAAACAAAGATCAACAGCGAATGAAGAGAAACAACGAGAATGGGATTCTGCAAACAAGCAAGCCATGGGACACATATATCTGACTGTAAGTGATCAGTTAATCTATCATAGAGAAGACAAAAATACAGCAAGGAGAAGTGGGAAAGACTAAAGGATGTCTTTCAACAAAGAAACATGAATAGTCAAGTTTATCTAATGCTGCAGTTGTTGTGTAATAAAAGATTCAAAGAGGGAGACCGTTGTGGGCACATATGCTCATTTTGGGGACGATTGAGAGAGTTGGAACTGCAAGAGATAAATATTCCAGAATTAGCAAAAATTGGACTTTTGCTTAATACCTTGTCTAAAGAATATGAGAATATTGTCAATTTTCTGCAAATTAAAGAAAATGTGAATTTGAATTTTGTGCAGGAATGTTTGCAAGAGTTTAATTTGAAAAAGCAAACAGAAAGGGAGAAATCAGTTAAAAATAAAGCCTACAAAGTTGCTGATGGAGGGCAATGTTTTCTATGTGGAGGCATCTTGCATCTGAGGAATACTTGTCTTAATAAAGAGCAAGGGAATTATTCTCAACAGAGAACAAGGAATCAGTCTAAATTCCAGAAAAATGGACTTTCTTACAAACTTACCTATGCAAAAGTGAAAGCAATGAAAATAATGTTGAGAAAGATGAAAATGTGTGCTGCAAAAGAAATCATCTACAGGGTTGATGCAAGTTAAAGTAGAAACAAAATATATTTGGATAGTGGAGCTTTTTCACATTCCTTCAATAATTTGCAAGGTTTTGCTGTGATAAGCATGGAACATAGAAGTCCTATATACCTTGCTAATGGACAGCAATTTTTTTTTTTTTTTTTTTTGCAGAAGGAAAAGGGACAGTTTATATGAAGTGTAATCTTGGTGAAAATAGAGTGAATGAAGTATGTATTCCAGGGGCATACTATGTTCCAAGTTTGCAAAACAGTTTAATGAGTGTAAAAATAGCTATAAGATGTGGATGTAGAATTCTTCTTAGAAGGGACCATTGCTTTATTTTCAAAGGAGGAAAGTTTCTGATGAGAGGCATGTTGAAAGATGGTGAACTGTATGAAATAAATTGCAAAAGAAAGCAAACTAATGTTGCAAGTGAAGGTGCACACAAAGATTGCATGAGTCTTTGGCACTGCTGATTTGGGCATCCAAGCAAGGGATAAATTTCTAAATTAGTATAAGAACAATTGGCAAGAGACGGGGTCAGCAAGATGCAACCAAGTAGCGAAGACTGAGACAGAACCAGAGTTTTCCAATCAAGAAGGCTAGATTGAAATGGAACAAGAAGTGAGATGCTCAAGCAGAGTTAATAAAGGGATTCCACCTAAAAGTGGAAATTTCCTAAAAGTGAAAATTGAAGGCATACCAGATTCAGACACAGATAAATTGCTCCAATCAGGAAAAGATAAGGTTGCATTACACCATAAAACACAACATGGGACTCAGAATTCAAGAACGAGACACTGAGAAGTAGTAAGTTGGGATTTACTACGGACATATAATGTAACTATGTATTGGCTTGAGGATGGAGTCTGGGTTTGTTTGTCTGATCCTTCACTTGTTGTCTTGAATTCAAACTGAGAGATTCTCCCTCTCTATGCAAAAGAGACTGTTAGTCTGTTTATTGTTTTCTTAGCCTATGTTTTAGTTAGTAATAAATATCAAACACTTGTTTCTCAGTAAAAGTTGCTTCCTGTACAATTACTTATAGAGGATAAGCAATTTTTCTGCAACACCAGGTGCCTAGAGCACTCGGCTTCAGGGGAAATCCCTCAATGCACCATGGTCCTTGCACGGTGCATTTAGGGATCTCTGGAAGACAGGCTATGCTTTCCCAGCCTCCAGAAATCCATGCTGCTTAGTGCATCACAGTTCATGTGGTTGCACAAACCGAACACTGCACACAAGGATCTGGATCTTAAGGGGAAAGGTAAGATTGATCTTGCCTTCCTTCCACACCTTACCTGCCGGGCAGCAATGATCGTGAGAACAACCTTATAATCTGTCTTCTCCCTTAAATGACTAAATGAGTCAGAACGTTGTATACTGTTTTTCCAGCCCTGTGCAGGTGTTAAAACTGGGAGATTGATTGCACCTCTAGTAGACTGTCCGTGTCATACATGAACAGTGGGCTAAATTCAGTTTAGTGGGTCTTTTAAATGACTTTGGTGGGTCTTTTAAATGGCTTTAAAAGACTAGACAGCCACATGGAGGGGAGGTCTTGTGGTAGCAAGTATGAATTGCCCCCTTTGCTAAGCAGGGTCTGCCCAGGTTTGCATTTGAATGGGAGACTAGATGTGAGCACTGTATGATATTCCCTTGAGAGGATGAGGCAGCTCTGGGAAGAGCATCTACAAGTTTGCACACAGAAGGTTCCAAGTTCTCTCCCTGGCTTCTCTGAGATAGGGCTGAGAGAGCATCCTGCCTGCAACCCTGGAGAAGCCGCTGCCAGTCTGGGTAGACAATACTGAACTAGATGGACCGATGGCATGACTCAGTATAAGGCAGCTTCCTATGTCCCTATGCCTATTAGCCATGATGGCTAAGTAGGAACCTCTGTGTACAGAAGCAGTACAGATACTGGGGGTATACAAAAGGGGATTACTATCACCTTCATGTCCTGTTTGTGAGCTTCTCAGAGGCATCTGAGTGGCTGTTGTAGGAGGCAGAATACCAGACCAGATGAATCTTGATCCAGGGATGGAGTTACCGCTGGTATTAAAAGGTGTCCTTTGAATGCAGGCCCAGCCACCACTAGGGGCCTATCTGCTCCCGCCTCCCCTCACCACCCTCTAGCCTGTCCCCCTCTTCCTCTTTTCCTCGTTGCTTTCTCTGTCCGCGTGATGTTGGGAAGCACTTCTAAATATTGCACGGGCAGAGGAGGTGGAGAGGGAAAGAGGCTCCTTGCTCCATCCGCCTCCTCTTTCTCTCTCCTCCAAGGAGAGGTGGCATGGGTGCAGGTGGAGGCAGGCGGGCAGTGGAGGTGACAGAAGGTAAGTGGGCCCTGCTGATGTGGGAGAGTGGGGGCACACACTTTGTACATGCCACCAAGGGGCCCTGTGCCAGGGTGGAGGATGAGTATAGGCCTTCCCCATGCTAGCTACACCCGTGCCTAGGTCTCTTCCAGAAAGGCAATTTCTTAACCACAATAGCTAAATTAAATCTCTGTGTTCAGCAGTAGTATGCCTCTGAATTACAGAGACTAGAGACAAAGAACAGGGAGACCTGTCACCTTTATGCCCTGCTTATCAGCTTTCCAGATAAAGGCATCGGCTTGATTTGAGCTTTCGCTATGTGCTCTACAGCTCCTGTGTCCAGCATGCTCCATCCTGGCCTTAGCCACCAGGTGAGCTAACTTCTGTCCCCTGATCTATCAGGTGCCATCCCCTGCTTCAGCCAGGTGTCACTAGGGTGCTCCCTCCCTACTCCACGCCATAGGATCAGACCAAATCTGTTCAGCATTTGGCAGGGTTGCCATTTTGGACAACTTCAGTTCTCCCGAGTAAGCTCCATTGAAAAGAATGGGAGCTGCACAAGAACACAGATGTCCTTGCAAAACTGAATCACTGTGGTATATTACTGTTTGTAACAGTGCATCATCTTCTCCATTTAAACACACAGGTTGCTGTACAGATCTGAATCATTGTGTATGTGCATCAACTGTACATTTATCCCAATACAAAAGCCTACATAGCAGTACAAATTAAAGCAGATTTGAATCTTGGGTGTGTTTTCCATGCACAATTGACTTAACTAATAACAGCTTGTGCAATTAAAAGAATTGGACTAGGGAATTGAACTGAACCTGATCCTGAACCCAATGTCTTTTGGTTGCCTTGCAATTGAACCAGAACCGAATGATCCCTAAACACAAAAAGTGGTAACTGTTCAAAATCAGGTAACTGTTCAAAATCTCTTCTGAGGGGTGGGAGGAGGGCTGCTCTCTGCTCCAGCAATATTGGAAGAAATTATTTTTCAGTAAGCCACCTAAAAGGAAGAGGAGGAGGAAGCAGGATCGGTAGGCAGGGTCTATGACTGGTAGTCCTCGGACTCAGTAGCCTTGTCACGAACAGGCTATTGTTTAGCAAAAAGGCCTCCACGTGGAGGAAACTTGAACTGAGGCTGGAAGTTTCTTGCATTTCTTTGGCACTGCAGTTCTTTCTTGCTGCCCTTCACCCTAAACAGGATGTTTTCCTGGTTTTTAATCCTGTTATAAATTATTTTATTTTAAAAACTCTTTTAAACAATGCAAAAATATTTTTTCTTGAGTGAAATAGTTATAATTATATTTGTTTCATAGAGTTGCACTACAAGCAAAGGAGTTTTGTATTAATCTGCAATTCTGCATGTATCTAAATGGATTCTAAACCAGTTCAAAGTACCTGAACCCATTAACAAACAACTTTTAAAAGCTATTTTCTGAATCAGACCTGAACTTGAGAGTTAAAAAATATTGATGAACTGGAACCAGAACCAGATTTTTAATGATGTAACTCCATGCACTATGGAGTAACCACATTTTTGTTGGTGTGTGGATCTGATTATAATATTTACAAATTGCTTCTGGGACACTTGTCCAACAAACATGAAGTTTTCACTTCAGGAATGGAAAACGACCAATCTACATGCCTGGAGACAGCACTGGGTCCAAACTTCCCAGTGTTTGTAGGCTTCAACTTATAGCAAGCTAGTAGTTGAAGTTCACATCTTGGAACTCCAGATTAAGGGCTGTATTGATGAGGCCTTAAATCTTTAAAGAATCACAGCTATCTTGAGCGCTCCAGTAAGCCTCACACTAGTGAGTGGACTCATTGTTTTCTCATGTTACATGTATATAGCTGTCTTCAGAGAGTTCATAACATGTAAAGGGGAGAATATTGCGTCAAAAAGTACCTGCCACCATTCAGTAATGATTCCCTTATTGTTCTCAAAAGTCCTCAAACTTACTTTCTTATGGTCCTATAAAATCTGTGATCCTCTACTCATATGAATCTCTGATCAGAGACTATACATTCACAAGATATATGGACAGACATGTGGCCATCAGGTAGAGAAGGAAAAACATGTTGACTTCAGGGCACTAATCTTTTGTGTGAATCCTATAAGCAAACCAATAAAATTAAATTCAGGAAAAGCATAAAAAGGATTCATTTGATCTCGCTTGATCCACCCATTGAAACTTATGATGGATTTGATTCAGTTTAGTATAATTCAGTCAGCATAAGAGTTAAACTAAAATGGAACAAGATTTTGCTAATCCAGATTAAATGTTTCCATGATAACTTAATCCTTGTTTTATGAATTCTGTAACACTGTACAAAGAAAACCCACAATTCCTAATCACATTTATTCAATGTCCTGTTAGGTTGCTCTTCTCTCTCTTTTTTTTTTTTAGGAAAAAAAAATTACAATCTTCATCTTGTCCTAGAAGGGTGAAGTCCTGCTCCATGTATGAGAATTTGTTTTCCAAAGCTGATATTTCCCATTTTGGCAAGGCACCAATCAGCCATAACTTTCCAGAACTTAAGAGCCCAAACTGAAGTTGCAGTGATTAAAACTGGTGTCAACAGGTATTAAAAAATTCCCAATTGGAATAGCAGAGACTTGCTGAAATGCAATATTTCCAGAGCAGAATGGCGTTGCATATTTCCAACCATAAAAGCAACAGAGTGGAGCTGAGCGGTGGATGATGGCTGGTTTTAGACTCCATTGGGCAATTGCCATGTAAATGTTTTCCAAACTATGGGCACTAAAATGGGCCCTCCATTTTGAGAACTCTCAACTGTGTCTTTATCAATTAACTTCGCAGTAATGCGGAGGACTGTGTGGCTCAGACATTCTTTCTTCAGAGCCAGAGATGGTGAAGATGGTGACAGAAGTGGAGGGTGTACAGACAGTTATATTTTATCTGTCCCCCACTCTCTCTGCCTGAGGAGACAAGACCTAGGGATTCCTGCCCAAACTTATTCAGGTCCTAGTGAGCTGTATACCATAGATATCTCCATCACAGGGCCTCTCACGGTTCAGACAGGTGGCTTCAGTAGAGTTCTCTGCATCACGGACATTGTACTCGCCTTTCTTACAGGCTGTGGATTTGAGATAGTAAATAACTCCAGCCATTCCTCCCAGGACTAACATGGTGGCGCCAGCAATTGCTATGACAACAATAATATACAGCCAATGATCTGTATATGAGGAAGCAGAACACAGAATATTGTTAACCGCTTTCTGACTAACAATAGGAATTCTTACCAAAGCACCGGGAAACTTCCAGAGCTCCTCACTAGATCCAGATTAAAATATAAACTCAAAGAATACTACCGTCCGCCATGCAGACAGACTTCAGTATAAAACAGTTTCATCCTGTCTCTAGCTGAATTAAGAGCAGATACCTGATAATAATAACCTCTTTTCCAAGGAAGCTCTGCCTTATCTGGGGAAATGAGTCCTTTTTAGATTCCCCCCTTTTGTAATATTGGTCAGGTTCAGTTGTAATGCTAAGCCATGATTAAACCATGGTTTTGTATTACTAGCCCAAGCCTCCTTGGTTTCCTGCAGTTCTGGAGAAAGAAGGGGGAGAAAAATGACGCAGCACCACAAAACCAGCAGGGGCAGGGGCAGGGGCGGGAAAGAAACCCAAAGATGCTGATTAAAACTACAGAGATTCCTGTGGATGCAAGATATAATTCGCAATAAGAGAACAAAGATACAGCATATTTGCCTCTGAGGAAGAGCAACTCTTGAAATGTGTCAGGCTATAGAATAAAGACAATAGGGCTATTCAGATGACAGGAAGGTGGGTGGAAGAGAGTGCAGGAGGGAAGGCAGGGACGAACCTACCTTGCTCCAGATGATTGCCATTCTAATATTTGGCATGCCACTGCGCACCCACATGATCCGTACTGCTCCTGGCAGTGCAGATCGCCAGAGGCTGGGACAATGCCTTCGGATATCCTACAATACACCATGTGATGAGCACAGTGCATTGGGGGATACCCCCATGAGTCAGGCACTCTAGGCACCTGACTGTGTGTGTACTTGGGCTGCAAGCAGCTGAGCATACACACGACCCTGGCACCAAGGTTGAACCCTGGCTAAAGGGCAGGGTAAAAAATAGGGTTAGGCGGGTGGATAGTGCCAGGATCTACGTGGATCCTGGCACTGCACATGAGCAGCCTAACCCAGGCAAATAGGCCTAATATCAATATATTCAGCAGTTGTGGGTTTCCCTCCTTTTTTTCTTCCTGGTTCCTGCAGTTTCCCCTCCCCTTGCAAAGGAGAATGACTGTTTTCATTCTTGGTTTAAAACCCTAACCTTATGCTTTCATCAACTATGAAATAACAATAAATATTACAATATTACATTGTACAATAAATTTGTTTTAAGATGCCACCACCAGACTCTTTGTTGTTTTGGTTTAGTGTGGATTTCTTCAAAGAGGATGCTTTTAGTTATCCTGACTGACTGTGAAGATACATGGATAAATGTGGCAATATCAGTCTACAAAAGCCCCCAGGACTTGGACGGCTTGCATAGCTGCCTCTACCCTCCTAACAGAAACTAGTCATGTTCTCTTCTTCCCATTTACATCAATTGTGCTTTCACTATCTGTGCTTCCCCACTTCTCCCTCTCCCTTTTAGTGTTTCTTGCCAAACATTTCCAAAGCTTGCTAAAACTCCAGTGCCAACTTCAGAATGGAGCAGAATGAGATTTGCAAAAATATTTTTGGACAGCTGTGTTTGCATGATTTATTCTGAGGGCACAAACTGAGTTTATTCAGGGCAAACAAGATGTTACACAGCAGACATATAATTGTCTCCCCAAGTTTGTTTATATGTTTACATGAACAGCAGACACAGGAGCCTGCAATAAGGAGCAGAAGAGTGTGAGGCTGTTTTCACGTGCAACCTAACGCAGGCTAGGGAAGCCCAGCCTGGGTTAGGCTGTACGTGAAAACCGCTGGGATTGTGCCCGATCCTGGCAAGGCAGCACCATCATTTTCAATGATGGCAGGGCAGCACCACCATTGTAGCCCGAGTGTTAGCTGAGGTTAAAGGAGGGATTCCTTAACCTGGGCAACCAGATTGTGTGTTCGCTGGGGCTATGTTTAGCCCCAGCGGACACAGAGATGGGCACCTAGAGCACACATCTCCTGGGGGAACCATGCATTGCGCATGTTGGATCTCCAAAGGTTGGGATGCGTTGTCCTGGCCTCTGGAGCTCCGACTCCGAGCATGGATTGTCCTGGCCTCTGGAGCACGCAGTATGGCTCATCTGGGAGCGTGGTCCACACTCTCAGCACCATGGAATTGATCATCCTGGTGGTGGAGAGGTGAGTAACAAGCCTTCCACTCCTCCTGCCCACCTGGCCGTGTGAATGACCTCTGTGTGTGTGCTGGGGAAGGCTGTTGACCTTTCTACCCTCTGGCTATGTTTCCAGTCAAAGTCTTCCAGCTGCTTTTCTACCTATGGGGAAAAGATATCGTTTCCTTTCTGTCTGAGGGGGGAAAGATATAGGTACTTGTACAGTACCCCCACCCCACCCACCCTGCCACAATTCATGGAAAAGCAACTGGGTGGTGTGTAGTTTTCTAGTCAGAAAAACAGCCAGATGGGGAAAGATTAAGCAGCTCCTTCTTTGCTATCCTACCATTTCTCTCCTCAAGCTCACAGGCTCTGAGTGACCCACTGATGCTTTTCATTTAAAAAAAGAACACCAGGAGATGGTTACATGTATTTGCTGAGTAATAAATCTAGTTCGCTCCTCTGCCTGGTTTTAAGCTTTCCTTGGCTCAGGTCTGCCGGTCACTTCCAGCATGGCCCTGACCGATCCGTTCCTTTGCCAGCACTCAGCTGTGGTGAATGGCCTGCACTTTGCCACCCAGCATGCAATCGTACGGGTTTCTTTCAAATCCTTTCCACCTTCTGACCTTACCTTCCACTCGGATTTCCACCTGGCTGAGGTACTGCCCATGTTTGTTGCTGGCTGTGCACTCATACACACCACTGTTCTGTCCACTGGCACTGGTGATGGCTACCGTGCTGTTGTTGACTACATAATTGAGGTTGGAAGCCTGAGGCACCCTCCAGGTGTAGCTGACAGCTGGAGACCCATCAGCATGGCAGGTGATGGTAAAGTTTGTTCCTCTTCTGATGGGTAAGGAAGCACTGACAGCCAGAAGAGAGATAACAGGCCTGTCTGGAAACACAAGGTTTCAGGAGCTGGTTTCAGTTCGGCCAGCAGAAACCCAAGCTGAAGTTTTCTTTTGGTTCTCCATCGCTGCAATATCTGAGTGCCTTTGGCATTAAATATACACACCTCTCCCTGTTGGCATGTACTTTTAGCTCAGGGACAGGTCCTGTTCAGTTATGGCCTGGTTCATACAATTGTTTGAATCCAGGTTTAAAGTGGGT
The DNA here is from genome assembly GCF_027244095.1 of Hemicordylus capensis. Taxonomy (NCBI): domain Eukaryota; kingdom Metazoa; phylum Chordata; class Lepidosauria; order Squamata; family Cordylidae; genus Hemicordylus; species Hemicordylus capensis. The sequence continues at coordinate 181,228,543 of NC_069658.1, forward strand.
TACCAACATTAGCATGATTGTGTGAACCCAAGACAAAGTGGTTCATCGTGCAAGATGAATCTGAGATTCCTGCCTTGGTGTGGGTTCACACAGTCACGTGCATGTTGGTAACCCACATTAAACCTAGATTGTATGAACCAGGCCTATATCTACTGTTTAGCTGAAAGATGCATGTTGCAACATAGGAGAGGTGTCTGCAGTCACCTCTCTGTAGTCACTCACCCTGCACGTGACTGGATTGAACATCCCTTTCATGTCATGGGTGAGGAGAGCTGATATTTTACAACCCCTCGAACCAAATAACTACATATTTGATCATCTCAAGTTAGAGTATAAGGTACAAGCCTATTTGGTCTGATTTTGGTCCAGTATGGCATGTTTTGAATCAATAGTATTTTTGCAGGGCTATACTACGGTGTTCTATACCAAGAGGCGGTTCCCACGATCAGTGGGAGCCGCCTGGAGAGGGTTAGCGGGGAAAGAGGGCTTAGCCTGCTCTCCCCACAGACTAGCAGTCAGTCTGCTCTGGGCGGCCACAGTGGCTGCCCACACAACTGCTGGTTCCGCCACGGAGCCGGCGGGGACTTGGGAGCTTGGGGGCCGCGTGACCCCAGAAGCTCCAGCATGCCCTGCACAAGCGCGCAGGGCATGCTGGAGATCCCTGAGCTGGGAGGCTGCTTTTCAGCCTCCCGGTTGGGGCTCTCCTCGTGAGTTGCCATGGTGTGGAGCCGTGCCATGGCAATACACAATGGGAAAAAATGGGTTTGCGGAGCACTTGCTCTGCAAACCTGGTGTAAGGGCAGGGGTAGTTTAGCGGGTTACCCGCTTAAGAACCACCGGGCTCCCAGCCGAGCCTGGTGTTTCTCACGACGGGAGAAAATTGGGCTAGCCTCCACTAGCCTGAATTTCTGCCATCGTGTGAATAGCCTCAGAGTCTCCTATGGCCTTAGACCCTGAGACAAAGGAGGTGGAGCCTGGGACTTAAAGGCAATGAAGGTTGGAGCAGAGGCAGATTAAAAAAAAAAAAACAGCACCCATCAAGTACCTCCAGGCACATTTAGGATGGACACAGACATTAATTCCAAATGTACTTGAACATTCTAGGTCTATTTTTAAAGTGGTGACTCACATTCCACTTGCACAGCCACCATCCACCTCTCGGTCCCATGGCCGTTAGTGGCCTTGCACTGATAGATGCCAGTGTCATTTCTGCTGACATTCTGCTCTTTCTGGAAGTCCTCAGTAGCTCCCTCCTTGGTGCACAAGACAAATGGAGTAGGAGTCCCATTTGCTTCACAGGCCAACGACTGCAAAGTCCCCTCCAGCCAGGTCTGGTTACTTGGGCAGCTGGACTCATCCATCTTAGGTTTGCCTGGAACACATAGACAGAACAAGGCCCCCACTTAACTTAAGTAAGAGGATATTCCTTAAGATCACTTAAGGGGCATGTGTGTCTGCTACCAACCCGCATCCTCTACCTATGCATCTTCTTAGTTAGGCTTAGTAAAAGAATATGGCATAATATCATTGTGTTCAATGGTTCTCCACCTCTTATTGGATGCAGACTTTGGGAGCAGAGGAGCATCGACTGCAATGACATCACGTCACTTTCTTTTGCTAGATGTTGTTGGAGGAAACACACGGGGGAGATATGGGTCAACAGCAGCCTTGTCCTAGCCAAGCCACTTACCAAGCCACTATCTCTGTCTTTCAGTCTCAGCCTCCCATCCCCATTTGTAATCTGAGAATGACATTTTACAGCAGCTATATTTATAGTGTTTGTCAGGATTAGTGAGCTGTGATCAAAATTTCCCTCACCTTCCTCTTGCCTTCTCCTCCAGGGGCTGCTCATTTTTGCTTGCTTTAGGGGAGGAAAATGAAAGAAGAACAAAACATGCTTCCCTGTCCTTACCAGGTAAACTCTGAAATGGCCCTGATATTTGTGATACCATGGCTTCATAACCACAGTATACTTCCTCTCTCCTTTACTGGACAAGGGAGGGTGACTGGGTGACTCCTCCCATGCAAATGAAAGGCCACGAGGAAAACATGAAGCTTGTTCGCACAGCCATTAAGTGGGTAGGACAAGCATCCTACCAGGTTTGGGAGCTGTATGTGCTTCTGTTTTGTCATTGTGCGTGAGTCAAAAGCAAGATAGGAGGCAGGGGAAGTGATTCTGGGCAAGGCTCATGCTGGGTGGGGCATGGGAAAACTTTCCCTCCTGCCTCATTCAACACCTGGGCACAGCTGCTGGGTAGGACAGAGCCTTTCTACCCTGCATGGATCTCACACATGATAACTTTCCCCGCCTTGCTTTTTACTCGCACGTGATCACAAACAGGAGTGTGCACAGATCCCAAACCTGGGTAGGATGCGCGTCATACCCATTTAATGGTTGTGTGAATAAGCCTATGGACTCCTACAGAAACAGGCTGTAGAGTCCAGAGGAAAGAGCTGTAGCAAACAAGGACAAGGCAAGTGGAGTAGAATCGGGAATACTAATGGTTTAATGAAACAGATCTTATTTACAGAGTGGCAAGTGCAGACTGCTTTCAATGCTCTTGACGCTGATGCTGCTTGTTTGTTAGCCCCACCTCCACGCCAGGACTGGAAATAAAAGTAACTAAAGCAACCTTCAAAAGGTGGCCTGGGTCAAGGAATGGATTAACCAAAAACACCACACAGGCCACAACCTAGGATAAATAAAGGACCTTGGACCTGACTTGTCCTCCTACTGCCTTGGACAAGTTGGACGTGTTGCTGCTCCACACCATAACACCACTAAAGCTGTACTAGTGAAAGGCAGTACAGAAGTATGAAAATAAAAAATACAATACAATAAAATAACCAGTACTCACTTTCAACAGCAACAGTGACTGCCTTGGTGGCTGATCCATGCCGGTTTGTAGCATTACACCAGAAGATTCCATTGTGAACTGGGATTCCTTGTAGTTGACTAAGGTGGTATGATATGCCATCCTTGGTGCATACAACTTCTGGAGGTGGGACCCCCTCAGCTTTACACTCAAAAGTGGGTGGTACCCCTTCTACTAAGGTCCAGTTAGTTGGGCAGCTGGATTCATCCATTTCTGGCTTATCTGAAATTGTAACAGAGTATGATCTATTTGCAAGAAACTAGGTCAGTGGTTTTCAAATTGTGCTCCTGAGAATTTCAATAAGGAGATAACAGCGGCAGACATGTTTCTCTGAAGGACAGCTACTGATTTTCCCTTGCATTGTACAGCCACAAGGAAGCTTTGGGAGTTTTCTAGGGTGCACCCGCACTTCATACACAGCAACTTAGAGACCCAAAGGCCTAGCCAACATCCACTGTTAATGGGGGCTACACCTTGGAGGAGCTCCAGAATCTTCTGTGGTGCACAGCGATTCCATAGCCATTAAGTTCCAGGGCAATTACGAACAGGGTTCTCCGCAGCTAGAGAATCTGCTGAGTCTTTATACACGTCTTGCATAAAATCCACACCCACTTCTTAAGGGTGGGGTGCAGCCTTAGCACAGCATATATAAGCTGAGGTGTGTTCTCAGACTATCTCCTCTCTCGTGGGGAGAAAAGGGCAACCTTGGCCATTCAATGTGAATTCCTTTAAATACATGCAGATTATTTGCTTTCAGTTAATTGATGCAGATTAAGAGCTTTTAGCTAGTACCAAAAGCCAACAAAATGAGAGGCATATTTTGAAATTCATCAAAAAGAACAAACAAATGGCATGTGAATTTTCAGCCTACCCCTAAACACTGGAACATATATCAAAAGGGCCACATGTGTCAAGAATAAACCAAAACCAGCAACAAACCGTGTGCAAACAGCAATTATATATTAACATGCAAATTCAAAGATTAAATAATTATACTTTTATATATATGTATCTTAAATTCTTTAAATAATTCTTTAACTCTTTAAATAAACATATGTATTTCAAAGAAACACTATAAAATGTCCAAAGTTGCCCAGAGCACAGAATGATGAAGATGTAAATACTAGTTTTGCCCTAAACTAAATACCCTAAACACTGTCAAACAAAAACCTGACACAGCAGCACGCCCCCTGCCCAGCTGAGATTTAGTCGGTGATCACTTACATTCAATTTGGATGCTCACATCCCTGATGTTGGAGCCATGTACATTTGTGGCTGTGCAGCGATAAGTGCCGGCTTGTTCTTTGGTGACGTGCTGGGAAACCCCAGGGCTATAAGCTCTGCCATCTTTTATGCACTTAACAGTTGGCCCTGGGTTCCCCCCTGCAAAGCAGTTGAAGGTTTGCTCTGCCCCCACTATCCAGGTCAAATTATGGGGGCAGCTGGAGTCATCCATTTCAGGCCCATCTGGAAGATGAAGAATGAGAACCTGACTTTACAGTGGGAACACTGTATGAAAAAATAGCTACAAGGCGATCCATGTGGATAACATATGGGTTTGCCCATCTACTGTGCAAAGGATCATGTCCTATATTTGTGAGGCTTTAGTGGAAACTGGGCTGGTTTTTAATCAACTCCAGTCCTAAATACAGCGACTGCAAATTTTGTCAGCAGTGTTATGCAGTCCCTGAACTCCCATTCCATTGCATGTGATGAAAGCATGTTTATAGGATGCAGGATGACAGCCATATGTGATGTATTGGTGAGAAGGTTGGTCCTTGACCAGGAAGACATGGATTCAAATTCTTGCTCAGCCCCTGGGTAATCTTTGGCTAATTATTCCCCCAAGATAACTTGATTCACAGGGTCACTGAGGGATAACATTATATTACAATCATTAACAGTGATGTGTAAATCAGCCTTGAAAATACATATGGGGAGAAATGGCTAGAAAATAGTCTCTAGCATGAGAATGATCAGTGCTATGGGAATGAATCTGGCAAACCTCCCAGAACCTTCACATGTCCCATACTTGCTTTTGACAATTTTTGTAATATAAAAGTGTAGATAAACAGTCATTGCCCCAGCCTTTTCCCATATGCTATTCCAGGATTTTAATCAAGGAATGTGTCATCAGAAGTGGACACTGAGAACATAGGCTTATAGGAGAAAAACCCATATCTCTGTGCCTTCTAGAGCCATTCATGATCTTTTAAAAAGTAAGAAAAAAGCCTGAGGATCATATCCAGATGGTTTCTTTCTGTGCCCCAAGTGTGGTTTTGTAGCACACTCATGAAAAAGTAGGAAATGTCCCAGGAAATAATACATGCACCCCCGCCCTGGCCCAGGATACCCTGTGCTCAGTGTAAGAAGTCATGTCATAAGTCATACGAATAACACAGTGCATCTGATCCTTGTCTGGGTCAGACAAGGGCTGAAGTACCTTCTACATCAGAACTTTGGGGGATTGAAAGTGCTGAAACTGAGCCTTTGATACCTTAAGTGAGAGCTATCAGCACATGCCCAATTGTAGAGACCAGCCTCGTGATCAAATTCTTCAGCATCATCCCATGCACCTGGTGTAGAACATGCAAATTGCACTTACACTCAACATCGATAGTGACCATCTTGCTGCTTGACCCATGAGCATTGGTAGCATTGCAGTGATAGACACCAGCATGGCTTTGTGTGACATTCTGCACTTGTCTGACATCATGCACTTTGCCATCTTTCATGCAAGACAACTTGGGAATGGGAACCCCATCAGCTTGGCAGGTGAACTTCTGTAGGCTCCCTTCCACCCATGTTTGGTTACTTGGGCAGCCAGACTCACGCAGCCGAGGCCCATCTGCAACAGAGAGGAGATGGACAATGCATTTAGTGATGGCTGAGCAATATTCAAGTAGCTTGTGCATATGTGGTCTGCATAATAATATATAAAGGATCTTGCAGTTAACTAGTATCATTGCTGTTCTGGGGTTCTTATTGCTGGGCTGATCATGTAAACGGGTATGTGTGTGTGTACAGAGGCTTTCCTCATATCTAATTATGAAAATGTCACTTACATTCCACATGGATTGTGACTAATCTGGTGCTGGAGCTGAGCTCATTTGTGGCACTGCAGTTGAAGATGCCGGCATAGCTCTGGTTGACCACCTCTTTCTTTTCCAGGTTGTACGTGATGCCATCTTTGATGCAAACCACTGACGGTTTAGGGTTCCCCTTGGCCATGCAGTGGAACATTTGTTGCATCCCTTCTACCCAAGTATGGTTGCTTGGACAAGTGGACTCATCCATTTCCGGCACATCTGCAATGTGCAGAGGGAACACACACATTGGTTGATGCTCTTCTCTCTTTGGGTAAGAAATAAAGGGGGGAGGTTTAATGTTGGGGAATGTTGAACTGGAATATTTGGGTGATGTTGGGTAGATAGTTTTTTGAGCCTTGTTAACATAGGCAGCAATATGTGAGGTTGATTTAGGAAGATCTCGTTCTACCATGAAATGGGATGAGCTGTTTGCCTCAAGTGATAAGCCATGAATACCATTAAAGAGTGACAGATTGTCAGTGATGTGTTATATTTTATACAATGGGCAGGCTGAATTTGTCACCAGAGGCTGTCTCTACTCTTTTTAATGGCAGGGCTACTCTTGCCTGCAGGGTTTTTCTACCTCACACATCAAAATGTTTGCACTGGCCTTGATTTCAGGGCTTTGGCTTATATAATCCATTGATCTTGCTTCATGATTCTGGACTCAGAGTTATTCTGTTGTTGTACACCCAGGACAACCTATGATATTTTAGTTTAGTTCCTTGCTCACAATTTCAGGATATTCTTCTCAAGCTATTGTGTAGTTACAATGTGAATTTGAACTCAATCCTTCTCTGAACTGCAGAAACAATCATTATGGTATTACTTATACCAGGAGTGGGTTGACTTCAGTCCTGGGTGGTCTGAAAAAACTAGAATTCCTGTGGTCCACCAATGTGTTTTACATTTACAAAGCAAGAGTGGCTCTCTAAGGCATAATAACTAATCTGTGTTAAATTGTCTTGTGGATGCACTCTTGCTTAAGAATCTAAGAGAAGTGGCCAGCTTGACTGGCCCAAGGTTTGCCTAGACCAGAATTCTTTGCAAGAATCCCAGCCACCCATAGTCACTAGGTGGAAACTGACAATTAGCCTGCCTGAGGACCAATTCATCCAATCAAGAGCCCATATTCAGGGCTGTACAACCTTGGCCCTCCATCTGTTGTTGGACTACAACTCCCATAATTCTTGACTATTGGTCACTATGGCTGGGAATGATTAGAGTTACACCTCAAAAACAGCTGGAGGCTGGTGCAGCCATGCCCTAATTATTCTCAATTTCAACTGTCTCCAACATTTGGGTCATCATGTAAAGGGAGCAGAGACCGCATTAAGATAATTGGGAGCTGTAGCCTCCAAGCAATTCACCGCATGCACTAGTCTTCAAGGTTTAGTACATGCACTGTAAGAACTGGGCAAGGGGACACGTATGGTGCTTCTAGGCAGCGGGTTCTGAAAGTATCAGAGGTACTGAGTCCACATGTCCCTGGATTGCTTGCAGCATGTGACACAGTCATTCTGAGAGAACATGAGAGATTGTCTCACTGGATCAGACCAAGCGCCTGTCTGGTTCAGGATCTTGCCTCCTACAGTAGCCAACCAGATACCTCTGGAAGCTCACAAACAGGTCACAAAGGTGGAGGGGATCCAGTGTCACTTGCTCCCTAGCATATCGTACGAAGAGGTATACCATTTCTGAACATGGAGGTAGCTACAATGGCCAATAAGATGGCGACTGACCAGATTTGTTTGGTTGCCTTACCCTCATCCTTGCTCGTACTTCTGCATTAAGATTCCTCCCCTCCCCACTCCCCCACATCCTACTATAGCCACTGGGCTAAAGCTACTAGTTCACACAATCGGCATTAGGGTAGGAGAAGCATCATACTGTAATTTAGGAACTGGGCTTGCTCCTGAATTCTGATTGTGTGTTAGTTAGAAACAAGGTTGGAGGGAGGCACTTGAACATCAGTCAGGCCCCAGCTGCGTAGGACGATTTCCTGCCTACCTCATTCAGGAGCTGGGAACAGACTCTGGGTAAGGTATGCTCATCCTGCCCAGCTGGGGCTTAACTGATGCTCAAGCTCCCCATCTCCCATCCTGTTTTTATCTATCACATAATCAGAAACCAAGAGCGTGCCCTGCTTCCGAATTAGGGTAGGAGTCTTCTCCTATCCTAATGTTGATTGTGTGCCTGCCTACTGTCTCAGTGTAAGCTGCACGTAGCAATGGCAGAGCCATTTGTTTAAACCCAGGCCTTAAGGTTACCCTACCACTTGCATACAAAGCAGTGGGTGGAGCTGTCAGGTTTATCAGCCAGGGGTGCCTCTTTCACGAGGCAAACTGAGGTGAATGGCTTTAGGTGGTATGTGCATCACAGGGTGGATGGAGATGGGTATAGGCATATTTGCCCCACCATGGACATCACCTCACCTGCCTACTGCAGGTCTGCTGGACTTCCCAGCATCACATTTCTCCACTTTGTCTCCTCTATTCTAGCATCCCACAGGAACTCCAAGGAAAGGACTCTCCTCTCCTCTGAATTCCTGTGGGATGCGTGAATGGCAGAGACAAAGCACAGAAGTGTGGTCCTGGGAAGACAAGCAGCAGCGAGAAACAGAGGGATGGGTAAGGGAGCAATTGGTGACAACAGACAGAAATTGAGTGTTTGAAACAGCTGGATGTCCACTGCTACAGTAAATGCAGTGATGGCGGGCAGGTGGGCAGCAAGGAGACTGTGCTCCAGGAGGTGGAGGCTGGTGAAGGAGGAGAGAAGAGGGGCATGATGTGTGGGCTTTGGCCCGGGGGCAGGGAAGGAGGGGGTAAGAAAACAAGGAGGAGAAAGAGCCAGGAAAAGGATGGCACTTGTGGACTCTAGCTCAGGGGGCAGGGCTGGCAAGGTGGGGAGTGGGGCCAGCAGGAGGATGGGGCGGTGTTTCATGATTTGCCTCAAGCAGGCCAATGTCTTGAGCCAACACAAGGATCCCCTGGGCAGCTGCTGAGAGCCCAGTGCTGTAGGGCTCTCCCACGCTGCCCATTGTGAAGGACTGGACACAGTCAACACTAGCGAGGTGGGCCTCCTCCCCTTCATGTGTTGCTGGATGTGGGTTTTCTTTCATTCTTGGGGGGCCAACAGCATTTTATCTGGCCGTGGCTGCCAGCTACATGTTCCCCCTCCCTGCACAATGCCTCATGTAGTGTTCTGGGGCACTGTGGAGGAAAAACATGGTGAGCAGCTGCCTCCAGCTAGAATGTTACTGTTGCTGGTTGACTGAGAAGGTACAAAAGCTGCCTATGCCACCATGGGATGGAGAGGGGGCTCCACCTATGCAGGCCAGTCACCTTTCTGAGGGTCTTCTCAAACTGAGAGCTGGCCCTGCACATGCCTGTTGCTTTCCTCCTTGGGGCCTCTCCTCACAGGCATTTTTCTTCCAGCCAGACTCATGTCAAATACAGGAGCTCAGCTAGGAGCAAAGTGTTATCCAGGGAACATAAGAACATAACAACAGTCCTGCTGGATCAGGACCAAGGCCCGTCTAGTCTAGCATCCTGTTTCGCACAGTGGCCCACCAGATGCCGCTGGAAGCCACAGGCAGGAGTTGAGGGCATGCCCTCTCTCCTGCTGTTACTCCACTGCAACTGGTACTCAGAGGCATCCTGCCTTTGAGGCTGGAGGTAGCCTATAGCCCTCCAACTAGTAGCCGATGATAGACTGCTCCTCCATGAAGTGGAGGAGGCTGCAGGGTGAAGCTGTGGATGGGAAGAGCTTTTTAGCACCCACTATCAGTGGGTCACATCTGCTCTAAAAACCAGACACCCTCCCCACACATCATATGTGATTAGGGCAGACTCAGGCCTAAACAAATGGTTCTGCCACAGACAGTCAGATTTCAGTTTGATTCTTAGTTACGGTGGTGAACCCTCCAGGAATGGTCAGGAGTCTCCAGGAATCGTATCAATCTCCAGGGCGTTTTCCACACAGGGCTTTTAGCTTGCATCTGCTCCAGAATGGAGGGTGTGCGTTCACATATCAGCCGGATTTACCTTGAAGTCCCTGCGAGTTATCAGGGAGCACTTCACACACAATTCAGGTTTTTCAATGTGCATTACAGCATAGCCAGATTTATATCCAGGATTAAAAACTCCACTTTTTGCATCAGTTTTTTGGAGAAATGACAAACTCGCAGTAAAGCCTCACAGTAAACACGTGGTAACGCCTGCTATGTGAAAAACACCTGGGTGACTATTGAAAGCAATCCTGGAGATCTTAATGGCTGGATATTGTGAAAAATATTGGTGGGGGGGGCAGATAAGGGGAAATCTGAAGGAATAACTTCAGTCAGAAGCTATTGGCAACCCCATCCTTAGCTATACAAAACTTCCTTTCAAAAAAGCCACAAGCCTCAACTCCATGATCCCCCTCACTAGATTTTGAGTTCCCTCCAGTTTTGCTTCCCTGCACCCATGACAGAAGCTGAACCCAGGAGCCCTAGTTCCTTCCAGCCCCTCAGAAACATCATTCCAGGAGCCCTTAACACCAACTCTGAGGATGATCAAACAGCTCTTCCTGACAGACACAAAGCTGCAAATGGGTTTGTCTGCCTCGTTTTCCCCCTCTGGCTGTTAAGTTCTTCTAACACTGTATTATACATGAAGTGACAGGCTGAGTGTGATTGGCCTTGCTGGATTTTATTTTCACAGCAATCTGTGTGTGTCAAAGTGTCCCAGCACTGCTGACAAAGCAGGTTGGCAAGCTGGTGCCAGATCAGGTGTGGCAAGGGGAGAAAAGGCAGTGTAGCTGGCAGGGATGAGCTCTCTGTTCTTGGGGATATGGCTAGCCTGACTGCAGAAGCAACCCAAGAGGCCCTGGCATTAGGATTGCACCTTTCAGATCACCCATTGAAGGGACTGTCTCTAAATTACAAACTCAGTCACTTCAGACATAACCTGAGATGCCAGGCACAGACAGGCTCTTCTGATCTACCAGCTGGTTCCTCCCTCGCCCCTAATTCTCCTATCTCACAGGACCTTTCTTCTTCTTCTTCTTTTTAACATTTATATCCCGCTCTTCCTCCAAGGAGCCCAGCGCGGTGTTCTACATACCTAAGTTTCTCCTCACAACAACCCTGTGAAGTAGGTTAGGCTGAGAGAGAAGTGACTGGCCCAGAGTCACCCAGCTAGTATCATGGCTGAATGGGAATTTGAACTCCAGTCTCCCCAGTCCTAGTCCAGCACTCTAACCACTACACCACACTGGCTTCTTGACATTCAGAAGGCCAAACCAGACATGATTCTTAGGAAGTTGCCATATACTGGCTACATTTGCTCGTAACATGGAACTGCAAGTCCAATGGACCCTCAGTTCCGCTCCCCCTGCTCTCTCATCTGAATTCGGATGTCTTGGAGAGCTTCCTCTCAGTCAGCGAGACTACAGAGAAGAGGGGGTACTGGCTGCCTGGGCTTCCTCTTGACTGAAGGACAGCCCTGGCAGCCAATAGCAGCTGGAGAGGGAGGAGCTTCCTCCCTCAACTCTGGTTGCAGAACAGCCAGACTATGGTGCTGTGTTAGGATGTAACGCTAGCACTGAGAAACCGGAGGTTCAGGCGGCAAAACCCACTACCAACTGAAGGTACAAATCGGAGTCTGGGGAGGGAAACCATGAGTCCATTTTTTTCAGTCAGAACTGCAGTTGCCCACATTCGGTCATACTCAAATTGTAACCAGACGTCCCTTCACCTCTGCTTTCATGTTACATGCGAATGTGGCCACTGACTCAGGATTGTCTGCACTGACTCTCCAGGATTTCAGATGGGGGTCTTTCCCACTTTACTAGGAAATTCTAGGGATTGAACCTTGGACCTTCTGTATGCAAAGTAGATGCTCTACCACTGAGCTACAATGCCATCTCCACCTTTAAAACATGTTAGATAGGAGGATGGGGTTGTACTCTGTGGTAGAGCACCTGCTTTGCATGCAAAAGACCCCAGGTTATTTCCAAGTAAGGTAGGAAAGACTCCCACTCCCACCCTCCCCTGCCCCCATCTGACATGTTAAGTGTTGTACCATTGGGGGATTACTTTCAGCAACAACTTAGGGGCTCTATCTGGATCAGGATTGCAGTGCAGTGATACGAGGCTTTAATTCTTTACTTACATGCGATCTTCCCACTGAAATTCCATCTGAAGCTTCTATAGGCCCCTGAAGGTGCCAGTACAGTAAATGTTTAGTCTTTTAAAATGATCAAATGAATGAATCCATCCTAGAATGCAATTTGGCTCACGGGTGGTTGGGTTCAAAAGATAATACCAAATGGTTTGAAGGATGTTTGTTTATGGAGGTGCCACTGCACCTTGTAGAATATGGATGTTTAAATGCAGAAATTTGGGCAGATATGGCCTCTCTCCACAATATCTACTTTCATTGGGACATGACACCACCAAAGAAATTATTAAACAACATATTGTGGATATGGAGAAGCAATCTGATTTAAATCTTGTCCCCCTAGTAGAATTCCAGGTGGCTTCTCCCTTCAGTCAGGTGGCTTCTACCTTCAGTCAGTGGCGTATCTTACAAATTTGATCACTCTAAATCAGAGGAGAGCTTTCTCGCTGATGCAGTTCAATGGCCTTCTGCCATTTTTGGGTGGCAGATTTAAGAGAATACCACTCAGGAACCGGCTATGTCCATGCGGTTCAGGCAATATCGTCAGTCCATCTCACATGTGCTTTTATACTGTTTGTATTATAGGGATATTCACATTGCCTGGATTGAACCACTTTTTAAAAACATGCCAGATTGATCAGAAGAGTATTATACTTCCTTCCTCCCAGAAGACCAGTATACAGCAATTACAGCTGGGGCAGCAAGATTCTGTGCCACAGCATGCAAACTGAGACGGGAGCAGTTGATTAATTGTAATTAAGACCTCTGTAGGTATATGTTTTGATACTCTATTCCCAGTCCTGTTTTTGATTTGATTTTACTTTATTTTTATTTTCCTTTTTTTAAAAATTGCTGGTCACTGACTGTAATAATAAATCATTAAATGCAAAAATAGCAAACTAAATGGTGTGACTGGGAGAGATATTCTGTACTCACAGAAGACAGTAAGACTGGTAGATGTGTGTTTAATGATGGTGTCTCCACCAAGCGTCAGTTCTGCTTCACATACAAATTCCCTCCCATCGTCTTCCTTCTGAGCTATGTGGGTGAGCTGCAGAAGGTGTTGATCACCAGAAGCCAGGGTCCTCCCTGAAGCATTTTTGATCCGAAGAGAAATGCTGGGCAGCTCAGTTGTCGTAGAATCACATATAATGGTCACAGGATTATTTACAAGAGTCTGAGATGGATGGATCTCCAGAGAGGGCTCAGGGAAACCTGCAATTAGTATGAAAAAGAATTTTGTTCCAGCATTTGCTCAGAAAATGGTATACTGTGCAGGCTGGGAGCAAACAATCCAGGCACGGTGGTAATTGTGTGGCTTTAGCTGCCAAAAATGAAGTCCCCCCTCCCCCTCCATAACCACTAGTGAAACTTACCAAACATTGTGATTTCATGACATTCTACATTTCCCCACCCCTACTTCACTTCACAGGCTGCCAATGGTAGGAAGCAGGAAACACATATTGTTGAGAAAGCATGACACAAGCCAAGAGCTACCATACATGATGGGAGCGGGAGGGGGAAACCTGATGTGCTTCGTACATTTCTGGTAGCAGCAACCACATGTTGGTCATAATGTTCAGAGCTGAAGGAACCAGGCATTTTCTTCATGGCGTATTCTGAGTTGGCTAATGGTTAAAACAGGGATCATCATGGGAAGTGGAAAAGCAGCTGCCAGTTGGAAATGGGCAATTACGCCTCGGCTGGGGACCAGTGCTCCCTCTAACAGGGATTCCCTGATGTTGACTACAACTCCCATAATCTCCTGCCAAAGGCCATTGGAGCTGGGGATGTTGGGCATTGTAGTGAATGACATCTGGGGATCCTTGTTAGAGGGAACACTGCTGGGGACACATAGAGCTAGCTTAGGTGTGCCCCAAAGCTACTGATAGGCTGGATCTTTTAACCAGCATTTTGTGATCCCCTTAGTTTCAAAAGTGGTTTGCTATGAAGCATGAGGGAACTGCTGCTCAGGAAACAGAAACCCAGAGCCCCGACTTGGGTGTGCAAGAAGAGCTGCCTGGTTTTTTTGGACCGCAGGCCAATGGTGTCTACAGAGGCGGCTTCACTTGGAGCAGTAACGGCTCTGAATGGCAGCAGCCGAGGTATTTTGCAGCCCTGTCACCTGAGCTCCTTTGGCTGGAAAGAAGGGCCTCTCTGTTCCTTTCCTTTCACTCATATATGCTGCACTTGCACACCATGTTACCTGGTCACTTGGGTGGCCCTGTGGAGGCTGGAGAAGGGTGTGGCATTCCTTGTGTAGGGCTTTCATTCCCTTCAGGGGGCAGAAGGGATGAGAAGGGTTCAGGCCGGTCAAATCCCAGTGGGGTTGAGACGGCAAGGCAGGCAGAGCTGCAGGAAACCACTCCAGGGAGACAGCTAGGTTGGGTGTGGCAGGAAACAGGAAGCAAGGTCAGGAAGGGGGCGGGGATGGAAGTAGGCTTTAAGCCCCGTCCGCTCTGCACTGGGGTATTTAAAGACAAGGCAGCTGATGAGGAGGGGCTGCTTCTGAGTATGGGAGCCAGGAGTTCTCCAGGAGAGGGAACTGGCTGAATGCAGCAAGCCAGGAGGAGGACAACTCAGGTGACAAACTAACCTCCTCCCCAGGCTGTTCCTGAGGCTGACTTTTATTCTTTTTTTGGTGCTGACTCAAGTCATTCTGGAGTCCAAGAAGGGCTAGGAGCCCACCCCATCTCCTGGGAGCCTGACACCAGATTTGCCACTGAGAACACACTGATTCAGCAGGGAGAAAACAGCATTGTAATTCTGCCTTCTTCATTATTAAATGTATGTATTTCAGAACTCCAGTCTGCTCTGGTGACTCAAGGTATATGGCGGGTTGGTGTGTGTGTGTGTGTGTGTGTGTGTGTGTGTGTGTGTGTTCAGCCCATGCAGAGGTGCAGCTAGGTAATTTTGGATCCTGGACCTAAAGGCCTTTGGAGGCAAACCCCCCCACCCCCCCACCCACAGTATTTTTAACATGTGGGTTCTTGAGGGCACGAACAGTAACTGAAATCACAAGAATCGAAGGATGTAAAACAGATATATTTATGCAAATATGCCTTAGCATTTAGCAGAAACATTTCAACATGCAACTTAACGTTTCCCCACCCCACACATTTCTTTCCCCATTTTCCACTCTATCTCTAAAGCAGAGGTCACTCTCAGCCTCCTGGCACAGTGGCAGACCAGCGCCACCCAGGACAGACTCAGGAGGCCCCCAGGGAGTGTGGAGGCCTTGGACTTTGACCTGGAAGTCCAGGGGTAAGAGTGCCTCTGAGCCCATGTGCCGCCACCACACTGGCCCTAGGATAAATAGCACCCTGGGCAAGAAGTGCCTTCAGTCCACCCTGCTCCATGTTTAGTACTGTACACTCAACAAAGAGCAAGCTACAAAGCTCCCCTCGGGGCCCCATTCAGGTGCCCTGGGCGATCATCCGGTCTGCCCATCCTGTTTGTATCTCCAAGCAAGTCTAGTCTTCGAAGACTGGAGAGGCTGGCCCTGGCCACTACCCAGTTCTGGAGGCAGGAATGAGACTAATCACACTAGGTAAGGAAGCCTCTAGAACCAATTGGCCAGAGTGAGTCATGTGATACTCTGGCCCCTATAAAAACTTCCAGGCTGGACTTGCCCACGATTCTAAGCACATTGGAGACTTGCTGTTGTTGAATACAGACCATTTATTTCCTCCCCCTCTATCCCCTGCTAACTGAGCAAAGAAGCACCTTTTAAAAGTGGTGATTCTCTTTATTCAGCAGAGGGAGAGCAACTGGCCCTCTCCATCCCCAGCACAGCATCCCTCCAGTGGCTGATGCTGGTGTCTAGCTTAGGTTTCTCTTTTAGACTGCGAACCCTTTGGGGACAGGGAGCCATTTTATTTATTTCTATCTATGTATCTGTCTGTCTATCCTGCTTTGGGAACTTTTAGTTGAAAAGCAGTATATAAATATTCGTCGTATTTTGTCTTGGCCTCATCCTGCCCTCAATTGTACAGGAGCCTGTCCTGACAGTGTACAAGACACGGGATAACTTCAACTATATCCTCTTGTGAAATGCACCTCCCACCCACACACAAATATTTTCTTAGCTGTTGGGACCACTAATGCACTTCGGATCATCAACCCTCTCTCTGATAGGATCCTAGCAAAATCACCTTTGATATAAGTCACAGCTTTTGGGAAATCTGAGCAACCACTCACTGTAAACATGTACTGTTTCCATTGCAGATTTGATCACTGGACCCAGGGACACTGTGCAATTCAATTCATATTTTCCTGCTGATAAGGAGGACACCTGAGCCTGGGCCCTTGCTGTATCACCCAGCACACTGATGCTGAAGTTCAGTCTCTCTCCGGCAATGGTCAGGTCAAATTGGGCCTCTTCGGCTGGAAAAGCTCCTGCCACCTCACACTGCACGGCCATTGTGGTGTGGGCCTCTATGTAGCGCAAGGTTTGGAGCTGGGGATCCTTTGGGAAAGCTGTAGGAGAAACCAATCATCAGATCAATAGGATAAAAGTCAGTTAATGCTTGATTAACTAGCAGAAGGTTGCTGGTTCGAATCCCCGCTGGTATGTTTCCCAGACTATGGGAAACACCTTTATAGGGCAGCAGCAATATAGGAAGATGCTGAAAGGCATCATCTCATGCTATGCGGGAGGAGGCAATGATAAACCCTTCCTGTATTCTACCAAAAGAAAACCACAGGGCTCTGTGGGCACCAGAAATCGAAATCAACTTGACGGCACACTTTACCTTTATCCTCTGCTAACTGAGCAAAGAGGCACCTTGTTAAAATGGTGATTCTCCTTATTTAGCAGTGGGAGAGCAATTGGCCCTATCCGCCCCCAGCACAGCACCCCTCCAGTGGCTGTTGCTGGTGTCAATCTTATGTTTTGTTCTTTTTTGTTGTTTTTTTCTTGTTTTTAGATTTTGAGTCCTTTGGGGACAGGGAACCATTTTATTTATTTATAAATGTCTATATAAACTGCTTTGGGAACTTTTGTTGAAAAGTAGTATATCGACAGAGGTCCTCATGCTGTTTCTCTGCCAAGCAAGCCTCCAGAGATATAGGCATTTTGTTAGCATCCTTCTGTGGATCCAGAGGAAGGAAATCCACTACCTCTCCTCAGTGCTCCCTAGCAATTCAGCGAGTCCCTCTCCTTCCACCACTGCTGATATTCTGACACTTTTATCCAGGTTGGTAATGCTATAAAGAGGGAAGGAGATAGCTGCAATTTCCTCCACCTTCTTGGGCCCACCGTCTGCTCTTCTTCAGTGCATCCTGCACCTGGGGGAAAGGCGACTAAAGCAGGCATCTCCCCATATTTTAGCTCCAGGAAGCATTTCTCACATCTACTTGTCTGCCAAGGCACTCCTATGTAAGGCAGAAGATTTGGGGAAGTGTTCTGGATATACAGTCAAACCTAATTCCCACTCTGGTGGTAAACCTGTGTTTGGACCATATCACTTCAGACTGAAGTTCAGAGTGCAAGTAGAGAAGCAAAAAAATAAAATCCTCCATATAGAAGACTACCATGTCAGAAAAGGGGGTTCTAGTCCAGCCATCTCCCTGACATGCTGGTCTCCCATGTGCACGGATCTTTTTCTTTTTTCCTGGCGGAATAGAATGAAGTGGTACATGTGGTGTTTTTGGTTAACCCATTCCTTGCTCCAGGCCAGCTTTTGAATGGGGCTTTAGTTGTATTCCAGTCCTAGAGTAGAGGATTTGGGGGCCCCCAGGGGGTGTGGAGGCCCTGGACTGTCCCCTGAGTCCAGGGGTAAGAGCACCTCTGGGTGACAGATGAATGCAGCAAATGAATCACAGTTGCAAACATACAGTATTTTTTGAGTATGTGTTCTGCTAACCCCTCAAAGAAAGCCGCCTGCTAATCTCCTCCTTTTCATTCTACTCTAAATGCAGCAGTAGCGTGCTCCAAACGCCCAGGTGAGGCTGGGGGCAACTTGTCTCCTGGCACCGGAACAAAGGCTGTGACTCAACCAGCCATCATTAAAGCATCGAGCTCAGAGACAAAAAAGATTGAGGGGAACAGGCAATGTCTTTGTCACAGAGTTATTAATAGACTCCCACTAACGGGATTATAATAATTACATAGTTTCTGCATGCCCACCGGCAGTAGAAACCATTTCCTCAGCACAGAACTGGGAATTGGCAGTGATGGAAAAAAGCAAAGGCCAGATACTTCTTTGTTCTGAGGATGAAGTCCTTCCTAGGCTGGCTTACACCCATGGCTATTAAACTCGGCATCCTGCAAAATGATTATGGTTGCTCAGAGGAAGTGTCTGAACAACCAGGAGATGAAAGGAGGAGGAATGGGAATTCTTAAGTGGTCCAGCTTCAAATATCCACTTCCAGCACCAGAAAACGGCTTGTTTGCACAATCCGTTCTACTGAAGTAACAGCCCTTAAGTGTCTTTAAATACTGATTTGCTAACATGATCAAAGGGGTTTGTGGAAAGCTGAAAAACTAGATGAAAGTGAAGAGAAAAGCCCCTGGCTGATTAGGGGCTCTTGACTTCCTTCTGTTTCATCTCAGGATGGCTAATAAGTGTAAACAAAAGAGTTCCGAACACATAACAAACCAGGGAGCATCCACAGGGGGCAGCTTCCTGCAAACTTGGAGCTGCACTTTGGCCACCAGCTGAAAGCACAGGAGCCTTGGAAATGCAGATACTTTTCTTTCTGCAGCATCTGCTAATGCAGTTTGGATTGCTTATGTATAAGTAAGGACAGTATATGAGGTACATGCTGTTGCTGTGGCGAGCTAGAAATTGCTGTTGTCTGAGTTAGGGGAAGTAAAAGAAAGGCTTGGTGTACTTCACTGCATGCACACTGCAGGGACAGGAACTGAATCCAATGTTCATCCAGTCCACCTCTCTTCTAGAAACTCTGTGGATGTGCCACACATCAAGTGTTGTAACCCTGGATCCAGGAAACCCCCAACTGGGGGGGATAAGGCAGAAGGTTCTGGGCATCAGACCGGGTGGGGACAGCCTAAGATCCAGATCCAGCTGACCCCTTGCCATTAGGAAACCCCCCCCCCCCCATGCCAGTGGAATCTGAGTTGGCACCTTGACCCATGGACATAGTCCTGTCTTTGTCCTCCAACATGGAGTCCACAAGGATCTACCAGTTTTAGCAGAGGCCCCTCCATTGTTTCCAGAGCCAAGAAATTGGGTAAGGCCCCTTTGGGGAAGAGAACTTTTCAAAAGAAAAGGGCAGGGCCAGTTCACCCTGCCTAGGTGGCAGCTATAACAACTGGCAGTCTGCTATGAGTCCTTGTTGGGGCAACATTCTCACAGTTTCACGGCCCAGTATTTGTGTCTCAGGTCCTTGGAGTTGTCCATGGTCTGGGGTGCTTGTGGAGACTCAGCCTGCAATAGGTTCTCAAGAGAGTGAGCCAAGGCTGTGGGGCTGGAACCAACCTGGGAAAGGTTTGAAATGGTCCATCAGTGGACTAAAATCATGGGGGGTCCAGGAGCTGACTTCCCAGTGCCTAAGCCATTGCAGTTTTATGGAAACCTATAGCCCTCCTTAGGCGCAAGTAACTGCACTGGCTCTTTGGCATACTTTGACCATGGCTGGTCACTATCCTTTTCTGCACCAATTCAATCTTCCTCTTCCTGTAAGCAGATTTCATGCAACAAGACACTAGCAGTGTGCAGCTCACAGATACCACTCCCTGTGTGACCCCTGCTTGTTCTTGCTTTCTCCCTGATTCTGCATGCCTTTCTCTAGTTCTTCTGGTCCACTTCCTGCTCCTCTCCTTGGACCCCTATCACCTCTCTGTAACTGATCTCAGCTTGCCTCTCCAAGCAATGATTTGGTCTTGCTTTACTGGAAATGATCAACTCCGTCTCCTCTTCCCCCTGAGAGAACCAGACTCTGTGGAAGGATACAAGCCACCTCCAGTGTGTAAAGGACAGAATCCCAAATCAGCTGCTTGTGAATGAATCTAGATTGGCTTGACCATATTAAACATGTTCTTGGAAGGTAGGGAGAAACATAAGGAGAGTGATTGAGAACAGTACTTGATTGTAGGGGGTGCTAACTCCAGCCCTTCAACACTGAATCTTGCACACAACCATGGATGAGCATCTGCACTACGATGTGCACAAAACCATTTTTGCTGGTTTGGTTCAAATCTGACCTGGCTTTTGCCAATATTAATTGTGACTACTAACTGACACCCCTCCCACTCCCTCTAGGCTTAGGGAACCCCCCCCCCCGCCCCTTTACTGATAAAGGGGAATCCTCACCAGATTCCCCTTTACCAGGAGACCACCAAATTGGTCCAAATCAGTTTAGTTTGAACTTGGACCACCCAAACTGTGCTGGTTTGATGTCAAGCCCGGTTCGAACTGAGCTGTCTCACACATCTCTAATCTGCACAGAAGTGGATGAATTGCCATTGGCTTTTTAAATTCCAAGATATTCTTGGTGCAAAGAAGACTCACAGTGGAGAAGACCTGGCATTTCAGAGTATTAATTGACTCACCAAAAACTTGTAGGAGCTGGATGCGAGATGTCTTTTCAAAGGGCTGCCCTTCAGGCCTCAGATCCAGAGCTGCTTGACAGGTGATTTCTTCCCTGTGGTTGGCCTGCTGAGCAGTAATGGTGTGAGTCATCACAACTTCACTGGCTTCAGGAGCAGTGTGGTTCTCAAAGGTCTCCATATGCAGTTTCTCCTTCCCTTTGAGCAAGGTCATGGTGAGGTTCTGGATAGGAGCAATGCTGGGAACCCTGCATGTCAAAGTATACACTTTGCCCACTTCCATCATTGGCACTGGATCCAAAATTACATGTTCTGGAATCCCTGGAATGAGATAGAGAAACACATTGGGATCCCATCACCCTCAGCCACAGTTTATTGGGGATGATGACAGTTGTTGTTCAGCAAAAACTCGAGTAGCACAGGTTAGGAACCCCTCAACTAGATCAGGCTGGTCAACCGGAGGCTCTCCAGCTGTTAGGCGACAGATCCCATCATCCCCAGCTGCAAGTGATTGTAGTCTCCAACAACAGCTGGAAAGCCTCAAAATGGCCATCCCAACATAGGCAGTTAAGGTGACAGCCTTCCTTTCAGCCTCTCTCTGTTGTGGCACTCAGAGAGGCTGTTGTCACGCACACTGGCAAAACTGGGCTAATGAAGCCAAGCCTGGTTTTGCCTGCACATAAGAACTGCCAGGATCGTGCCCGATCCTGGTGGCTCCTCGGTGAAAACCCATCTCTGGAACCACCCTCTAAAAGGGGTTAAGAGAGCGAGTGCCTTCTTAACCCTGTTTTTATTCTCATCTGCCAGCCTTGCCTGGGTTGGCAGCCTGCGGGGCTCCTGGCCAGCTTTGGGGAGGAGCGGGGGGTCCCCATAATGTACTGCACACTTGTGCGGTGCATTATGGGAGTTCTGAGGGTGGGGTGATGCGAGGTGGGGTGATGCATCCTGGCACCCCGACCCTCCAGCTACTGGCAGCAGCTGGTAATTGTCTGGGTGGACAATCTGCCCGTCAAACACACAGAAATGGATAATCTGCGTGGAGGTGCTTTTTAAGGCTTCCTCCCCACTGACCCTGTACCCCCTTCTCCCTGATCATGAGAAAGGGCTCAGATAATCAAAGGGTTAAAGCAGTGGCAGCCAAGCTTTCTGGAATGGTTGTCAAAAATCGCATCCACAGTATTAAAGAGTGCCACTCTACGACAGTATCTCTCTGTAGCAGAGAGAGTATAGTGACTCTCTGTAGCCCTTTTTCTCTCCATGTGGTTTTGTAGGTTTTTGTAGTTTGTTGGAGACCCATCTGGCCCCATCACTGAGGCGCTTCACATGATTGGTGTGAAGCGCCTGAGGAAGTTCTGTGGGGAAAGCGGGCTTAGTCCCTTCTCTCCGCGGACAAGCAGCTGCTTGTAGCTGGGTGGCCAGATTGGGCGCCCACATGACTGCTGGCTCCATCATGGAGCTGACAGGGGGGATGGGGATTGGGGGTTGTGTGGCCCCCTGAAGTTCCAGGATGCCCCACATGAGCACACAGGGCATCCTGGAGAGACGTCCGAACCTGGGAGGCTGCTTGCAGCCTCCCGGCAGTGGTCTCCCCATGTGTTGCCAGGGTGCAGAGCCGTGCCGTGGTGGCACACGATCACAAAACCCGGGTTAGCAGAATGCTCACTCTGCTAACCTGGGCCACTGGGGAGGGCCACTAACCTGGGCCACTGGGGAGGGCCAACCTGGGGAGGGCCACTTTGGCGGGCTAGCCACCAGAGAACCACCGGGCTCACCCATAAGCCCACTGGTTCTCACGAAGGGGAAAAACCGGGCTGGCCTTCTTTAGCCTGGTTTTCCCCCATCGTGAAAATAGCCTCACTATCTTCTTTTAGACACCAGCTGATGACCTTTTTGTTTACCCAGGCTTTAAATGACTACATGCTACTGTTTTGCTTTTAGTTGTATTTTATCGGATTTAATTTGCTTTTAATAGTATGTTTTATTTTATGGTTTTATTTTGTGAACCACCCAGAGAACAATATATATATATATATATGTAATTATTATTATTAGCCATCCCTCTGGCTCCTGCTTCAGTGTGCCACAAACTCCTGCTGCCTGTGCTCCAGGCTAGCCACCCACTCTTGCAGGACTACACAATTTTGGCCCTTCTGCAAATGTTGGACTACAACTCCCATCATCCCTGACTATTGGCCACTGTGACTGGGGATGATGGGAGTTGTAATCAAAAAACAGCTGGAGGGCTGAAGTTGTGCAGTCCTCAGAAGCTTTTTGTGATTAGGACTTTCAGGACCGTAGCCTCTTCTCTGGAGGAAGGAATACAATTTCAGGGTGAGGGGGTCAGAATCAAGGGTGGAGGCAGTTTTCTGATTGATGAGGGCTTTTGCTATTTCCTCCACTCCCATCAGAAGTTAAGAAGGGACCTGCTGGCGCAGGCCAAGGCATTTGGGACAGTGCCAGTCACCTGGGCCGTTCCCAGATGGTGGTTTTACTTTGCTTCACCATGGAAAGGCAGGTGTGCATTCACATACCATCCAGAAGTCCCTGGGAGCACTCCATACACAATTTGGGGTTTTCATTGTGCATTGGAGACTAACGCTCAACTTCTGTCTGAGGTTAAAAAAAAATTGACTTTTTGTAATGGTTTTGGGGCAAATTTGAAACATCCGCTATGCCCCTGGTGGCGCAGTGGTAAAACCGCCGCCCTGTAACCAGAAGGTTACAAGTTCAATCCTGACCAGGGGCTCAAGGTTGACTCAGCCTTCCATCCTTCCGAGGTCGGTAAAATGAGTACCCAGAATGTTGGGGGCAATATGCTAAAATCATTGTAAACCGCTTAGAGAGCTTCCAGCTATAGAGCGGTATATAAATGTAAGTGCTATTGCTATTGCTATTGCTATGCCCTGTAATTCACAGTGCTTCACCCTCTTAATCCCACATTAAAGCCTGCTGTCTGGGAAAGCTCCTAGGACGGTAAATGCCTTGACTGGTGCCTGTTCTGAAGTTCAATCTCTGAAGCTAAGCAGGTCCAGACCGGGCCATTACCTGAGTGGGAGCCTGCCTGCAGTTAGGCTGCTCTGAGCTCTTTGGAGAAAGGGAGGGGCACAAAAATAAACAACAAATCTTTACTATGTCGCCACTTACGATACACCACGATGTTTGCACGCACAGATTTATGCTCTCCGTAACAGCTGAAGAAGCACTCCGGGGCGGGCGCCCACTCTGTGATGTTAACAAGCTGGAAGGCTGCCCAGCTAGTCCCATTGTCTCTTCTCTCCTTGATCAGAGATGTCTCCAAGCCTCCCTTGGCATCTGCCTCCTGGCAGCTGGTGCTGCAGTTCAGCCACAGGGACCCTCCGTGCTCCACCACAGGGTTTTCCGGCCAAACAGTAACATCAAACGCATGCTGCTCAGCTCCTGAAATAGCATGCCCACAAGAAGCAGTTCTCAAGATAGTTGACCCAAGGGCTCATGCAGAGAGTGGGAGTCCTAGGTGCAGGGAGAGGGCCAACATCCAGGGCTGTGGCGATATTTTTGAAACCCCAGCCCAACCCCTCGGTCTCTTTCATGGATCTCAGGGAGTGTTAGACACATGGTTGCGGTCAGATTATTAGAACAGGGGCAGCTGAAAGGACAGGGGTCTGGTCCTCATTGTGTCTTGAGCTGCACCACTTTGGACTGCAGGTGGGGGACTCATATCATGGAATGCTTCCCTCTCATCATGACCATTCTTTATCTCAGCTCCTCTGACCACTGTTCCTGTGGCCCACCACTCAGTTGAATGAACCTTCTGCTAGATTTCTAATCCTCTCCTGGTGCTGAAAGGGAGAAGCTGGTAGGGTCCCCTTAGCCACCCTTCTTTCAAAGGCAAGACCTTTCTAAGACTACTCCAGCTCTTGAAGAGGATCAGCTATTAATTTGTGGTGGGGAAAATCAGTGGGATGAGAGAATCAATGGGTTAAGGAGGGTGAGCAGATGTAAAGGAGAGTGGAACTCCTGTATCTCTCAGAGCTGGGTAGAAGACAGAATCTTGTCACAGGCAACTTTTCCCACCCTTGCAACACTGTGACATGACAAGTGGCATCTGTCGAAATTCCCTCTTCAACTCCGCTATGAAAAATGCAGGAGCATTTTTTTTGCCTGCCACTGTACAGCTGTGCCACCGTAGTTTCAGAACATAAAGAAATTAAGGGGAAGTGGAGAGAGTTGAATGAAGGTGGAGATCCTTTTTTGTAAGGTGATGACTCCCTTGAATGGAGCAAAAGGAGCAGGAATAAATTGAAAGGCATTAGGGCTGATTAATAAAATAAAATTAAAAAATCATAATAATTTAGTATTTAAAATCATTACTGTTGCTGTTTTGTTTATAGATTAAGGAGGTTAGGGAAAGATTGGACAGGTGTGTGTGTATCTTTACAGAGTGATTTTTTAAAAATAACAGATTCTAGCCCCAAGGAAGTTACGATTTATATTTTGATACATGGGAAGCAACAGAGGGAGGGGTGAAAGCAGGAGGTGAGGGTAAAGGCAAAGACTTTGTGTTCAGTTTAGTTACACATATTTAGACTTGGTGGTAGTAGGAGATAAAAACAGGGATAACCAGACATGACCCAGGAATACCCTGACTGGAACTCCTAATGTCTTTTTCTTTTTCAAAAAGCAGTCATGGGGGGTGGGCGGGCGTGGGGAGGTACTGATTTGGATTGGGGCCATGGCATAGAGAACAGAGTCTCTAACCCTTTGCCCCCATGCTGATTCCTTGGCTTCAATCAGTCCTTTGAAATAGCTTTTACCTGCAGAGGGCAAAATGTATGGCTACAAGTTGTACCGTGCACATCTTTCTCTATTACTAATAACACCTTGAGGGGTTATTTGGATTTGAGCCACAGTACAGGTGGAAAGGGTTAGACTCCCTTTCCCTGTTCACCACATCCCCAGTCCAAATCACTACACACACACTCACACACACACATGGTTGCTTTTTAAGAAAGGAAGGAAGTTGGGTCCCAACCATGGAACTCTTGTACCACATCTAGTTTGACCCTATGTGAATGTCCAAATGAAAAGGCTCCTGTACCTTTAAATGTTGTTCAGAAGAAGGGATTTCTGCAGGTGCTGCTTCTTCCCCCACTGCCTATCAAGCTGCCACCTGCCAAAATTCCCTCTTCTCTGCCTAATGGTCCCAGGGCCTTGCTGCTGTCCTCCTTTGCACCTGATGATCATCCTTGCCGTGTGAATGCAACAAGAGTGGGGCACTTTAAAACTGCCTGAACCTACAGGATAGGACACATGTATCAATTTGAATAGCTGTCAGAAGCCCAGAGCCCTCACTTTCAGCCTTGCCCTTTCTTCTATCCCAGTAGCCAGGGCTTGAGGCCAGGGCTCCTCTGTTTTCCATGCTGGGACTTGTACATTAAGAATGAAAAGATATCACCATTGTCCATGTGCAGTGCCTTTCTTGCACTGCTGACGAACCACAACCAAGCCCCACACTTATGGGGTAAACAAGTCAGACTTCTTTGTCCCATCACTAGCTGGATTGGCTTTAGCTGGGCACTTCTCATTTGAGAAATTAAACAGACCTTAATGGAAGAATGGAACTCCATTCTCAGAACTAGGGAGAAAAATTCAGGGTGTTCTATTTTCCCCACCACCCGACACTCTCACCCTAGGCAGAGCTTGGACGAGGACCCAGGAGGTGGGCTCCAAATCACTCCCCATCATCACCCTGTGCTCTAACCATTAGTTCTCTTTGCAGGAGCGGAGAATAAAAGCTGACCCCCCTCCCGTCTCACTGCCACAGTATGCATTTGCCACTCATTCTTAAAAAGAAAGAGCCTTCCCCTCCCTTTCTCAACACTGAATGAGCGAAAGAAAACAGCATGGAGAATTAGGGGACTGGGAGATTTCCCTGGCAAAAGGCAAGCTGTCTGGTCTCAGACACGTGCTGAGTCCCTGCAAGGTCTAGGCAGAGATGCCTGTAGAGTACAGAGGAATGAGAGAGAGAGAGAGAGAGAGAGAGAGAGAGAATGCTCCCCTTGTTCTGTCTCACACAGTCCAGGCAAATTCATCCAGCTGCATTCATCTAGCAGATCGCATTTGTGACAAGGAAACACAAGCTCCCCCGCCCTCCACTGCTTGCCGCTTTTGTCATTGGATCCCCAATAAATCCAGTGCCATAGATCTGGGAGCGGGGTGGGGGGGGGAGAGCATCAGTGGGGGTGAGGGCGGGGGGGGGGGGAATCATGGGCCACTGGACACTTACCTGAAAGCATGAGCAGAAGGAACAGGGAACACCAGGAAAAGGGATGCCAGAGCCTCTGGAGCTTCATGGCTGAGGAAGCAAAGCTGAGCTGGAGAGAGAGGGAGAGAAAGGAGACAGATTAGCTACAGAGTGGAGGGGAGGGGAAATTGGGCTCTGGATTGGTTTAGCGTTGGTAACTTGGTATCTAAGGAAGGAGAAGAAGCAGAGGCGGCTCAGAAATCGCAGCAGCAGCAGGAGACCAACTGCTCGTAGGGGCAGATGCTGTTTGCTTCTCTTCCCACCCCCACTAATAACTCACAAAGAACAGAGATCCAGCCCTGAAGCATCAGCAAAATGGTCCATCCATTCCTGCATCCCATTTCTATTTGTTACCAGTGCTGGATGCTTCTGAGCAAGAGTCTTGAAGAAGCCTTGTCATAATGAAGGGCAAAACAGGGAACTGCTCGCATCGCTCGATGCTCTTAGCACAAACGGAACGTCTGAGTAATTAAGACCCAAACCCAACCTGCCACTTGGCAGCCTTCCAAACGTGATTGAATGGTACAGTACAAAAGTGTAGCTTGTGATCGTGATGGACTGATCAGGAAACTCACCTGCCCATGCATGGTGATATTCAGGCAGAGGGGAAAGTGTCTGGTTAGACTTGGGCATCTTGTGGATTGGCCCCTAGCTTTCCTGGATCAAAGAAATGAAATGCTAGCCATTGCCAATGCCTCCCAGGCACTAGGGATGCTTGTTTGTTAATAATAAAATATAGTGTGTAATCAGTGTGTGTGGATCCTGACAGAGTAGCGACATAAACAGAAAACAGATGCTTTTGTCCTGCGGTATTGACACTCTAAATTTTTGACAGTGTGGAGACAGCAGAAGGGAAAGAGAGAAGCTATGGTTGTTGCTGTTGTTTTCATTATCATTATTTAAAAACCATGTTTTAGCAAAAAAAAAAAAAAGAGCAGTTTACACACACACACACACACACACACACACACACACACACCACACACACACACACACACACGATGGATCCCTGTCCCCAAAAGGCTCACAATCTAAAAAGAAATACAAGGTAGACACCAGCAACAGCCACATATGGATGCTGTGCTGGCATTGCATAGGAGCAATTGCTCTCTGAATAAAAGTGAGTCATCACTTTAAAAGGTGCCTCTTTCAACAGTTATCAGGTAATGGAGTGAATGTAAGCAAATGCAGCCAGCCAGTCACACATTTTGGTTGAGAGTAACCACTAAGGGGTTAAGTGCCCCATGCTTCCCAGAAAAGATGTGCTTGGAGGAAGGATTTAAAGGAAAAGAGAGGTGAGACATCATCCAAGAGAGAGGTGATCCAAGCAGAAGGGGCAGCAAGGGAGAATGTGCAGAGCCATTTATTTATTTATTATTTATTTAACACATTTGTATGTGTTAGCTGGTCTTGTGGAAGCAAGCATGACTTGTCCCCTTAGCAGGGTCTGCCCTGCTTGCATATGAATGGGAGACTTGATGTGTGAGCACTGCAAGATATTCCCCTTAGTGGATGGAGCTGCTCTGGGAAGAGCAGAAGGTTCCAAGTTCCCTCCCTGGCAGCATCTCCAAGATAGGGCAGAGAGAAATTCCTGCCTGCAACCTAGGAGAAGCCGCTGCCAGTCTGTGTAGACAATACTGAGCTAGATGGACCAATGGTCTGACTCAGTAATGGTCTGATTCAGAGCCTATGTTCCTATGTTTGTATACCACCCAAAACGCTAGTCTCAGGGACAGGTGAGATTGGCAGAGCTGGAAGAGTGGCCGTGACAGGCATAGCCATGTAAATATGGGCTTTGATCATTCAAAAGGGCTCTTTCCCTAGATCTTGGGGTGCCCTAGTCCGTGATGGGCTGTCAAGGTGATTTTTGTGTACACAGGTCAGATTGGAATCCACCCCCTTGCCTGAATAGCATACATTCTAAGGTGGCTGCAGAGGCAGGGCAAGGGGTACGCCCTCTCCCAGACAAATAGCTTCCCTCCACCCCCATTTCTGTTTCAGAAATCCACTGTGTGGGACACAGCAAGCCCACTTATAAATGTGCTTTCCCTCTTCTGTGTGACCTCCTCAAATTCCGCCCCCCCCCCCTGGTGCTGCCACTGAGCATAATACTTGTTATGCCACTCATCCACCTGTCTGGGACCTGAAAGCCAAGAGGAAGACAAATAGTTTGAATTTGGGTAGCTGGCAAACATGGAATAGTTGTGTGGGAAGGGAGGAGGAGAAAGGGCTGAGCTGAGATGCTGCCCTCGGACAAGCACACTATGTGCCTATGAGAAAATCTTGCTTCTGCTGGAAAACAGAACCCTTTTCTCCTGAGCCCCACCTTGAGCATGTGTTTCGAATGGGACCAGTGTAGTAGACTGATCCCCTGGACAGTTTGTTCATCTGGAGGCACCCTCAGAAATGTTTTTTGGGCAGAGGTGCAACTGGAACTGTAAAATGGTAATGCCACAGGAACTGTAAAATAGTTGCAATGTGGAAACGTCTCTGCCAAGTGCCTTCAGTGCCCTATGCACTGTGGATGCTTCTAATGGCGTTCCTGCTGGTGCTTTGAGATGACAAAACAGGCCCAACCTCGCCTAGCACCTTGGTTTCTTCTTCTTCACCTTACAGGAGGGAATATATGAGAGATGGATCCGAGTCTCAGCTGGCCTCAGCATGGATTTGTAAATGACTGGCAGAGCTGATGGTAGGAAAGTTCTCTTCTGATCCTCCATGAAGACCAGACTGAGCACCTGAAATCAACAAGTGGTCACATTACTAATTACAGGGGTGCTACATTGCTAATTACAGGGGTGTCCTTTCTTTTAAGCACTGGAACCAAACAAATGGGGAGCAACAACAAAATGTTTCTGGTGAGTTTTGGAATGTGTTCACCATACCTGGTGAATATCCAGTAGCAACTGATGAATTCTGGAGTTGGTACAGCTGAAGTGGAGGTACATGTGTCCGATGAGTGTCGTGTGATTTGTGGGCATAGAGTGCACTGCTTTGGTACAGCTGTGCATTTTTCTTGTGTTTGTGCATGTTTCTGGACACAAGTGGCTCTTGAGCCTCCATCTAGGGAATCATTACAGTCATCTCACCTCACTTCGGGGATCACACCTATCCATTCAGTAGCCACATTAGCATTGCATGGGATTTTGCAGGGAGGAAAGTGTTCCTCTGTATGTATACAGACTCCGTGGTGGGTGACCCTAGGGTCTGGGGGCCCTTGGGCAGGAGAGTCATTTGGGGCCCCTTAAAGATATGAGAGGAAGTCAGGCATTTTTTTTTAAAATTCAACTTAAATCTGTACATGAAACTGCAATGAAAGTATGGAGTGGGGAGGGAGTGATTTGAGGACGAGGCTGCCTGAGGCACAAGCATTTTAAAAGTATCAGTTTACACCGTGGGTCGGGTCGGGGAGGGGTACTGAACTCAAGAGGCGTTCTTAAAATTTATGTTAAGAAAAGGCACTTTTAACATACAGGTTAAAAACACATTTATTTCAATAAAGAAATATCATGATGCACATATTCTATTATGAAACTTAGCATGAAACTAAAATTTTCCAGAATGTTGAAATAATATTTTATTTTTTTTAAAAATCCTGCAGAGCATACATCTCTTATAAACTTATAAGATATTTATGTACATATCTTCTGGGGCCTGTACATTTAGCAGCGGCTCCCACACTAGGATCACTGTCTTTGCTTGCTTGTGCTAATTCCTTTTTCTGCAGACAAATGGCTGACCTGTTGATTTCTTCAAGTGCACAGAAAATGCCAGTGTAAACTAAGGGTCTCTGGGGCTTGTTAGGCCAGTGCAAATTCAGACTAAAAAATTTGTATTTTATCTGAAATTACCCCCAAAAGGTAAAAATAGTTAAAATCCTAATCCAATTTTTTTTAAAATTAAAAATAAATTATTATTATTATTATTATTATTTTTAATTGGGATCGGTAAAGCTGGAATTAATTCCAAAATATCAAAATTAATTTTGGAAATAGTTCAGAATTTTGGAATTAGCAAAATGTATTCTGATTTCTCCCCATAGTGGTCAATGGAGAAATTAAAAAGAAAATCAAAGCTTTTTTCAATGACCTTCTTTAATGCTTAATTCAAAGTTAAAACTTTAAAAGTTTAAAAACATTCCAAAGTTTAAAAACATTCCCAAGTTTAATAACATTCAAAAGTTTTAAAAACATTCAAAAGTTTTAAAAACATTCAAAAGTTTTAAAAACATTCAAAAGTTTTAAAAACATTCAAAAGTTTAAAAACTTAAAAACTAAACCACAAATGTAACAAAATAGCAAACATTTTGTTGTAAGACATCATCCTTAGTGCTATACAAAGGTGGCTGAGGTCTTGTTCTTAAATACAACTCCACACCATGATTCAGCTAAAGAACTAAAGGCAATCAACCAATCCTGTGCAACTCCCAATATCACATACAGGAAAAAACAATGCAAGGAGGGAAAAGAACACAAAAGCATAATGACGTTCATACACTCAATAACCAATGAATTTCATTGTCTCCCTCATTTCCTCTTTAACATTTATAGTTGGGTGCAACTGTTCTCTATATATGGCTTCTCTGATATTTTGTTACCTCACATCTGTCTCCACAGCCAAGGTGAATATCTTTGTATTCACTACTCAAATGTTGTTCTTTAGCATGCACTCAATGCCCATGGTTATGTTCTGTCTCTATGCTGTATGTCTGCCAGATGTTCCTTATATCTTTTTATCAGGGGTTGACCAGTTTTGCCAATATAAAACTGCATGCACTCCAAGCACACCATTTTATATATCACCCCTTTGGTCTCACACCTCCCCTCTTTACTCTCACAAATTAGGCAGTCTTCAACTTCACATTTATTATCATATAGTCTTGATTTTACTAAGTGCTGTCTCAAGGTCATCGGAGCTGCACAAACAATAATCACTTGAAGCCATGTTTCTTAAGAATCCACTGTGCCTCCCAAGTAAACCTTTCTGTCACATATTTCCCCCTTGTGCCCCCTTTTATATTTCTGAAATGATAGGCATAAAGTTATGAAATCTGTCAGACATAGATTACACATTAGCAGGGGCCCTGTGCATCCCCCCCCCACAAAGCTATGGTTTTCTTTAAAAATGGATAAAAATGGTGAAATCAGTCTTGTTTTAAGGCAGAACTTTACAAACACTTCTGAAGACCAGAAATACCATCATTCCACCAGCATGTGGAGGAATCTGCTCTTTGCCTTCATGAAAAGGAATAATAGCATGCTCCCCTTTCTGAATGGATGGGCATAAAGTTATGAAACCTGGCATACATGAAGTCCACATTGGCTGGAGCCTGTTTTATTTTTTTCAAGGCTATGGGTAACTCCTCTGATTTTTTGGGGGGGGATTTGGGAGGGTGAGAACTAAACCTAGAAAAAAGAGCCAAAACTGGCTTGTTTCGAGCCAGAACTTCACAAAACATTCTGAATCTGAAGCCCTCCCTAGGGCCATCATTCCACCCTCATGTGGAGGAACAAAGATATTCCTTTCATTTTATATTAATTTTTGTCCTCGCCATTGCAGAAACATACAGTCAGTAAAAGTGAAAGTTCTTTGAATGTTTCTGTTTTTGTGGTTAGAAAGAATTCCTCACTTTTCATTTTTGTCATTAAGGGATTAAAATGTGTGAAGTCCTTTTAATCCCCTTTAAAAAGTCTGCCTGTTCCTGCAATGGGGAAGAACAAAATTAACATAAAATCAAAGGAATGTCCTTTTCCCTCAACATGGGGGTGGACATTAGCTGATCAGAAAAGGTAGTCAATAATGTGGTCTCATGCATGTGTACATGCCCCCACCCCATACACACATACACCGTTTGGAGAAAGGTTTGGCCAAGATAGGAGTGGCATGGAATGTGCCGAAACTGGTGTGGAAGTCCAGTTGATCAGCTTGATGTGGTTCCTAGAAGCCGCCCCATGCAGATTGCAGAACCAGGGAAAGTGTGCCACCTCAAAATGCAGTGCCTGCCTAAAGATTGCCTCAAGGCTTGCTGCTGAGATGAAAGACAGAAAAACAAAAATCCAAGTCCAAGCAGGTTTGGTTTTATCTCAGGAGCATCCTTTCTCCAAGAAACCTTGCCAAAGAACCCTCTCTAGGAACTGGCAAGGCACACAAGCACACCCACAGGCCCAGATCCTCTGCATATGGCAATATGCCCCCTTGCTTTGATATCAAATGGGGAGTGAGCCATCTGTCACTATAATTACGCCACCCACACTTCTTCTTCATGCCTTTCTAGTGGCTCCACAGCATTTTCTGCATGCTGCTGTAGAGCACCCAGTCCTTGCCTCTCTGTCCACTACACCTCTGAATATATTTCTTTCCTTCTTTTCTGTAAAATGCATCTAAAGTCTGACTTTGGCTCTTTACCATGTTGTCATCCTGATACATTGCCTTTCGGATGTGATTTTATGATAGGCTTCTTAGATGTCCAAGATTCTCACAGTGCAGTGCTACAGCACACACCTGCAAACAGCCAGCACAACTGCCAGAGAAGGCTTGAAACATTTTGAAGCCTAAGGGTGGAAAATACAAATGACAACCACAACCATTGTCCACATTCCACTAATTACTTGGCCTGTCTCTGGCAATCTCCTCTCCTCACCAAAGCCAAGACCCAGGGGATTGCTGGTGTGCGAGATAAAACCACTCAAGCCTGAACCATATTTACAAAATACGCCACTGCTTTTTCCTTGTTTATGGATAATAATTGACTTGCTGAAGAGCGGGAGGAATCAGGTTTAAAACCTTCTAAGGATCATTAAGACATTCCGCTAAGAGGCACTAAAAACACTTATACGGTGAGCTGCTTGGGAATAACTATTGGGAGAAAGCTGCCGTTTTGTTCTGTCTTAATTATTCTGTTGTTAAGTGGTTTCGGAATATGAGGTACAGAAGCCACCTTTCACCAATGCTGAAAGAGAGTGCACAGGTATTTACATAGATAGAGAGATAGAGAGATAGATACACACACACACACACACACACACACACAGAGAAACATGCTGCCCGCTCTCACTGCATACGGACATCCAATCTCCCCTCCAAAAGCTGCATACTGACTTGCTTACAGATGGCCCCCACCTACCTGCCAGTGCCACCAAGATCTTATAGTCTGATTGGAGACAAGTGACAGCAAGGGTGGTTCCCAGCAGCAGCAGGCAGAGACGGAGGATGGGGGCGCTCAGGATTACTGATAGTCCGGGTATACGTGGGTGGTGTAATGGCTCCAGAGTAATGGCTCCAGATGGCTCCACACAGCCAGCTTTGGCTTGTGTGCAGGCATGTCATTTCAGATTTCAGTGGTGCGTAAGTCCAAAGGCCCACTCTTAGATATATTCAAAGAGAGATTGGAAAGAAAGCGGTGGCTCCAAGCCAACAGTGCATAAGCGTAGCCACGGAGGCTTCATGCATGTAGCCCTTTAAAGGAAGCTAGAATTATCATAGCAGTCAGTTTTTTGGCAGAGAGGGGGAGCAGAAGGGGCTGAGTCCAGGAATTCCAGAATTCTATTATTTGTTGTTATGTGTTGTTGTTGTTGTTGTTGTTGTTGTTGTTGTTGTTATATTTATGACAAAGGGTGGGGGAAAACTGTTTGTGGTCTCACATTAAGAATATAAGAACAGCCCTGTTGGATCAGGCCCAAAGCCTATCTAGTCCAGCATCCTGTTTCACACAGTCCCCTACCAGATGCCTGTAGGAAGCCCACAGGCTTATGATGAAATGAGTCATTATGATGAAATGATTCCAATACATGCCAAAGACTAGCACTGAACAAAATGACCTTGAATGGAACTATCTCCCCATAAAAATATGTATGATCATTTTGCCACAGCAGACAAGCCTCATATTATTCCATACTATCAGAGCAAAGGGGATTTCTTTCTTTCTTAAAAAAGAAAGAAAGAAAGTAATATTTGCCGCATTCAGCATCCGCAAATAAATATGTTCCAGTGTTCAATAACAGGTTGTATGCACAGAACCCCAGCTGTTGGATCAGACTGGGGAAGTTGTGCACTCAAGACCCTTTTGTGTGCATGGCTCCCTATCCATCTAGAGAACTGTGGACTCCAATAGCTAGATCAGGATCAGTGTTCCCTCTAAGAGGGATTTCCAGATGTTGTTGACTACAACTCCCAGAATCCCCAAGCAAAAGCCATTTCAGCTGGGGATTCTGGGAGTTGTAGTCAACAACATCTGGAAATCCCTCTTAGAGGGAACACTGATCAGGATGCATTTATTTCCAGAGCATTGGTTGCAATGTTCTCAACCCAGATGCCAGGCTTGGTGGAAGTTCACAGTGGGCGGCCCTTGTGCCCAGTGTGAAGTATCCAGAGAGGTAGCTGTTCCTGAGGAATGATCATTACATAGGTGGCCAGATGCGAAGGAAAACAGGACTCATGTATATTGAATTAGCGGTGCTGAAGGGGGAATTTCAGTTGGTGCAACTTTCCCCCTCACAAGCTGCCATCTTCCCCACACTACACAATGACTAAAGGTATGTGGAATGGTGTCTCTCTTCAACATCAGGAGCAATTGGTAGAAAGTTGGAACTAGGAAGATGAAGAAAGCAGAGGAATAAATGATGAGACTTGGCAGGGAAGTGGCCAAAAGGGCTAGCAGGTTTGGCAGCGTTATTGCTAGGTAGGCTGGCCTGGAGCGAGCGAGAGAGCAAAAGAGAGAGAGAGAGAGAGAGAGAGAGAGAGACTCAGGGCATAAATGGAACATGGGTACTTCTGCAGGAATCTGATTCAAGGCAGCGAAGGCCATCCTGGCTCTACGTTCAGCAGCTAGAGGATCAACAGCTGCTCTGAATGGGTCCCCTTCCCTCACAGCAAGACTTCCATCAAAAAGGGCAAGGGCAAGTCTGTGGTTAATAGTTCTCCTCTCCCTCTCCATAGAATTCCATCTGTCCATTGCCCTGTGGCTACAGGGACAAGGGGAAGGACAACCTGGCCTAGCTATTGGCCTGCAGATCAACAGCTGCTGGGAGCTTGTGTGCCTTCAGGAAGACCACGCAGCACAACGGCCAGATGCTCGAAGGCTGGCTGGCTGGCTGCTTGTCGAATGGCATGGGATATGATAGGAGTATTTTTTATGGAATATGTAGGGAAAGTGCCTTGTTCCTTTGCATATGCGAATTTGTATATTTTTGTATAAGCTGGCTAGAGCCTCAGCTCCAGGAAGGAAGGAAGGAACTGCAAAACTTTGTGTACATGTATGTACCCATATTAGAGCTGCCACCCAGTTAAAAAAATTTCAGTAGACTAATCCTGTGAGTTTAGTTTATTTATCAGCTGTGAGTTTATTTTTATTTATCAGCTGTGAGTTTAGTTTATTTATCAGCTTTTCTCAAAAGCAAATTTATTGCTTTTGAGAAAAATCAAAAGTTCTGAAGCAAAACACATATTTTCCTTGTATTTGATGTTACATATGTATGTGAGAGGATGGGCGCTACCTGCCACCCAATGCACAAAAGAAATGGGCAAGCAGGCGATTTAAAACAATTTTTAACCTTTCCCCCCAAATCCTCATAGCCAGTGTCAGAAAACCAATCAGCAAGGGGTGGGGGGAAGATCTCCAAAATGGCGCTTGAAACGTCAAAACATTTTGAATAGAAATAGGGCTTTTTTGTTCTGAGCTCAAAACAGGCCCTTTATTTAATGGGTGTTCTGTTTCAAGCTTGAAACACTTGAAACAGCCGGTTTTGAGTCAAAACGTTTCAATCTCAAAACGTTTTGCCCATCCTTACTCACGTGCTGGCCAAGTATTTCTGCTGACGGTCACAAAGGCACAGGGCAGAGAAGCAGCACGTTCTCTTAAAGACACAATTGACTTTTATTAGAGAATGTTTAACATATGGTTTACAAAAGCAACAGTGAATAGAATTTCCCGATAAAACACGGCCGCGTACTAACGAATGTGTGGTTGTAATGTTAGAGAGAATATAGCACTGTACGCAAGTTCCTATGGGTTTGGGTATAGTCCGGTTAAGAGAGTTCAGTGAGAGGAATGTCCAAAGGGTCTAAGGGAGGGAGGGACAGATCCCAGCCTCACCTTGCTTGTGGCCGGCAGGGCCATGCCAGTCTTCTTCTGCCAGTTGCAGCCTCTGGGCGTGGGTCCTTGACGGCGGAGGGTCTTCTCCAGGTCCAGGGGGTCCTCCAGGGGTGTTGTCAGCAGGAGTTCCTGGCGTGGTCAGCCACTGTGCTGGCATGGTTCGTTTAGCATGAAGATATGTTATAGATCACGTTCCCGAGGCGGGAGGTTACATACATACGTACATACATACATACATACATACATGCAGGTCAAGACAGCCATAAGAAAATAAGTGTCCATCTGAGTTAGTCGCGAGCTGCAAGGCATCGCCAATGTATGCAAGTCCTCCTTCGGTTCCACGCTTATGTGAATCTGGACAGAGTCCAGGGTAGAGTCCAAGCCAGGAGAGCGGGGGAACCCGGTCTCAACTTGTGGGTGGGGGGTGGCACATTGCCCGTGGTGTCCTCTGGGGGTTTCCAGGTGGACTGGCACCCTTCTGCAGGGGAAAAAAGAAACCTCACTGGGCTTGTCCGCAGCTCTGGTGGAGCTCCTCTCTACCAAGGTAGGGTGGAGTGTGTGGTGGCTTGCCCCCCGTGGGCGTAGCAGGGCAAGCCGTGTGGGTGGCTCCCCTCCTCTGGGTTTAAGGAGGGCAAGCCGTTCCTTTGAGTGCTCAGTGGCCCCTCCCCTCTTGGGTTAGGTGAGCGGGCTGGCCCGGCTCCCCCCGCCCCCGGGACGCTAGAGGGGCGAGCTGGCTCCTGGTACTGGTGGTGTCCTGAGATTTGTTCTATGTAGATGTCTCGGGACCACCGGATGGCGTCAGACACCATCAGTTTGCGCATGAGCTTGGCATAGCGCTTGCCCACACCACAGGCTCTCAGAACTGGCTCATTGGTGGGGTCCCAGCCCCCCAGGGGCCTGACCAGCAGGGCGTGGACAGAGACCTCATAGGCTCGCTCCCTGAGTGCTTGTGCGAGTGGGGCATACTTCTGGTGCTTCTTCTCTCTGGCCTCCGTCATGGCCGCTTTCCAGTTTTCAAAGGGGATGGTGGCATCAACCATGATGATTTTCTTCTTCTCCTCATTGCGGACCACAATGTTAGGCCGCAGCTGGCTGCCTGTCCCGGGCATGGCTCGGTTGACAGAAAGTGTGCCTTTGGAGGCGCGGATGGCCTTGGCCAAGCGGTACAGCACTGCGTTGTGCCGGTGCTGCCAAGCAGCTGAGTGGGGTGGGCAGCAGCACAGCACATGGGGCAGAGTCTCATTGGGGTGGCCGCAGCGGCGGCAGCGCTTGTCTCTTGTGTCTGTTGTCTTGACTGCTCCGTTCAGGGGGACCACGTTGAGGCGGGCACGATGTACAAAGCGCCAGTCTGCAAAGCGTGTGAAGTCACTGCAGGACATGAAATGGTTGCTGACGTCCCACTGCGAGGTGACTTCGAACACCTTACCCTGGTCTGGTTTCCACTTCAGGTCATGGCAATATTTTTCACAGATCCTCCCAAGGCACCTTTCTGGTGTCTCCCTTCTTTTAGCAGGGGGAGAACAATTGTCCCTTTCGGACCTCAGGACAGAGCATCCATCCCAGTGGCTGTTGCTGGAGTCTTCCTTTGTGGTTCTTTTTAGATTGTGAGCCCCTTTGGGACAGGGAACCATCTGATTACTTTTTCTATGTAAACCACTTTAAGAACTTGTTTTGGTTGAAAAGTGATGTTAGTGTTGTTTCCCAGGGCCACAATCAACACCACCCACCTCTCTCTCTGTATAGATGCACTGTTCTATCTGCATAGCCCCTCCCACATTCTAAATGCATAGCTCAACCCCTAGATGTGCACAGCCCCACCTGCTCTACCTGCATAGCCCCCCTCTGAGGACAGAACTGCATGTTACCTCTCTCTGAAAACTCATCTTCACAAATACGTGTCTGTTGGTTAAAGGTAATGTGGGAGCAGAGGAGGAAGAATTTGCAAGAGAGATCTGGTGGTCAGGAAGGTGGGAAAAGTTTTCCCCTGCCTGTCAACTCTCCCATAAAACCACACACCTTCCCCACCCCCACCCCACCAGGCTAAGAGCCAGCTGGGGGGTGGGAATGGCTGAGGGGGAGGTTGCAGGAGAGAATTACGTAGAAACATAGGAAGCTGCCATATACTGAGTCAGACCATAGGTCCATCTCATTCAGTATTGTCTACACTGACTGGCAGCAGCTTTCCCAAGGTTGCAGGCAGGAGTCTCTCTCAGCCCTATCGTGGAGAAGCCAGGGAGGGAACTTGGAACCTTCTGCTCTTCCCAGAGCGGCTCCATCCCCTGAGGGGAATATCTTGCAGTGCTCACACTTCTAGTTTCCCTTTCGTAGGCAACCAGGCAGACCCTGCTCAGCTAAGGAGACAAGTCATGCTTGCTACCACAAGGCCAGCTCTCTTTCCTTGATAGGCATAGTAAGCAGCACCCCTTCCCACTTGCTGATTCTCCCTGCAGATGTCCCCATCCTGGCATGAGCATTAAAAGGCAACCCCCTGTTTGCTTTCAAATGTATGTCTCTACCCTGCAGCCTGTTTTGCAGTCATGATGCCGTGTGTGATAAGGTTTGGGAACTGGCTTTTATAGGGTGACATTTGTCATTCTGACAGAGTGTGTGGAAGGAGGGCCTACATATTACAGAGACCTCTGGAAGAGTTGTGAAACAACTCCATCTTTTGACACTATATTTCAGTACTTACGCAAGTGTGAGCACAATCTCTGACCCTTGGGGCACAATCCAGACTGATGTTCTGCTTTATAATGAATGAACGGGAGCTATGCAAGAGGAAGGGGGTTTGCCTTTTGGATTTTCCACCACATGCACTTCACCAACGCGCTTTAGGTTGCACAAAGGTGTGGTGTAGGAAGAAACAGGCATAGCTGCTGCTGCACAACTCTGTCATCCTCTCCCTTTGGTGCATGCTGACTCTCACTTGCCCTTGGCTGTTTCTCCAGGCAACTCGCCTAAAAACTCTTTCCCCACCAGGCTCCTGAATGCCTCTGGGAAACCAACCTTTCTCAGAGCTGTGCACCCCACAGTGCCTCTGTATCATGCCCTGGCGGAGGAGGTCCTCGACCTCAACCTATTCAAGGCAGCGTGACTCATGCACACACTGATTCAGAAACAAACAGCAGAAAATGTACCTTCAGTGATGAAGTGATTAAGGGGCTGAATGCAGCAGCCTCTGTAGCCTCACATAGCTTTGTGACTTCTCCCCATCCAGCCCGATTCAGGATCTGTGGGCATCCAAAGGGGGAGCAAGGGGGACAGTTCCCTCTCTCCTCTGTATTCACGTCTGGATTAACATGGAGCAGCAGTTGCTTTGTGTATATATTTGGTGTGTGTGTATACACACACATCCTGGCAAATAAATTCCTGTGGACGCCCATGTCAGGATCTCACCTTTTCCAGTCCACCCTCCCACAAAAAAGGATACAGGTGGAGGTGAGTGGAGGGTGGATTTCCCTTTAAGTTCAAACTTGGCCCACAAACCTGTCCAAATGCCATGGAGGGATAGGGTGGCAGTGCCAGGCAGACCCTAGGCAAGCATCTGTCGTCCGTGATCTGTCCCTCTTCTTTCTCGGTTTGTTGCTTTGCCTTCTGCTTCATTGTCCAACACATCTCCATTTGCTCGTTGCTAAGTTTGACTTGTCAGTCTGCAGACTGTTTGCTCACAGTTTTGCTGGTCAGTTTTGCATGACCTTCTACAGTACTCAAAAGGTCGGATGCTTGGGAGAATTCTCCTTACAGCCTCTAGGCGAGGGATCAATATTCCACCCCCCTTTGTTTTAAAAGGACCCGCATCACTAACCTTTTTATGGCTAAGGGCAGCTTAATGCCTTGCAAAATTCCTACACAGAAAGCACTTTGTTACAAAGATGAGGATGAAACCCATGTGGAGATTGTAATATGACAATCTGAGATGCAGGTTTTTCCCTGGGTGTACCTTGGGTGTACACGTACTGAGTAGCTGCAGTCTGTTTTTGTCTCCCCACCATCTGTCCACACAGGGAAAAACCCACTTGGAAAACTGTCAGGTACCATAAGCTGTTGGTTCCAACACTAAAGCGCTTTCCAGGCAGGAATTTTTTAATGTGCAAAGCAGATAATAATACCACTTGCATTTTATTTTGGGTATTCCAAGTACTTCTCCTGTAACATCATTATAGTCCTTGCCACAAACCTGTAGGCAAGCAAATATGATTCTTAAATTACAGTTGAGGGGAGGGGCTTGTCAAAGGGCACCCAATGAACGATCTCAGGGCAGAGATGAGATCTGAAGTTCCTGCTTCATAGCTCAACCACTATGCTATACCCGGTCCATGAGCAGCAAGGAGGCAATAATCTTTAAGCCTTTCCTTTAAATTTCACAGCACTCGTTACAGCTCTGAAAATAAAACTTGTTTATTTTGCAAAGCCCACTCCTTGTCTTCTCACCCTTCCTCTACACATGAGCCAGAGTATTTTTTTTATTTTTATTTAGATTACATTGGTTATGGCCAGCTCCAGAAGTTAAGAAGATAGGACAGATGTCATGGCCCCGAGGCCTCGCTGAGGAGGTCTGTGGACACCAATTACAGAGATAGCTGCCTTATACAGATTCAGACCCTTGGGCGCTTTCTGGATTAGACCCTGTAATGGGGTCACGGCGTATCTCCGAAGTGTGTTTCTGCACTTCCTGTGTTGTGACACCGCAGTCCCTACGCTGACAGCAGGGTGCTGTTCACATTTCCGATGCCTTGTTTCAGATTTAATCGCTGCAGTTTATTGCTATAGCATTGTATATCCAGCGTAAAAAGGTTGCTGTATTTTCCAGTTGTTAGTTTTCATGAAACCGCTCCCCCGGCTGGGTGCTTTGCTATTTACATTTTGAATGCAATTTGTCCAGATCAAAGCATTTTGCTGCTGTTGAGTGGATAATCCGGAAAGCATCTTGGTCCATCTAGCTGAGTCTTGTCTACACTGGCGGACAGAAGCTCCCTAGTGTTTTAGACAGGGATATTCCCCAGCCCTACCGTAGGAACTGAACATGGGAGCTTCAGCATGGAAAGCAGATGCTCTTGCTCTGAGCTACAGTCCTTCCTCTAACTCAGGATGGCTAACAGTAGCAGAGGTGCACCTAGGTGATTTTGGAGCCTGGACCTAGAGGACTTTGGAGCCACCCCTCCCCTGCAAATTAGATATCATTCTGCTTGGCCAGGTGACCACTCCATCCGGGATGGGCCCCTGGGGCTGTGGAGGCCCTGAACCTCAGCCCAGAAGTCCAGGGGTGCCTCTGAACAGTAGCACATATTGTAAAGCACTTTGGGATCTTGAATGGGAACTTCTGGCAACCAGCCCTTTCTCTCTGCACCTCTATAATAGCTTGGCAGAAGAGGGGTCCATTGCTATTATCTGGCATCGGACAAAACCTTTCAAGAAAGGCATCACACAATCTTTACTTTCCCTTTTGTCTTTGACTGGACTGGAGAGAAATGAAGTTGACCTTCATCTCCAAAAATGTGGATCTGATTTTTTTCAAAAGGAATTTGACATGTGGTTTGGCGTGCTTGCATGAACCTTCTGGCAGAGACTCTTGGGTGCAGTTCCAAGCTGCTATCTCTTTCTCTTCACTAGCTAAGGGAGCCCATGATGGTCTCTTACACCAGTCAGTAGCATAGTCATGGAAATGGGTTCTTGTGGATGACAATGCAGTGGTTAGGATATTCAGAAAAGATCAAAAGGGTTCCTAAAATCAAAATGTTGGCTGGCATACCTTACAAAGGTATGGCAGCTCAGTAACAGTGAGTGTACACAAAATGTGAAAATACAAAAATTGTGCAAATGGGCTTACCCTTGTGTAATATATGTTGTGCAATTGGCTTGTGCATGACACATTACTGAGCTGACATATCCTTGTGTGATATGTCAGCCAGTGTTTTTTGTAAATGAATATAATGGCAAAGAAATGCAGAAGCTGACTTGTCTAATTCCTTGATTATAGAAATACTGAATGTGTTACAGGAAGGTATTACAGGAAACACCCAGCTGGTGTGTGCGAGTGGATATTTAAACTTTAACACCCCACCCACCCCCCAAAACCCCGAAACCAGCCCACTCGTCAGCTGAGAAGCACACAAGCTGCTCCAGGGGATTTATTCACTCTCGTGCCACTTCTCAACTGGCATGAGAGGCTGGAAATTTAAACTTTAAATCTCCCTGGAGCACCAGCTGCTCAGCAGCAAAGGAACCTAACCACATTTTTTGGGTTACGTCCAGTACGCCAATATAGTGGTTTCAACATTTGCGGAACTTTCTGTGAATTTTCCGGGCCTCCTGTAGTTTCAAAGGGACGACAGCTATTGCTTCTTCACTTCAGCAGGTTTTTCTGCAGCCTGAGAACTTCTTTGCACCAGGCAGACATTAAAGTAATGAGACAATACTAGACTTGTTTACTCAGAAGTAAATCTGGCTATATTTTATGGGGCTTACTTCCAGGTAGGTGTGCACAGGATGGCATTGGCAGTCTCTGGATTAATACTGCCTTGATTAAGACAAATAAAAACTGGAGACCGGGATTTTTCCCCTTAAAAATATTATTTTTATTATACTACATATGTATTATTAATATGTTTATAGACCACAGATTACTAATTAGAATAATCATCAGTTATAATACTGTACTCCCTCCAAGTCCCCCCCCCCCCAGTCCAGCTATGAGCTACACCTCATTGTGGCAGGGAGGGGTGTTCCTGGGAGGGATGAGCGAAGTATGCCAGAAGGTATACTCCCAGTAGGGTCACTCAAAGCACGAAGGTCATCCCAGCTGACCAGCTAAAGCAAGCTGGCACCTATATTGGGCAGCAGCAATATAGGAAGGTGCTGGAGGCGGCCAATCACTTCAGTGACAACGACAAAGGCATCATTTCACACTACGTGGGAGAAGACAATGGTAAACCATTCCTGTAGTTTACCAAGAAAACCAGATGGATAGACAAAATGGAATGATTGCCGATGTAGTGCCGGATGATGGGCCCCTCAGGTCGGATGGCACTCAACATGCTACTGAGGAAGAGCTGAGGATCTCTCAGAGTACTGATGGTGTTTATGACAAGGTTAGACTAAAGCCTTTTGGATGTCTAGCAGCTGATGTTGCCATGCGGGAAAAGAAAACCCGAAGCTGCAAAGACAGAATTACAATGGGAACGTGGAACGTAAGAAGCATGAATATAGGAAAGCTCCACACCGTGAAAGATGAAATGAATCGACTACAGAGTGACATTTTGGGCATCAGTGAATTAAAATGGACTGGAATGGGACACTTTCAGTCAGAAAATCATACCGTTTACTACTCAGGACACGAAAACCAAAGAAGGAACGGTGTTGCTTTCATAGTCAGGAAGGATATAGCAATGACAGTACTTGGGTATAATGTGGTCAGTGACTGACTAATATCAATTAGATTTTGTGGGCAACCCTTTAACATGACAGTTCTTCGAATCTATGCCCCAACAAGTGATGCAGAAGAAGT
Organism: Hemicordylus capensis; assembly: GCF_027244095.1. NCBI lineage: Eukaryota > Metazoa > Chordata > Lepidosauria > Squamata > Cordylidae > Hemicordylus > Hemicordylus capensis. Next base: position 181,273,064 of record NC_069658.1, read on the forward strand.
TGATGAGCTTTATGCTCAAATTCAGTCTGAAATTGACAGAACATGCAAGCAAGATGTGATGCTGGTGGTTGGAGACTGGAATGCCAAAGTTGGAAATGGTAAGAAGGAAAACACAGTTGGCCTATATGGCCTAGGAAACAGAAACTAAGCAGGAGAACAACTTCTTAGTTTCTGCCAAGCCAATGATCTCTTCATTGCTAACACATTGTTCAAACAACCAAAGCGGCGCCTATACACATGGACATCACCAGACACAACACAGAAATCAAATTGATTACATTATTGGTGCAACAAGGTGGAAGAGTTCAGTTATAACAGCAAAGATGTGGCCGGGGGCTGACTGTGGAACTGATCACAAACTGCTCATGTGGAAATTCCAAGTCAAGCTAAAGCGGAAAGACAAAGCTATCCAGCTACCACAATATCACCTTGAGAATGTACCCACCATTTTCAAGGAGAACATCAGGAACCACTTTGAAGTTCTGAACCTCATTGACAGGGAACAAGAGGAACTGTGGAATGAAATCAAAGAAGTGGTTAAGGATGAATGTGAAAAGAGACTGCCAAAGACCAAGAAACAGGAGAAAGCAAAAGGGATGTCAGAACAGATGGTGGAAATTGTCAAGAAAGATAAAGACCTCAGGAAGGAACTTAATAGGGAATTTCAGAAAGCTGTTAGAAGAGACAAGGAGCAGTACTACAATGACATCTGTAAAGACCTTGAGGATGGAAATAGATGTGAAAAAACAAGCCAAGTTTTCCAAAAGATCTCTGAACTCAGAGGGAGGTTCCAACCTCAAACTGGCATGTTAAGGGATGTCAAAGAACAGATAGTAACTGATTCAGAGAAAATAACACAGAGATGGAAGGAGTATACTGAAAATCTGTACAGCGGGGACGTCAACATCCAAGATACTCTAGAAGATATTCCCTACTTGCAAGAACCTCTAGTATGGGAAGATGACGTTAGATCAGCACTCTGGTCATTACCAAGTTGGAAGGCTACAGGAATTGATGGAATAGCTACAGAAATATGGCAGGCAACAGAAGAAGAACCAGTCAAGGCTCTAACCAAACTGTGGCAGCAAATTTGGAGAATGACACAGTGGCCAATAGATTGGAAGAGGTCAGTCTACATTCCCATACCAAAGAAAGGAGACTTAACAGGTTGCACAAACCATCACACAATATCCTTAATTTCACATGCTAGCAAGATAATGCTCAAGATCATCCAACGCAGATTATTGCCCTACGTGGAAAGGGAAATGCTGGATGTTCAAGCTGGTTTCAGAAAAGGTCAAGGAACAAGAGACATCATTGCTGATGCACGCTGGATAATTGAGAAAGCCAAAGAATACCAGAAAGAGGTCAATATGTGCTTTATTGACTACATAAAAGCCTTCGATTGCATCAAACATGTCAAGTTGTGGAATATCCTTAGGAAAATTGGCATCCCAGAACATCTCATTGTTGCCATGAGAAACCTAAACACAGGACAGGAAGCCACAGTCCAGATGGAACATGGTGAAACAGACTGGTTCCAGATTGGCAAAGGAGTAAGGCAAGGCTGTATACGTTTTCCTTCTTTATTCAATTTATATGCTGAACATATACTGAGAGAAGCTGGATTGGAAGATGAGTGTGGTTTTAAAGTTGGAGAAAGAAACATCAATAACCTGCGCTATGCTGATGACACCACTCTGATAGCTGATAATGTGGATGATCTGCAAGCTCTAGTAATGAAAGTTGAGGAGCACAGTGAAAAAATGAGACTACGACTAAATGTAAAGAAGACCAAACTAATGACGACGAGTACAGCAACCAGCCTCAGAATTGACAATGAAGACACTGAAGTGGTGGATAGCTTCTGCCTTTTAGGATCAACCATCAACAGTAAAGGACGTGTCTATACCTACAAAGATTAGAATAGTTTGGACAATGGTTTTCCCCGTGACCAGCAAACAGAAGTATTTTTTCAAACAATGCAAAATCAACTTGTGGAATTCTCTGCCACAAGATGTGGTGACAGCCAACAACCTGGATGGCTTCAAGAGGGGCTTGGATAACTTCATGGAGGAGAGGTCTATCAATGGCTACTAGTTGGAGGGCCACCTCCAGCCTCAAAGGCAGGATGCCTCTGAGTACCAGTTGCAGGGGAGTAACAGCAGGAGAGAGGACGTGCCCTCAGCTCCTGCTATAGGCTTCCAGTGGCATCTGGTGGGCCACTGTGTGAAACAGGATGCTGGACTAGATGGGCCTTGGGCCCAATCCAGCAGAGCTGTTCTTATGTTCTTATGACACTCTATGGATGCAAAAGCTGGACTTTGAAGAAGTAAGATAGAAAAAACATTGACGCTTTTGAACTTTGGTGTTGGAGAAGACTTTTGAGGATACCATGGAGAGCCAGGAAAATAAACAAATGTGTCATAGAACAAATCAATCCAGAATTTTCACTCGAGGCACAAATGGCCAGGCTCAAGCTATCATACTTCGGACACATTTTGCGAAGACCCAGCTCCCTTGAGAAGTCTATAATGCTGGGGAAAGTTGAAGGAAAGAGAAGAAGAGAACGACCAGCAGCAAGGTGGAAGGACTCGATTACGGCAGCAATGAATGCACCACTGAGAGACCTTAAAGGCCAAGTTGAAGACCGATCATCCTGGAGAGAATCTATCTATGTGGTCGCTAGGAGTCAATGCCGACTTGATGGCACTTAATCAATCAATCAATCAATCAATCAATCATAATACTGTATAATACATAATATACAATATGCAATATCAAAGGTCAATAGCTATGAATGACATCAAACATAACACAATTATCTTACAAAACTGAAAAACATTTATGAGTATCAATATTTATATTATACTGAGATGTCCAAGAATCAACAAAGTGCTGCCACTCAGTATGAAATTTAGGCTTATTTGGTCTACCATCTCACCAACAACAGCTAATATAGTTAATTGTGCTATTTGCCACTCTGTTACCAGAACTGTCCCAGAGTGCTGGATAAACACTCCGATTGTGCTTTTGGCTTAGCGTGGGGAATTAACTTGGCTTGAGGGAGCAGTTCTGTTACAGTATCAATTTGAGCAAGTCTGGGGTTTTGGAAATGAAGAGGAGGCAGAAATGCAATACAACATTTATTTAGGGATGAAGAGGTACAGGAAATCAAAAAATGGTTAGGCAGGCAATAAAATCTTAACTATCATTCTTAACAAGAATCTCACTGAGAGGAATTTAAGGTCCAAATTGCAGGCAAATCAGCTTAAGGCTTGCTACTGAAAGGGCTTGGATGCAGAAATGGGGGTTGGGGAGAGAAGCAGGTGAAGAGATTTAGAGGGGCATAAGGTTCGTATTACCTATGCTTGTCTGGTGGTGTATCTGGTGCACTTGTAGATGGGCACACAAGCAGATCTCCTTGCAGGGGGAAGGCAGCAGAAAAAGAGGAAGAGGAAAGGGCAAGTGGCATAGAACTACCATTCACAAGCTTGAGAACCAGCAGGGTGAAGGTCCAAGTAGACTCCCATGCAGGTCCCAGTTCCGATTCCAATTCTGAGGCCATGTGGCTTGGCCAGGAATACTTATACTCCAAAACATGCCCAGGGGCAATGTATAGATCATGGTCTCTCCCTTGGGCGGCTGAAACTCAGGTAAAACAATGAAGTTCATGGTTGCATGAACTGATCAGTCTTGGGTGTAACACCAAACAAATGGCGAGAATGGTTGGTGGGCTTAAGACTTATTTGGAAATGGAGATGCTATTCCAGGTGCAAATCTAAATTTTTCTATTTTAATGAACTGCCTCTGCTCTAGGGGTGTGCATGGAACTGGGCCAGTTCAGTCTGGTCCCCCATCGACCCCCCCCCCGGTCCAGTCCCGGACCAGTCCGTGATTTATTTATTTAAAAAAAAAACATTTTAAAAGTCAATTAAGTGCCTGTAGCCCCTTCAGGGGGCTTGCTGAAGCTACGGGTGTGTGTGTGTCCGCGCGGGTTCCCTCTCCCCCCGCCGGCCTTCGCCTTCACCACCGTGGCCGGGTAAGTAATGCCTTTTCGGCCCTTGCGGGCCTCCATAAGATCGAGCAGCCACCATTTGGGCAGCTGTCGCACATGCACAAATGCCCTCTGCGAGGCGACGGCCTCGCAGAGGGCATTTGCGCATGTGTGGCGGCCACCAAAATGGCAACCGCTCGATGTTACAGAAGCCCGAAAGGGCCAAAAAGGCATTACTTACCCGGCCGCGGTGGTGATGAGGAAGGCCGGCGGGGGGAGAGGGAACCCGCGTGGACCCCCCCTACAGCTTCAGCAAGCCCCTCAAAGGGTCTACAGATACTTAATTGACTTTAAAAAAATTTTTTTTAAAGTTCACAGACCTGCTGGACTGGACTTGGTGGTCCGGTTCCTGTCCGATGGAACCAGGGGAGTGGTTCGGTTTAACCACGAACCCCCGGACCAAACCGCCAGACTGCCGGACCGGTCTGCAAATTCCTACTCTGCTCTAGTCACTTGCCAACTAATTGAGCTGTTAATGGTGGGTTGGGAAATGTCGCTTCTTATCTGTGTTGCAGCAGAGGGCGCTTGCCAGCCATCTCTCATGTGAAACTGAAGTATTCTCTTCCCTTAAGCAGTGCCTGTTGAATTAGGTCTGCTTGCTGTCTGTTTTTCTTCTCTTGAGATAATGAGAGAGAGGCTGGGGATGACCCCTTGCAGTTTTAGCTGTTATGACTTCGAGGTACATTGCCCCATGCTTTGCTCGTGCTAATCGACCAGCTGTCAGCTTTTGTCAAATATGGGCAGGTGAAAAGTTCACATTCTCATGAACGGAAGAATCCAACATGGCGGGCAGGTGTGTGTGTGTGTGCTCTGTGCTCCTCAAAATCAGGCTTTCTAGCAACAGCACTCTACCGATCCATTCTTTTATAGTAAGGGATTTTATATTCTTCCAATTTCTGGCAAAAATATTTTTGGCAGCTGTTAACAAATTTGATATTAAGGATGTCTGTCATACTGCTAATGGGCTAGTATATTCTAGTAACACTGCCTAGAGGGGTCAAGAGGTACCTCAACATTTTATAATTCTTTTTATATTCATTAATACTGATCTTCAATACTTATGTATTGCAATGCAGTCCCAACTCATTTGTAAAAAAAATTCAGCATTACTCTGGCAACATCTATCTATCTATCTATCTATCTATCTATCTATCTATCTATCTATCTATCTATCTATCTATCTAATTTATTTACCAAATTTGTACACCACCCCAAACCTTCATCTCTGGGCAGTTAACAATAGCATAAAACAAGTTAAAAACATATACAAAAAAACTTAAAACAATTTAACAATTTAAAAATAACATTCCCAATCATTAAAATTCTATCTTAACAGAGACTGGGTTTTTTTCATAATGCCCAGCAACATTTTTCTCCCTATTTCTCTTAACATCCAGTCTGACAAAGAGTTCTGACCAAGCTTGTTGGCTACTTGGTGACTTTTAGCTGGTCCTACTGAGCGTTTTCTGCTACAGCTAATTTGCGCATAGAATAAGATGACTTCCAGAAGAACCACACAGTGGATCTTTCGGATATGGAACCCTGCATGTTCCTTTCAAAGCTGCATCTCCCACACCAAAATGATCTGGGGCTGCTTTTCTTCATGCTTGATGGTAACTGGTTGGAAAGGTGGTTGCCTCTGAGTCTATGCAGAATACTTTTCCTTGAGCCATTGAATTGCTGCACAGCACAGCTCCTATGCTTCTTTCAGAGAGGGATCAAGTCAAAAGTATGGCTCTAGGAGGTCACTCAGGGCCTTCCTCTCTTTTGTTACACTGTAGTTGGAGAATACAAATCATGCTAAAGTACTTGCTAATCTTAGACCTTGACATTCTGGTGTGGAGAAACAGATATTTTACCTCTGCTCATCAAAACATAGCAATAGATAATAAAAGAAAATCAAAGCAGGCAGGCAGCAAGACAAAATGGCAGGCAGTATCAGAAGACTAAAACCAATTAAAACTGGAAACTGGATTAAACACATGTGGTGAAGCTATCTTTCTAGAAGGGGTTGGAGCTCGGAACAGAAAGCAAAATGTGCTAAACATTCCATTGGAACCACCGAGCAAGCCGGTGGTTCCAACAGAATAGGACCATTCTGTTGGAATGGTCCAACCGCCATCCTGAGCTTCACAAAATGGCGCTTGGGATGGGGTTGGAATGAGTTGTTCTGAGCTTGGAACAGGACCCCTTTTTAAAGCGTGTTCTGCTTCTGAGCTCAGAATACTTGAAATGCCCATTTTGAGGCAGAACGTTCTGCACGTCCCTAGACTACACCACTGAGCAAGAAGCTGAGGAAGCCCTAGGGGCAGGAACCATTGAGGGAGCCTCTTTAGGGTCTGAGACCCCGGAAGTTATACTTGGGGAACCGGAAACTGCTGCAGAGCTGGCCTCTCTGCCATCGTCAAACCCCCCCCCCCCACATCAGGATGTTGGCGTCACCAGCAATCCAGGGGAAACCAGCTGGAATGGCGGAGAAGTGTCAGATTCCGTGCTATGGCCTCTTTTAAGCCAGGACACTCTAGGCATGGAGGTGGGGCTGGGGAGGAGTGATCTGTTCTCAGGCAGTACTTAAGGGTTTAGTTGGTCTACAGACCCTGATGAGTCAACTTGTTCCCTTGGGCCTCTCCAGGGTACTCCAGCCTTGCCTTGTGCCTTGCATCAGCTCCCGCCTTGCTTCTCCTCCAGCCTTTGCTCCAGTCCTTCTTCTGCCCTCCCCTCACCTAGCCTTGCCACAACTTTGCTGCAGCCTCATCACCAGCCTGGATTCTATCTCTGCTTACTTTGCCGTGGCCTTCACCACCACCAGATCCTCAACCATGCAGCCTTGTGAGCACTGAGGACAGGTCGGAAGAGAACAGGTGCTCCTCTGGCAGATCTATAGCAACAAGCTTAAGAACATGGACTGCATGCCTTGAAATTTGGTGACAATAACTGTACGGTGAGGAGGCCATCTCCAAGATGACACCTCCTATCGTAGCTGTTATGGAAAGTCTGCAAATTATGTACATGTCCAGTGTCATCTTGGTGGTATCTTCTCTGTTGCTATTGCTGCCATAAGACATGGTCAGCTTGGGCAACAATAGCGTCTACTTCCAAGTTACACTCTGGTTTTGGTGCCTAAGGCAGGGCCTTCAGTCCATATAACGATTGGTAGAGGCAGAGTGAGGTATGCCCCCTAGACCTCTAAGGAGCTGGTTGGTTGCCTACTTGGTATACTCTTGGTCTTCAGAATACCTGGGTCTAATGGAGGTTTTGGTGATGACAACAATTTCTTAGTTTGATCTCCTGGCTAAATATAAACATGGTCAGTTACATCCAATCTAAGCCATTCACTGTGTCAGTGGGTCAAGGCAAGTAAGGCATCAAGGGGTTCACTGTGCTTTCCCTGTTTCTTTAAACCAGATCAGTGCACAAGGATTCCTTCAAAAGACAATTTCAAATTGCCGGGATATCCTTCCCCCCACCCCCACCCACTTAGTACAACCTTCTGCTCTAATCTCCAGGCACTACGACCAACCTTTTTTTAATGATACCAAAGTGACATTAGGTCCATTGGCTATGCAGATTGCTATGTCAACAGAATATTTATTTTATCTGATAGATGGGATTCACTGAATCTCATCTATTAAAGGGGCAAATATACAATCTGTCATTCCTCTGAAATGTCCACTGGGACCTTGTTTCTTATGAGAAAATCCAGACAAACATTTTCAATAGTATGTTTTCTGTAACGAACAAAATAGCTGATACCCAAACAATCCTTAAAAAACCAAACAATCCTTAGGCTGATATCCAGTTACTCAATAGTCCTATCTTCTCTGAATTTCAACTGAGAGTAATTTTCCTCATCATGTCAGTCAGTGGCTTTTCCGTTCTCATTTTTGTGGGTATTGTGCTCAAGATCTTACTTGATAGTGATTCTGATTTGTATTTCTTTGTTTTCGCGGTGCTTTCCCGTGCATTATGTGCTTCAGAATGACTTCATGACTCATTACGCATTGCTTGTATAAGTTGTTCATAAAACAGCAATTCTGTTGTCTGTGTTGTTACACAAAGGCTTTTCAGCTCATTTTGTTTCATATTTGTTCTTCCCTTGATCCCGTTACAGCGGCAGTTCCATGCACCCCGATGAACAGGTAGTACATGAGAATTAACACCAGCAAGACAAGCAGAATGAGTATAGAGGTAGAGGCCACAATGATACTACTACGATTTCCTGAAAGTGAGAAGAAAAGAAAAAAGAAATGGTAACACATTTTATTATTTATTTTATTTAACAAATGTATATATGCCCAAAACTTATGTCTCTGGTACAAATTAAAAAAGAATGAAAACAATTTAAAATTTAATACAATAACCTGTTTCTCATGACCAGCGAGAAAGGGCCATAGGGTTTGTGGGGAGGATGCCCTGAAGAGCTTACCTCCCCACAGACGAGCAGTTCCCCTTCCTTGGGTGGCTGCTTCCGGTAGCTCCCAGGGTCGAGGTGGGTAGCTTGCTCCCTTAACCTAGTTTTAGAGGGAGGCTCCATAGGCAGATTTGCTGTTGGGATCAGGCCCAATCCTGGCAGTACACATGCGTGTGCAAAACTGGGCTGGGCTTTCTTAGCCACCAGCAGAGGCAGAGGAGGCATCTGCCTACGGTGGCAAAATTTGAAGAGTGGCGGCTGCTCAAATTTTGCTGTGCCTCTACCTCGTCTGCTGTCTATAGCAGAGCAGGAGGCAGTGCCTCACCCTGAGTGCATTCACTCAGGAGGCAACAGGGAGGAAGAAGGAGCTAACCTCACCTCTGTGAGTGGCAAACCTTTAAAGGTAAAGGGGGGGCGCGCCCCATCCCACCCTGTTGCCAGCAGCAGCGGCAGCCTTTTAGGAGACATAAGGGGAGAACTTTCCCCTCACCCTGTCACTCCCCCTCCCCACAGCAGCTACTGCTGCCGCTGCCCTACCTTTGACATAGATAAATAGATTGGGGTGTCATCAGCATACTGATAATATCCTGCACCAAATCTCCTGATGATCTCTCCTTGCAGTTTATCCATATTTAGATGGAGACAGGGAGTCTATTTATTTACGGTTCGGGAACTTTTGTTGAAAAGCAATATATAAATATTCATTGTAGTAGTGGAAGATCCAACAGGGAGACATTATCTAGACAGGTAAATTTAGTAAATGTAGTAAATTTAGGATGTATTCACCTAACTGAGGGGTTTTCCAGGTGGGGAAGGTTACTGCAGGGGAAAGTGTCATAAACACAAACTGGAGTCATTACGGGCTGTCCACATGCACTGCCTCTTTCCCAGGTACGGAGCCAGCCGAGCAGCAACCCCTCTGATGATGTCCCGTGCACGTGACATCATGCAGATGGGGTGTGCCTGAGCCCTAAGAGAAATCCCCACCCTGCCCACGAGCGGTGCTTTCAGGCAGCAAGCGCTGCCTGAAATGACAGGGAAGCACTCATGCGGGCTCTTCGGAGCCTGAGGCCATGCCGCTTTGCATATGATGAGGCCACGCCCCCTTTGCACATGATGCCACGTGCAAAGGGGCATGGCCTTGAGCTCCAAAGAGCCCAAGCGAGTGCTTCCCTGTCATGTCAGGCAGTGTGGCTGCCTGCAAGCATCTATTCTCCCTTTTTCTCCCTCTCCAAGAGCCCTGAGCAAGTGCTTGCCCATCCTTTTCAGTCAGTGTTTGCTGCCTCAAAGCACCTATTCCCCTTTCTCTGGAGGGAGAGAAAGGGGAATAGATGCTTTGAGGCAGCAAACGCTGACTGAAAAGGATGGGCAAGCACTTGCTCAGGGCTCTTAGTTGCCTGGGCATGGGTGGAGGGAGTCCATTTGGGGCTCTTCCAGACCCCAAGCCACACTGCCTTGGGGGCTTCAGCGGCCCCTACCATTGGCGGTCCGGGTTCTTTGGAACCATTCATACAATAGTGGCTACGCCCCTGGTCTTTGCACTTCCTCCTACACAGTAGGCCTTTATACTGAAAAACTACAGGTTTCATTTCCCTGCTAGGGATGTGCACAAAAAGCAATTCATATGCCGAATTGCAGCACATCCCTTTAACATGGAGGGATTACACATCTCATTTAACCAGGAGGAGAGTAGGTCCATTCCTGTTCCTCTGCCGCTCACTGCCACTTCCTTAATCTTGGCACCCCCACCCCCAATATCATTGTGCTCCAGCAGAGCAGCCCTCTCCCCCAGCTGTACCTGTGCAACATCAGCACACACATGGCCTCCACACATGCACAGCATTCATTTGCCTGGTCAGAAGCATTGCTTGGTCAGCATGGTTGTGTGGCCAGCACACCAGCTTGTTCCGTCCATAGGGAACAATGGGGAACCTCAAAACACCCCATTGTTCCCCATGGGTAGCTCCTAGGGACACCAAAGTGGATTGCATGGTAGGGCATGATGGGTGCTACCAACCACCCAACCCACAAAATAAATGGGCAAGTGGATGATTTTTAACAGTTTTTTAACCTTTTCCCCAAACCCCCACAGCATCTTATGTGTGTGAAAAGCTGGACATACAATTGCATGAGGCAAACAGATGGCATCCAAGGCCTGATTGGTCCTAGCTCTTTGGGATTGAAAGTAAGCACTGGTGTAGCCAGGGGAATGGGGGCCTGTGTTTGCCCCCATCTTCATGGCCCTCCCTTGGTGGAGGGAAAGAGAGGATAAAAACATGCATCCAGCCAGTAAACACTGACTGGGGATGAGCCCTGGAGGGCTCGCATGGGGTCTGCGGTCCTCTCATCACACACAAGGGGGCATTACCAGAGCCCTGGAAGGGCCATGTAAGCCCTCTGGGGCTTTTTCCCAGCTGGCATTTGCTAGCCAAGCAGCTGGCCATCTCTCACTGGAGGGAGAGAAAGGAAAATAGACATACCAAGAAAGCAAATGCTAGCTGGGGGGAAAGTACTGGTGTGGGGGAGCTGAGGAAGATGGCTCCCAGTAGCTAGGCGGTCTGGGTTCTTTGAATGTGTCTGCTCTGTTATAGCTCTGCATGGAAGGCAGTTGTGGGGATGGATCTGTTGTTTTTGCACCAACTATCCTAATGACCACTAGGGACATTGGGAGTAGAGGTAGTTAGTGAGGGTCTCCTTACCTGTCCTTGCTTTAGCTCTACCCTATGACCCCTGCCTTGACTCCTCAGGTACTTCCAGTAAAGAGTCCTCTTCCTTTCCTCCTGGAGAGTAGATGGAAACATCTCTCTCTCTCCCTTATGTAGCTGTTAGACAGGACTAGCATGTTTCCTATCCAACATGTACTTCATCAATACATCTTTTTAGTTCAGATTGTACAACAATCTCCATGTGTGTTCTTCAAATAACGGCAACAACTAAACTCTGCACTCTACTCTGTAAATGGAGTGGGTAGCTTTCTTTGTTGGCACTTTGCTAAATAATGACAAACTCCAACAGGATCATGGAAAAGCACTGGGGTGGGAAATAGCTGGAAAAGGCTTGTGCTCAGGCACAGCTGCAGAATAGGCTGATGAGGGGAGAGACAAACAGGAGCCCCCCCCCCTACTCTGGTGACATTCTTCCTGGGAAGCAGGCAGTCCCCAAGCCAGTTAACTCTTTGTATTGCATAGCATCACACTGCATTTTTAATGCCTTTGATCATCGATCACTCCTTTTGGAAACTCCCCCAGCAGCCCACCAGCTTTATTGGGTCTGCATAACAAAGCACAATTTGTTTGCTTGTTTGGGGTTCTTTTGTCTTTCCTTTGGAGATATAAAAATCAAGGTGAATCTTGCTGCTTCCCTGAAAGGAAGGGCAAACATGAGAGCAAACAAAATGTGATTGAAATTAATAGAACTTTACAGATCACTGAGAGAAAAAGGAAAACTCTTCACAGAGGCGATCAAGGGAGGCAAAAATAGATCTGGGCACTTTCCAGATTACCCGCTGTTCAGCTTGGCAGAATCATCTTGAAGCTGTAAATAAAGGTTGTTGCACAAAGCCACTAGCAGGGGGAGCAGTCTTTTCTAGCTTGTGCGGACCATACTACAACAGGAAAACACAGTTATTTTTTTACAACGTTATAGTACTGCAACGCAAAGATAAAACTTGAAAGAAGGCGTCGGAAATGTGAATGGCACCTTGCTGACAGCGCAGGGACTGCGATGTTGGAACACAGGCAATACGGAAGCACATTTAATGGACACAACCATCTCCATGCTCTCTCCAAAGGATCTCTCCAAAATGGGGGAGTGGGCGACAAGTGGCAAATGCGGTTCAATGTTGGCAAGTGTAAAGTGATGGACATTGGGATGAAGAACCCAAACTTCAAGTATATGCTGATGGGATCTGAGCTATCGGTGACTGACCAGGAGAGGGATCTTGGGGTCGTGGTGGACAGCTTGTTGAAAGTGTCAACTCAATGTGCAGCAGCTGTGAAAAAGGCCAATTCCATGCTAGGGATCATTAGGAAGGGGACTGAAAAGAAAACGGCTAATATTATAATGCCCTTATACAAAACTATGGTGTGGCCACACCTGGAGTACTGCATACAATTCTGGTCACCACATCATGAGGCAAGGCTACAACACCTGGGGCTGTTTAATTTAGAAAAAGGACGACTGCGGGGAGACATGATAGAGGTCTATAAAATCATGAATGGTGTGGAGAAAGTAGATAGAGGGAAATTCTTCTCCCTCTCCCATAACACTAGAACCTGGGGTCATCCAATGAAATTGATTGCCAGGAAATCTAGGACCAACAAACGGAAATACTTTTTCACACAACACATAGTCCACTTGTGGAATTCTCTGCCACATGATGTGGTGACAGCCAACAACCTGGATGGCTTTAAGAGCGGTTTGGATAACTTCATGGAGGAGAGATCTATCAATGGCTACTAATCGGAGGGCTACAGGCCACCTCCAGCCTCATAGGCAGGATGCCTCTGAATACCAGTTACAGGGGAGTAACAGCAGGAGAGAGGGCATGCCCTCAATTCCTGCCCGTGGCTTCCAGCGGCATCTGGTGGGCCACTGTGTGAAACAGAATGCTGGACTAGATGGGCCTTGGGCCTGATCCAGCAGGGCTGTTCTTATGTTCTTATGACACGTAGTGACACTGTTGTAGGGTGTAATCTGGAAAGCGCCCAGGAAGAGCTGGGCAGGTCTTCAGACAAGTCCTCCAGCAGGAATCTGCAGCACAAAGAGTTAACTGGCTAGGAGACAATAAAAGCCCCCTTGGAGCAACCACAAAGGGAGATGAGACTTCACATTGCTTAAAATGCCCACAGACCTCTGGGAATTAAATCAATTCCTATTAACATTCACTTGATTCTTTCGAAAATCCAGATTCTAGAAAGTGGAATTAGAAGGCAATCCCTTGCTCCCTGCTCCACAGGCAACAGCAGAAAGGTCATTCCTTCTGGCAATCTAACCCAGCTCCTTCCCTAGTGTCCCTCTTTGATTTTTCTGAGTGCTGGGATGCTAAACCCATGCTAAACCTACATTCTTGATTGGGCCAGTGAGGCAATGATCATGTCACCTGGGCAGTGGCTATTATATTAATTATCCTGCTTTGAACAGTGTGTGTGTGTTGCCCAACATTCACTTCCAGAAAATTTAATAGGATTAAAACGGAGCTGAGCCTGCCGAAGGAAGCGAGGCCCCCTGCAGGCAAGTCATGGAATTGTCCAGTTAAGGTATAGGAAAAGATGCAGAAGCAGAGGAAGCAGGAAAAACAGAGGGTGGGGGGATTGTAAGTTTGGGGAGGATGCTTGGAGGGTGAAGGGTGGTGCCCCCCCTTGTCCCCTAGCAGGCAGCCATCCCTTCCAGCACCCCAAGAAAACAACCTAGAGATCTTATGGTTATAGAAGGTGGAATTTTGAGCAACTAAAGTGGGTTAGCTGGCTTATGCAAAGGTGTATTGGTGCAAACAACATTAAAGGTGAGGGGACAAGCTAAAGCAACCTCCGCAAACCCAGGCACAGATATTATGGCTGATGGGTCTGCAAAAATGATGACCAAAACTGTTTTCTTCTTTTTTCATTTTCTTGGAGTATTTACTCTAGTTTTATGTACTATATTTATATCCTGCTCTTCCTTCAAGGAGCCCAGAGTACATGGTTCTGTCACCTTCCCTGTGAGGTAGGTTAGGCTGAGAGATAAGTTACTGACCCTGAGTCTCTCAGTGAGTTCCATTACTGAAGGAGGAGCTGAACTCAGGTCTCCCTGGTCCTAGTCCAGCACTCTAACCACTACAACACACTGCACTGGCTCTTGGGCACTTATAGCAGTGCTTCTGACCACTGCATAAAATCTGCCAGAGGTTCTGCTGCAGCTACACATCCAGTCCAAAGGTGACCAACAAAGCAAAGAGAGAGAGAGTGGGGGGCACAAAAGAAGTGGGATGTTTTCCTGGGTGCTTTCCAGACTAGCTGCTCTTCAGCAGCCAAATGCCTCCATTTGGGCAAGTTGCATTCGGATCGCAAACAGTAGGGGGAGCAGTCTCGCAGCAACTAAAACCCGACAAAATAGCAACTTCTTTATGCCGGATATACGACGTCCTAGCTCTATTTCGACGTCCTAGCTCTATTTCGCAGTGATTAAATTCGAAGCAAGGCATTGGAAATGTGAACGGCACCCTGGTGTCCGCATAGGGACCGCGGTGTCACAACACAGGAAGTGTGGAAGCACACTTCCGAGATACGTCCTGACCCCATTGTAGGGTCTAGTCTGAAAAGCGTCCTGGGCAAGTAAAAGGGTGAATGTGTGCCCATACTCACATACTTCTTCAAAATTCCACACTGCAGTTTTCAGGACTGTTTAAAAGTTCTACTTTTTAAAGAGGGTTATTTCACATATCAAAGGGCTAATCATGAAAACAGCTGGGAAGGGCCATTTGCCATCTGAACACTTTGCAACAGTGACCATAGTCAAGCTGCTATAAATCACATTCTGGACAACTCCTGACACTCACACCCAGCAGTAGACTATGTTAAAACAGAGGCAACTTGGAACCAGTTTACATGATGTGCAATGACGATATGCTCTGATGACATTAGAGCATGTTAGAGCTCAGTACACAATAATGCAGTTGTCCAATTGAGCCCGCTCATCTACGTTAATACCTGGGGAAAAATTATACTATGCATTGAAAATTGACCTGGCTGCGAGGCACAGGAATCAGATGATTGCTTTGCCATACAGCCAGCTTTCTGAATTCACCATATGAACCTGCCTTTACTTCAGAAACCTATCCGTTATAGAATTTGCTGGCTATCAGTATCAAAAGGATGAGCAGATGAAATTGCTTTACTTAATTATTAGGCCTGTGCACAGCTGAAAATATTGTATCGGATCCAATACTATAGGTAATAGTAGTGGGTCTTTTGACCCTTTAAAATATTGGTATAGTATTGGATTTCCAATCAGAAATCCAATACAAGAAATATCAGTAAAAATCCCCATATAAGTCTATGGGGGAAGTTTTAAAAAATCATTATAGGGACTCCACAAATGTGCGGGTAGATAGGTAAGCAGGCAGGCAAATAGATGGCAAAAGATGGCAATTTTTCCCCTCTAGCTGTGATCGCAATAAATAAATAAATAAATAAATAAAAAATCTCTTCAGATGTGGAATCCATTTTCTATTTCTGCCAATGCCATCATTTTGTGCTCTGCTATTTCCCCAGATATCTCCAATATTTGATTAGATAATTCTGATCAGATATAGGCTTCGCTATATTAGAATGGAATTATTTCCAGCTATATACAATTTCATTGATATCATCCCAGTATCAGATATATCCAATGCACATGCCAATTAATTATTAAGACAACTGAGTTCAGTCTGAAATATGTCAAGAATTATTCCCCCCACCTGCTTTCAGCTGTTATTGTTCACCTGTTTATTGATTTTGTCAAAGTGGGGTTAAGGCGGCAGATCCCCCTCCAGGGCTGTGGGGCCCGGGGCAAATCAGCCAGTGTGGGGCCCCCTTCCAGTTCATTCTAAGGAGGGTTAAAAGAACGGGGTTTGGGACAGTCACCCTACTTGCCATGCCCTAAGGAAAGCCCTGTTCCCCTCCCCCCAGATTTATAGCCAGATTAATTAGAAATACATATTATTTATATATATACTTTGCACCCTTAACCCGCCCCCCCTGAAAAATGCCTGCAGACACCCATGTCCCCTTGCATACATTCAACAAGTGCCTGAACGACAATAATACCTAAGGTTGTGCCCTAATCACTATAATGCTGAACCAGTGCCTGAACCACTAGTTCAACATGACATTTCAGGCTGACTGGGGGGAAAGCTGCAATTGCCCCATACTTACAAGAAGTGTGTTTGTTCTTACAAAATGGAAGGAATTCTCTTTCCAGTTCTCTCCACAATATTCTTAACTATTGGAGGACACACACCAGCCACTCCAGGCTTTGTGTGTTCACTAAGGCTTTGTTTTCAGAATCTGTTTTCAACTCTAGGCACGACCCTGGAACATGCAAGGAATATTTTTCTCTCTCAATTAGAAATATTTTGGGAGATGCTCACAGGTTGGGGGTGGTGGTGGTGTGTGGCGCTGGCTTCTTTTGAAGTCTGACAAAACATTTAGAATAAACCCTGCTGGAAGTTTTTCCACTCCTGGCTTTTAGTTCACATTTCCTCTGGAATGGAGGATGTGCATTCACATATCGGCCAAATTTATTCTGGAGTCCCTGCGAGCTATCAGGGAGCACTTCACACACAATTCAGGTTTTTCATTGTGCATTAGAATGTAAAGTAAAGTAAAGTAAAGTGTGCCGTCGAGTCGGTTTCGAATCCTGGTGACCACAGAGCCCTGTGGTTGTCTTTGGTAGAATACAAGTGGGGTTTACCATTGCCATCTCCCTGGGCTGGACCCAGGCCGCCACTTGGCTGGCTCTGTGCCTACACACACATATGAGTGTACAGACATCTGTACCCTCATACAGCATAATGTCTGAATCAGGCTAATGTCAGATCTCAAGCCCCAGAGATCAGCACTTGAAGTGTCAGGCCTGACTGTAGCTGTGAGGAAGGTGGGGGAAACCAAGTATTATATAGGAAGGAGTACTTGTGCAATGCCACTTTAAGTGGTGTAGTGGAAAAATGCTTGACTAACAAGCAGAAGGTTGCTGGTTCAAATCTCCACTGGTACTATATCGGGCAGCAGCGATACAGGAAGAAATTGAAAGGCACTATCTCATACTGTGAGCCAGTGTAGTGCAGTGGTTAGAGTGCTGGACTAGGACCGGAAAGACCCGAGTTCAAATCCCCATTCAGCCATGATACTAGCTGGGTGACTCTGGGCCAGTCACTTCTCTCTCAGCCTAACCTACTTCACAGGGTTGTTGTGAGGAGAAACTTAAGTATGTAGTACACTGCTCTGGGCTCCTTGGAGGAAGAGGGGGATATAAAATTAAAATAATAATAATAATAATAATAATAATAATAATAATAATAATGCTTCCAGTTGAACAGAAAGGAAATTGCCCGAACACCAGAGGAACAAAAGACCAGCTGCTGATTGACAAAATGATTTTAGAAAATTGCAAGAGAAGAAAAACCAATCTAAGTGTTGCATGGATTGACTACAAGAAAGCCTTCGATTCATTGCCTCACACATGGATACTAAAATGTTTAGAAACAACTGGTGTCAGCAAAAACATTCAGATATTTATTTAAAAAGCAGTGAGCATGTGGAGTACACAGTTAACAATCAATGGCGAGACACTTGAACAGGTTAGCATTAGAAGAGGCATTTTCCAAGGGGACTCACTATCCCCTCTGTTGTTTGTAATCGCCATGACCCCACTTTCACAAATACTAAACAAAACAGGCCTCGGATACCAAACATCTAAAACATCCAGTCAAATCAACCATCTGCTGTACATGGACGATCTGAAGTTGTATGCAAAGTCCCAGTCAGAAATCAAATCACTGCTAAACACTCTCTGTATATTCAGTAGCGATATAGCAATGGAGTTTAGACTAGACAAGTGTGCTGCATTAATAATGAACAGAGGGAAAATAAGAAAAACAGAAGGAATAGAACTGCCCAATGGAAGCAACATCAAGAACCTGGAAGAGAAAGAACATTACAAATACTTGGGCATTCTCCAGGCTGATAACATCGCACACACTGAAGTTAAAAGAAAAATTGGAAGTGAATACATCAGGAGAGTTAGAAAAATCCTCAAGTCCAAACTCAATGGCGGGAACACCATACAAGCCATAAACACCTGGGCTATACCTATTATCAGATACACTGCAGGAATAATAGACTGGACCCATGCAGAGCTAGAGGCACTAGATCGTAAGACCAGGAAAATCATGACCATCAATCATGCTCTGCACCCCTGCAGTGATGTCGATAGGCTATACCTCCCTCGCAGCTCAGGTGGAAGAGGAATGCTGCAAGTCCATCAAACAGTCAAGGAGGAGAAAAGAGGCCTTGAAGAATATATAAAGGACAGTGAAGAAGATGCACTTCAAATGGTCAGTAATGAGAAACTATTCAACACCAATGAAACAAAGCAGGCCTACAAGAAAGAACAAGTCAAGAACCAAGCAGAAAAATGGAAAAATAAGCCACTGCATGGTCAATATTTGCACAATATAAGTGGAAAATCAGACATCAGAAAGACCTGGCAATGGCTTAAGAATGGCAACTTGAAGAAAGAAACAGAGGGTTTAATACCGGCTGTGCAAGAACAGGCAGTAAGAACAAATGCAATAAGAGCAAAAGTCAAAAAATCCACAACAAACAGCAAGTGCCGCCTTTGTAAAGAAGCAGATGAAACAGTGGACCACCTAATCAGCTGTTGTAAAAAGATCGCACAGACTGACACAAACAAAGGCATGACAAAGTAGCAGGGATGATACACTGGAACATCTGCAAAAAATACAAGCTACCTGTAGCCAAACATTGGTGGGACCATAAAATTGAAAAAGTTGAAGAAAATGAAGATGTAAAAATATTATGGGACTTCCGACTACAAACAGACAAACATCTGCCACACAATACACCAGATATAACTGTAGTCGAGAAGAAAGAAAAACAAGTCAAAATAATCGACATAGCAATACCAGGGGATAGCAGAATAGAAGAAAAAGAAATAGAAAAAATCACCAAATACAAAGATCTACAAATTGAAATTGAAAGGCTGTGGCAGAAAAAGACCCAAATAATCCCAGTGGTAATTGGCGCCCTGGGTGCAGTTCCAAAAGACCTTGAAGAGTACCTCAATACCATAGGGGCCACAGAAATCACCATCAGCCAATTACAAAAAGCAGCTTTACTGGGAAGAGCCTATATTCTGCGACGATATCTATAACAACTGACAATAAAATTCAGCCATCCCAGGTCCTTGGGAAGGACTCGATGTCTGGATAAAACAAATCAGTCAATAACACCTGTCTGACTGTGTAAACAAGAAATAATAATAATAATAATACTATGCGGGAGGAAGCCATGGCAAACCCTTCCTGTATTCTACCAAAGAAAATCACAGGGGCTCCAGGAGTCGAAATCGACTCGATGGCACACTTTACTTTACTTGTGTAACAGTTTTTGTTTCACTTGTACTATTTCTTTAATCTTAAATTGGTGCCTTAATTTTGCCCATTAGAATTCTATATTTGCTAGTTCATATTAATTGCTAGGTACTCAAGGGCCTGTTGCAGCAGCATCATAATTAGGAAACTGGCTGATTTAAATCCCAGCAGAGGAAAATGTGGAAGGCAATGTCAGTGGAGTACAGGATGGGAGAGAAAGGGGCAGAGGCTCGGTGGGCTAAATAGCTAGGGGCTCAGGAGGCCAGAGGTGGGCCACCTGTCACCTGGGTTGTAGGATAGGGGATTAGAGGAGAGGAAATTGGGGGTAACTCCCTAACTGGCCCTGCACCTTGCAGGGGTGATACAATTCTGCTTGAGACTCCTGTGGAAAAGCAAAAACCACGAGAGCTTTGCATTTCAAGGAGCCTTTGTTATATACAAATAGACAAGGTGCCCCTTAGGTGAAGGCAGTGCAATCCTACAGTCACCCACAGATTATATTAGATCCCAGAGGAGAGACTCTTGCACCTTGAGGTGCCTTCTGTTAGATTTCAGCTCTCTTTCTTTTAGCTTTTAGCCTCTCCATTCAGTCCCTGCCTCCCACTTCTCATATAACCCCTGCTAACTTGGCAAAGAGGCACCCTTTAATGTGGTGATTCTCTTTATTTAGCAGGGGGAGAGTAACTGGCCCTATCCATCCCTCCAGTGACTGTTGCTGGTGTGTGTCTTATGTTTCTTTTTAGATTGTGAGCCCTTTGGGGACAGGGAGCCATCTGATTGATTTATTATTCCTCTGTGTAAACCGCCCTGAGCCATTTTTGGAAGGGCGGTATAGAAATCAATCTATCTATCTATCTATCTATCTATCTATCTATCTATCTATCTATCTATCTATCTATGTTGCTTCTCTTTTGTTCTTCTTTATACTCACTCATCAGAGCATCCTCTTAGGTAGAGGTGGGTGTCAAGTAGCCACAAGGCCCCATTCCTCCTCCACCAACAGTTCTGGGGCATTGGGAATGCCCTGGTCAATTACCTTCAGGTGTGGTCATGGATGGAACCCCAGTGCAAAGAACAGGCACAGCAGAAGGAGAAAGCAGTGAGCCCACCAGCTCAGCAGGGCCCACCAGTTAATACCAGGCGTGAGGCTAAGCAAGCCCCAAAGGGGCAAGAGGTGGGCTTGCAGGGGCAATAGACAGGGCAAGAGGAAGGAGGCTGCAAGGGTTGACTGAAGAGCAGTCTGGGAGGCGTTTACCAGCAGCAGAGCCCAAGGAAGACATCAGGATGCCTGAAGCAGGCAAGACATCTGAGGAGGGAAGTGCAAAGAAACAGCCAACAGGACAGTTTGGGGCTGAAATGGCAGAAGCAGGAAGGCAGAAAAGGGAAGGGGGAAGGAGGGAGGAACAAGGAAGCAGGGTCATGTATGACATCAATAAAAGTGAAACAGACTAAGGATGAGCAGCTTGTCTCATAGGTCCCTGAGAATTGAAGGAGGTCAAGAGAGACCATAGTCAAGAAAGTACTAGGCAGAGAGCAGGAATGAAGTTAGCGAACCTCCCTCCCTTGGCAACTCTGAGGTCAGCAATGCACCGAATACTTACGGGGGCTAAATGTCAACTTACTAAACTCTTATGATTGTCCCCACCCAGAGAAGGTTTGAGATATTGCCTATTAAGGAAGCATCCACGAACCATTAAGGGATATATCAGATCCCAGGTTCTGACTAGGCAATGTCCCAGGGCAAAACCATAGTAAGAGGTCACAGAATCAGATTCCCCAAAACATAATAGTGTGCAAAGGAGACAGGCAGAGTGTCTGTAGAGAAAAGGTTTTCTTTTAAATATTGGACAGGGGAGTCCTCATTTATTGTTGTAAGCTGTCCCAAGCAGCAGCAGTGTGCTAGATGGGTAGAATATAATTTTTTAAAAAATAAAATAATAAATGAAATGAAAACTCAATTTCACAGAAGGCTGAGAAACACACATGCTCTTCCTGTACCTTTCACACCTGGCCACCTGGGGATTTGTCATCCTGTGAGCCATTAGGATTCATTGATGCAGAAAGAGGAGTCCCTCTCTTGGCCTTGTTCTCCTGCTGCCATAATGACTGATAATGGTTGAAGCTATTCCTTGGGGCTCAGGACACATTTCACATGCATAGGAGCTTATGGAATGTGATTAGCGGGAATATCCCTGTCTCCCTGAGGAGTTAGACAGCAAGGATAAATCAGATTTCCAGTGTTTAAAAATGGTACTTTCATCTCTCCCCCCCATGGCCCTATTCACATGTTATATTTAATACTCATACTTTGAGTGTACAGTGTACACAGGTACTGTACCCAGATTCACTTTTAAAATGAGTACAGACACAGTCATTCACACAAAACATGTACCTATGTATAGACAACTGTACATTCATGCAACATAATGTTTGAACAGGGCTTAAAAGTAGGGAGAATAAGATAACCGTATTAATTCCCTTCCTAGAAGAGAAACTCAGAGGGCTTGTAGTCTGGCTTTGCTGGGCCTATGTTTCCTGGCAGGAGACCACACTTTTTAAGGCTTAGATTCTCCTTTTTGCAACTTTCAAATAATTGCCTCCTGATCCAATAACAACCAGATCAAGAATAATGTATTAAGATTTTTGTTCCAGTTTCCCCTCAAAGTTTCATCCCGATTTCTTTTTGGCCTGTAAACTCTGCTCCATTTTGTTGTCATAAACAAAGATGTTTTACTATAACATTGGACTGTGCTGGGTTTTATTTATAACCTGCCTCCCCTGACTTCTGTAATCCCCCCCAAATTTTTTGAGGCGGGCTACAGGCCTGGTGCTAGTCCTACTTGTGCACTGCTTTGGCTACATGCTACCCGAAGGTTTCTTGGATTTTGGAGATTCCCCTTAGGCTCCAGGGAGTATCTAGTTTGCCTGACTGAACATCTCCTATCTTGTTTGGGGGGTTTAGGGGAGCACAAGGCAAGCAACCTGCCTGGGAATGGTTGGTTATGGCAGCAGAAACTCAAAAGGAGGAACTAGGGGTGTAAAGGCTTAACAAACAGAGTCCTCCACCCTTGGCTCTCTGCAGACCCTTTGACTGACTTTCCATTCAGCTGTAAAGTGGCCTTGTAGGGAAGGGTTGGGGCAGGCACTGTGAGTTAGGATTGTCCATGAAAGGCCTGTTCTGTGTCTGCTACCCCACATACATTTGTCATGAGATACTCCAGACTGGGGCCACTAAACTAGGTAGCACAATGCCACTGCACAAGCGGCCCTTATGGGTAGAATGAAGGGTCAGTATACAAGCTGCAGGCACACTCATTCCCACTCTCCTCTCCCTGCCTCGGTCTACTCGCTCTACCTAGTTTCGCCCTCTGCCACGTTATCCCCAGGCACCAGGGACATACCTATAATAGGGCAAGGGCAGACAGTTGTCTGGGGACCCACTGCCTTGGGGGCTCCCCAGAGGCAAGTCACATGACTGACTCCCCCAGCCGTGCACCTGCCCGGGCTTCCTTCAGATGTATTCATCCTCTGAAACTGATATGTGAGTGTTAAGACCTGGAGCTACCAGAACAGCATGTCTTTCTCTAGTACCATTAAATGACTTGCATCGTCCACAATTTACAAAACCTTTTAAAAAAGAATTTAGGATGGTGACATATATATTTAAATAAATAAATTTTACTATGCTTTTTGTTACCACTATACAGCCTCATTTAAGATTTTTTTACTTCATGAGCTGAGCTTCAGTGAGGGGGGCACCATTTTAAAATCTTGTCTCTGGGCCCACTCCAACCTTGCTACGCCCCTGCCAGGCACAGTTGGTAAGTGGCTGCAGGAGGCTTTTTCAAAGAGTGGCACTACAGGCCTCAAATCCAAGGCTTCATGGCAGATGACTTCCTCTCCCTGGTCATATAACTGAACAATTGCATTGTGGGTTACAACAATGTCATCAGCTCACATGGCCTCCTTGGGATACATTTATAATGCACAATCTGACTGTCTTTATTCACAGTTCATTGCAAGGTTCCCCATCCTTGGCTGCCCACTACAAGTACAAGGACGAGATTTCACAAGAACGTTAACTTACTCTCAACATGGATGGTCACATATCTAACATTGGAGCCATATTCATTGGTAGCATTGCACTGATAGAGCCCATCCTGATCCATGGTGACGCGTTGTGGTGCCCCAAGTTTAATTGGTGTCTGGTCTTTCCAGCATTCAACAGTTGGCTCTGGATTTCCCCAGGCCAAGCAGACAAAGGTCTCTTCATTGCCTTCTGTCCAGACCCAGTGACTGGGACAATGAGTATCATTCATTCGGGGCCCATCTAAAATGGAGCAGACAACATGGTTATTTTCCTTGACTGTGTCAAATGAATGCATTTGCTTAAAATAAATATTCTACCCCACCATTCTTGCCCAAGGTGGTTTGCAGCCAGGGCCAGTCCAAGCGTTGGCACTGTCCCAGGCAAGCCCAAGGTGCCACTGGCCATGCCCCCAAAGTGCTGACATCAGAGGGTATGGCTGGCACACATGTGGCCTCTCAGCATTTCCCAGCTGACCAGTGATGGAATAGGCAGCTGGATTGCTTCATCTCTCTCTCTCTCTCTCTCTCTGGAGAGAAAGCAATGTGATCCAGCCACTTAGCACTTTGCTAGCCACCTGGGGAATGCCCAAACAGGCCACACAGGTGCCCAAATGCCAACCATGCCCTCTAATGTCAACACCATGTGGGCATAGGCATGGGCCACTCACATTTCCCAGCCGACTGGCAAAACACGAAGCAGCTGGAGCTCTTCGTTTCTCTCTCATGCACATGTGAGCGAAAGGAAGGGGTCCAGCTGCTTAGTGCTTTGCTAGCCAGCTGGGAAACGCTGATGGGTGGCAGTAAAGCAGGTGAGGCGACACTCGGAGGCGGTGTGGGATGAGGCAGGATATCCACACTCACTGCCCCAAAGTGCAGGTGTATCACCTCACCTCATTGGCATGTTCCCCTGACTGACAGCCCCAACCTACAAGTTTATTATACGAAATCAACATTATGATAAACATAATAAATACTGTAAAAGCAGGAAAAACTGCAGCCCAAAGAAACCAGACACTGAGCATCTAGAACAACCCCAAATAACTAGCTAGAACAGGGGTGACAGAGCTAAGGCTCTCCAACAGTCGCTGGACTACAGCTCCCATTATCCCCAGCCACAATGGCCACTGCAGTCAGGGGATGATGAGAGTTGTAGTCCAGCCTCCGCGTGGCCACCCTTGGGCTATAGCAGGCCTGCTCAACTTTGGCTCCCCAGCTGTTTTTAGACTACAATTCCCATAAACCCCATCCATAGTGGCCAAAAGCCAGGGATTATGGGAGTTGTAGACCAACATCTGCAGGAGGGCCAAAGTTGAGCAGGCCTGGCCTATAGGATCACCATGCTCCATAAGCACAATGAATACAGGGAATAGAGCACGAGAACAGCTTCAGTGTATGGGAAGTGTTGCCAGAACAGCTTATTTTGGGGTAGCTATGGCAACCCCCCCTCCCATGTGATTTGGAGCTATGTGCTCACCGTTGCCATCATGGATACCTGAGCTAATACCGTGAACTCTGCATATGCCTTATTTGGCAAGCTGTGCAAGCTGGTTGCTCAGCACAAAGTAAGACATGGGGCAATGATGCCCAAGGTCGCAATAACAATGACTGCAGGGGAAATGATCCCCAAAAGCCTCTCTTGAAAGAGAAGGAAAACTGACAAGCAGACCCAGGTCAGGGGCTTTTCTCAAAGGGAAGTGATGAACTCCCTTTCGCAAGCCTCATGAATACTCTCAGCAATAAAAAGTGCAGCACATCCTCACCACACGTATCTCCATGCCAATGAGTTGGCGAAGGACCTGAAGGTAGTGCCGTTAGCATGGAAAAGAACCATATCTCTTCACCTGGAAGAACTCCTGGGTCTCAGGTAAGCTTTAGGTGCAGCCTCTTCAAGAGTGCAAGCACACCTTTCCAAGGCATTCCCACCTTTTTGTCCCTTCAGATCACACCCACCAGTGACCAATTCATGAAGCCATGAGTTTCATTGTAACACCCAAATTTCAGCCCCATCAGCAGAGGAGTGTACCCCATGCACTGCCCCTGGGCATGGTTTTGCCTACTGGTACCTCTGGTCTAAACACATGGCAGAGAGAGAGAGAATTCAGAGCACCTAGAAAGCACACCACACTGGGTCTCAAGCACACGCAAGTGGTAACTCTGCACCACTTGCCTCTTTTCTTTCCTGCCTTTTTGCTTTGCCCCTGCGAGGAAATCTGCCTGTGTGCCCTGCTGCAAGTGCATCGAACACGCCATTTGATTGGGATAAGATATACAAACTTCCTACCCATTTAAAAACCCCTTGCCTTCTTCCTCCTCCCCTCATCTTTGCACTCTAAGTCCTTTCTACAGTAAGCCTTGAGTTGATATATTGACAATTCAGACCTTAAGCTAAAATTCCTCTTCGTGAGATTCATATTAAGATTGTGAGGTTTTTCATGACCATTTTTCTCTCCCTGTACCCCAGTCTATCCCTAAACAAATCTGTTGCATTGCACTTTCATCTCCTAATCATTTCTAGACCAGAACTTTGCACAAATTAATTCTGTGAAAGGCTGCCCCTTCCAAGTTAAATTAATTCCCCACGTTAGACCAAAAGCATAATCAGAGTGTTCTAGCCAGTCACTCTGGGCAGATCTATCAACTGGGAGAGATACCTGGACCCCACACCCTTTAAGGCTTTAAAGGTAAGAACCAGCTCTTTGAACTGAGCCTGGAAACAAACAGGAAACCAATACAGATCACACAAAGTTGGAATAATACCTAATAACCAGGATGCAGCATTTTTCCCCAACTAAAGTTTTCAGGTGACCACACTTTTCACTTTTCAGGTACACCACATGGAGATGACCAGAGCATGGACACTTTGGCTAGACCAGGCTTCACTAGGGAAGTGCAGAATCAAATGTTTCATGCAGCACTGTCCTCTTGCACAATACTTCAGACTCACAGAAATAACTGAGAAGATTACTAGAACTAGGCCTGTGTCCAGGCATGGAGAGCTGACCTCTTTGCATAATTTTCGTGAACTGCAGAAAATTATAATTAATAATTAAATTATAATGAATGTAATTTAATTTAAAAGTTTAATTAATTTTCTAAACAAACAAACAAATAAATAATCATATTTTATATCGCCTCATATAGATATCTCTAGAATATGCTGCTTTGTTGCCAAAATTGAAGAATTCTGAAACAATAGGAATAAAAAATGGATTATAGCATCTTCTACTCACAGAAGACCGTGAGCTTTGCAAAGGTCTTCTTTACAACTGGGACTGGGTGCCCATCCACCATCAGTTCCACTTTGCATGTAAATTCCCCCCCATCGTCTTCTTCCTGGGCTGTCCGGAGAACCTGCAGAGAAGAATTGCTTGCAGATGCGAAGGTTTCCTTGGCGTCTCTGATCTGCATTTTAATGCCAGGGGATCCAGTGCCACTAGAATTGCACGTGAAGGTCACAGTCTTGTTGACAAGGACCGCTTGGGGGTCAACGTGCAGGATGGGGTCAGGCAAACCTGAATACAGGGAATACAGCAAAGAGAATACAGCAAAGTCCCCATTACCACATCGAGATTGCTTGAGTGACTATAGTTGTCATCACACTGGCTTAAGGCCTGTCAAAGGAGCTTGGCTTAGCTGACTTTTAGAAATGGTTTATCAATAGATTAGCTACAGCTGTGCTGAAACACTTCCTCCATTTTCTTTATTTTTTAAAAACCCTCTTTGGTTAAAGTGGAGGAGGCATTTGTCTCTTTTGAGGGGGCACAAAAATGAAGAAAAATTTCAGAGCTGGGCGAGTGGTTTACCAGTGACAGCAACATGTTGTTATTTCTGTCTTTTAAAACTGAAACACCTTGGCCTCTGTGGATGGCAGTGGCAGC
The DNA here is from genome assembly GCF_027244095.1 of Hemicordylus capensis. Lineage (NCBI taxonomy): Eukaryota > Metazoa > Chordata > Lepidosauria > Squamata > Cordylidae > Hemicordylus > Hemicordylus capensis. The sequence goes on from NC_069658.1 coordinate 181,300,633, forward strand.
AGCGCTTCAAGCTCTGCTCCTCTTCCTGGTAGCTGCTGGCTGCCATTTTCTTTCCCAGAATGCATTGTGAAATTTTGCTTTCTCAGTGCATTCTGAGGTATTTTGCTTTCAAAATGAAAGTAATTGTGTTAAACATATTATTCTTTCCAGTCTGGCTGGAGGAGAACTTTGCCTCAAACATTCTCAGGTGCTAATTACAGATATGATACTCACTGAAGACAGCCACAGTTTTTGTTGCAGTTCTGATTATCGGCCCCAGAGAGACTGTGCAGTTCAGCTCATGTTTTCCTACTGAGGAGGAGGATGCTTGAGCCTTGGCTGTGGCCATATCATTCCACACGTTGCTGCTGAACTTCAATCTCTCTCCAGCAAAAGTCAGGTCAAACCGGGCCTCTTTGGCTGGGAAAAGCCCAGCCACCTCACATTCCACATCCATCTCAGAACTGATCTCCAGTATGTCATGTGAGGTGTTGAGATGGGGATCCACTGAAAACACTTTGAAGGCAGTGAGAGAAATCATGTTTGTTATTTTAAAAGCAATGAGTCCCCAAATAGCAAAGCAAAACCAGTTTAGTGAGAAAGCAGCAAAGCAAGCGGTCTTGAGACAATTGTTTAGTACTGAAGAACTACAAGGATTTATTTAAAGAAAAGGTTACAAACAAATGTGAAAAAGCCTGCAGCTTAATTTCAGCTGTAATTAAGAGGGACCAAAATAAACAGCCATCTCTGGAGAGACAAAATGGGGACTAACACTGGAAGAACAAAGAGGGGAGGAGTTCAGCACTTTTATCCATGACCCTAAACCCCTGCCCCCAGTGGTCAATATGAGACATTGCAGCTGAGAGCTGATGCTGCCAGGATCCTAGCTCCATTGCATGGTGACCATGGATCAGTTTCAGTCTGTGACTCCCAAGGATGTGGGCACGCTGCTTGGAGCAGTGTGGCCTACCACATGTTCTCTTGATCCTTGTCTGTCATGGCTTAAACTATCTGGCAGAGGGGTTATTGGAGGAGGCCTAACAGACATCACAAATGCTTCTTTTAGGGAGGGCAGGACACCTTCCTGTCTAAAGTAGGCCGTTATTAGACCACTTTTGAAGAAGCCTGCATTGGACCCTTCATAGTTAAGTGATTATAGGCCCATCTACAGCCCTCCATGGTTGAACAAGGTAATTGACTCTCTCCAGTGCTTTTTAACATCTGCATGAAACTGCTTTGAGAAATAATCAGGGGATTTCGTGCAGGGTGTTATCAGTATGCTGATGACACCCAAATCTATTTCTCCATATCAACATCATTAGGAAAAGGCATACACTCCCTAAATGCCTGTCTGGAGAAGGTGATGGGCTGGCTGAGGGATAACAAACTGAGAATGAATCCAAATAAGATGGAGGTACTTAGTATGTGGGGCTGGAACTCAGGAGACCACTTCGATCTGCTTGACCTGGATGGGGTTACATCCTCCCAAATGGAACATGTACACAGTCTGCAAGTGCTTCTGGATCCCAGCCTCTCTCTGGTGTCATAGGTTGAGGCAATGGCCCAGAGGCGCTTTCTATCTGCTTCGGTGGATACACCAGTTGCATTCGTATCTTGAGATAAACAACCTCAGAACAGGGAGGGCATATGCTGATAACCTCCAGATGTGATCACTGTAATGTGCTCAATGGTGGGGCTGCCTTTGTACAGAGTCTGGAAATGGCAATTGGTGCAAAATGTGGCAGCCAGGTTGGTCTCTGGGTCATCTTGGAGAGACCACCATACACCTATATTAAAAGAACTGTATTGGCTACCGATATGCTGCAGGGCAAAATACAAGGTACTAGTTATAACCTACAAAGCCCTAAACAGTTTAAGTCAAAGGTATTTAAGAGAGTGCCTTTTTCGTTATGAGCCCCACCGCCATTGAGATCATCTAAGAGGTCTGTCTGCAATTGCCACCAGCTTGTCTGGTGGCTACACGGGGACGGGCCTTCTCTGTTGCCACCCCGAGACTCTGCTCCCTATTGAAATAAGCGCCTCCCCATCTCTGACAACTTTTAAGAAGGTGGTTAAAACACACTTGTTCCTCCAGGCTTTTAATTAGACATAGAATTTAACAGTGTTTTTAAATTTTTAAACTGATGAAATGTTTTTATCTTGTTTCAATTTGTGTTTTATTATAAATTTCCATTTATATTGGTGGTATGTAAATATGTTAAACTCGCTGAACCTGCACAGAGCATCTGTGCGGTAGTTCACTTCCTTTTGGGGGTTAGTTGGGAGAACTTGTTTGGTTGGTCCTCCCACAGCTCTCTCACTCGCTCTGTTCCTGCCACAACAGCTCTCTCACTCGCTCTGTCCCCCCCCACAACAGCTCTCTCGCTCGCGCTGTCACTCCCCCGTGCGCCTCTCTCGCTCGCGCTGTCGCTCCCCCGCGAGCCTCTCTCGCTCGCGCTGTCGCTCCCCCGCGAGCCTCTCTCGCTCGCGCTGTCGCTCCCCCGCGAGCCTCTCTCGCTCGCGCTGTCGCTCCCCCGCGAGCCTCTCTCGCTCGTGCTGTCGCTCCCCCGCGAGCCTCTCTCGCTCGCGCTGTCTCCCCCTCCCCGTGCGCCTCTCTCGCTCGCTCTGTCTCTCCGCCCCCACGCACCTCTCTCGCTTGCTCTGTCTCCCCTGCCACCTGCCTCTCTCAATCACTAGAGTCTGCGGCCACCACCAGTTGCCAGGCCAGGCCCGCCAGCGTGGGCCAGCCAATTCTCCTATTCCCCTCCCCCCAAGCCTTCTTCCTCAGTCCCCTTCCCCCCAATCCTTCTGCCCCAGCTTGCTCCCTCCTCCGTTTCCACCTCTTTCTCTCTCTTTCTCTCTCTCTCTCATTCGTGCTCCCCCCTCTCCGATTTTTGGCCTGCTTGTGTTTTCCCTGCTGGCCGTTGCCGCATCCTCCTTCCTCCAGTCCCTGGTGTCGGCGGCCAAGCATTCAGCCAGCTCCTTCCTGCAGCCCTCCCTCTAGAGAGCATCTTCCGAAGTGGCCAACTGTTTGTCTCTGCCCAGCCAGGCTCCCCCGCTTTCTCTCCCCTCCCTTCTGCCCCAGTCCGTTCAGTTCTCCTCTCTACTTGCCCACTTTCCTTCCTTTCTTTTCCTCCCCAAACGGCCACTTCCCTACGCGGCCAACCAGCCAATCCGGCGCCTCCACCGCCCAGCCAATCCGCTGGGTTGCCGGGACGCATCCCCACAGAGCCACGTCTACGAGAATTAATATAATAGATAAATGAATAAATATTCAGCAGCCATTTGCCAATGCAGCTACCAATCCAGTAACATAGGAAACTGCCATATACTGAGTCAGACCATTGGTCTATCTAGCTCAGTATTGTCTTCACAGACTGGCAGCAGCTTCTCCAAGGTTGCAGGCAGGAATCTCTCTCAGCCCTATCTTGGAGATGCTGCTAGGGAGGGAACTTGGAACCATCTGCTCTTCCCAGAGTAGCTCCATCCTCTGAGGGGAATATCTTGCAGTGCTCACACTTCCAGTCTCCCATTCATATGCAATCAGGGTGGACCCTGCTTAGCTAAGGGGACAAAGTCATGCATGCTACCACAAGACCAGTTCTCCAATCTGTGGACAGTAGGGCCTGTCCACAGCATCTGGCTTCCATGCACTCACTGCCCACTCTGGGTTGGGGGCAAATGGAAGTAGATATTTGTAATTTTAAATTACAAATGACCCTGAGCCATTTTGGAAGGGTGGTATAAAAATTGAATGAATGAATGAATGAATGAATGAATGGTGAGTGAAAGCAGGAGAACAAAGTGCAAATGAGCTGATAATCAGCAGCACTTTCTTGGCCTATCATCCTGAAGCTAGACAAAGTTGCGCCTAACCAAATTCCACAAATATGAGAATAAAATTAAGAAATCAATTTCATGGATGGAAAACAGGAGTTTTATAGCCACTGGAATGAAGGAAATCCATCACTACAACAATTTGAAAAGGTCACACCAACAATATTTATGACTGGATTTATGCCTATGAGCAGAAACTCAATTAATTCCCATCTTTTGCCTCATTGAAATTTTCTTTGAAAGAGAGACCATAGCAGTGGATCTGAACTCACCGACTGCCATTAGTGATTGGTTGTGGGAGGCCTTTTCAAAGAGCTGCCCTTCAGGCCTCAGATCCAAGTCTGCCTGGCAGCTGAATTCCTCCCCATTCTTGGATTGTTGAGCTGTTATGCTGTGGGTCACCACAACATCACCAGCTTCACGTGCAGAGTGCTCCTTAAATGTCTCCTGGTGCAGTTTCGTCTCTCCTTTCAAGAAGGTCACGGTGAGGTTCCTTCTGGGGGCGACATTGTGAACCCAACATGTCAAGTTATATTCCTTGCCCACCTCCATCTCTGGCAACGGATTCAACACTACTAGTTCCGGCGCTCCTGGAATGATATAAAAAGTGATAAGTTTTAATTACATTTTATTTGGTTAATGATATATTTAAGTAATGACAAAAGAACAAAGGATCCCTAGAGCTGACTTGGATCATGATTCAAGGATGAATCATGATTCAAGGATCATGATTCAAGGATCATGATTCAGCTGATTCATGGAGAGACCTCCTTGATGGCTGCCTCTTAAATGAATGCTCTTGCATTCATTTTAATATATTGCCATTGGTGTTGCTGGCAATGGGCCCAAAGGACTTGTCCCCAATGTTGGTTGGGCGCCCCAAAGCTCTTGCCTACCTGATTGCCCCTGTTAACTCCTGCCCAATGTATCTGGATGAAGCTGCCTGTCAGTATCTGCTCCATCTTCGAGCCTCTATCTTCCTCCCTCCGTAATGGAAAGCAGGGGGAATGGAGCTGAGCACCTTCTCCCCATTTACTCTCCCACTCTCTGTCCCTTACCTTTCCATTTGTGTGCAAAGGAGGGGGAGGCAGTCAGAGGCGTTCTTACCCCTGGACTTCGGGGCCGAAGTCCAGGGCCTTCACTCCACACTGCCCCCCCCCACAATTCTCTTTAGTCTTTCCTGGGTGGTGTGCTTTGTGCCCTCAAGAACCCATGAGTTAAAAAACGATGCTTAACTTGCAATAGGGTGAGGGAGCTCCAAAGGCCTTTAGGTCCAGGCTCCAAAATTACCTAGGTGCACCTCTGGAGGCAGTTGTGCTGGGAGGGGGGTGGCTCTTGTGGCGCATGGAGCCCTCAGTCGCATAACCAGCAGCAACCCAGATTTTCTGGGCTCAGTGGAAGGTTCTTGGTGGTGGCCCAAGAGCAAGTGGTGGGTGATTGTGAAGGGGAGGGAAGTCTTAAAAGAAAGCAAGAAAGATGTGAGCCAGGGACCCAATCTTGATAGGACCCCAATAATGTCCCTGACCAAAACATATAACTGATCTATATAAAGGTGTACTAGCAGTTAATGACTTCAAAAACTAGAAGAAAGTGTTGGATTCCTTTAGAGAGCATGAAAGGGGTTAGTTAGCAAAATAGAGGGAGGCTATTGCCAGAACCTGAGGGGTATACTCGTGTGAAACAGGAGCTGTAACCCAGAATTTGGCTTTTAAAAAGCCACATCTGGCAACCCCCCCGGCACCCAATTTTTTTAAGTACCTAGCAAAGCCTTAGGACAGGGCAAAACACAAATCCTTATCAAGAACATGCAACATACTATGGGCTAGGATTGCTGCTAAACATACTATGGGCTAGGATTGCTGCTTACACACATGGCTTTTAGCTCGCTTATCCTCCAGGATGCAGGGTGCAAATTCACATATCAGCCAGATTTACCCTGAAGTTGCAGCGGGCTATAGGGGCCCAGTTCACACATTATTTTGGCTTTCTCTAGAGTAGGGCTGCATCTTAGCCCCAATTATGTCCAGGGTAAAAAAATCCTCTATTTGCAGCAGCTTTTTCTGAAAAAAATGATGTGGTGGGGCCATTGCCAATAAATCAGCTTTTAAATCTCACACTTTGGTGTGTGTGTGTGTGTGTGTGTGTGTTTGTGTTTTAATATTTGCTGGGTGGATTTGCGGACTGGCCAAAAGTCAGCAGAGAGGGCTGCTTGGCAACTAACTGTCAAACTAACAACAACAACAAAGGTATCTTGCTGCCTCCTCTGGGATGCGATTGGTTGGAGAAAAAACCTGGAGCAAGCTGTGGGAACGCACACAGGAAAAATATCTGCAGGGATTGCGGAGAGGAGCTGACCCAATGTGAATGGTCCATTGAATCCCCCGAATTAAACAGCTGTGAATCTGCTGTGAAACAGATTTGCTCTTCAGATACCCTGTGGCATGATGAAGCCATGTCTGGATAACTTCCTAGAGATAGTTTCAAAGATATGCTGTCTAATGAATGGATTCCAGCTACTTGGTCTGGGAGTGGTGGGTGCGGGGCAGTGGGAGAACACACTTGATGCTCTGAAGAGCTGCTGATGGACCAAACGTATGACTCAGTGTAAAGCAGCTTCATATGTTCCTGGTTTTAGTTCAGTTTAAGGTTTTAGTTCAATTTCCTGAGCCACGTTTTTCTTTCCTGCTTGCCTGCTCAATCTGAGCCAGTGGCCCCTAAGGGGAGCATCCCCAGCTTCCATTGAATAGCCTCCACATTTCTTTAAAGCAAGCCCCCAAACCCCAATGTCCTTCATGAAAGATCCTGACACAGCCTAGCATGCGACTTACGGTAAACAGTGAGGGTTGCACTTTGAAGAGTTGCAGTCTCGTTGCAATAAGCGTAGCATTTTGGGGTGGAGTCCCACTCGCTGACATTTACAAGTTGAAAAGCGGCCCAAGTGGTCCCATTTCCCTTGCTCTCCGTCTTCTCCTTGGTCTCGATGCCAATTTTTGTGAGATTCTTGCAGCTGGTGCTGCAGTTAAACACAATGGAGCCTCCAAATGCCACCACAGCTTTTTCTGGCTGTATTGTCAGCAAGGCTCCTCCTTGAGCTCCTGAAAGCACAGACACACTCCACTGAGTTCCCTAATAACATCATTTACAACAAGTACAGCTTAGATATGCAGTAAGAAAAGGGAATACCAAAGACTATGCTTACAGTAGGGGGAGGTAGAAAAAAAGGACAAAACAGAAGATGATACTTCGGGCATCAGGAGCACCAATTATAGCAGACAAGGATGTAAGAAAGCAAGTATTTTCCTTGTCATATCTGTTGCTCTCAGTCTAGCTCTGGACTGTTTAAAAGAAAGCACTTGAGGCATGACTAGTGTGCCAGACTGAGACTAAAAGATGTGCATTCCTCTTGCTGTGTAATGCAGATAGCATTGCAAATCAGATGTGCATCCCAATGCATATTTGGATGTGCATATTGTTAAGGAGCTGCTCCTTATCCAGAATGTGATTTGTGTGCAGAAGCCTGTTTATGTGCACAGAGTTTTCTGGGATCAAATATCTGGAGATTCATGTTACGAATTCTCTGTGTGTGTGTGTGTGTGTGTGTGTGTGCGCGCGCTCTGCTACTCATGGTCAGAGTTCTTCTGCCTTAACCCAGTTCAGGTGTGTGTTTGTGTGTGTGTATGTGTGTGTGCGCGCGTGCGTGTGTGCTACCAGTGTATATGTCTAAGAAACAGCCTTGGAGCTCAGTCCTGGTGCATCTTGGTTCTCACAAACTGATCCAGTTTTGGGGCACTTACCTGGAAGTGTTGGGAGGAACAGAGCACACCACAGATAGCCAACGCCGAGCTGCCAGAGTGTCATGACTGAAAAAGAAGGGAGAGAAGATGGCTTTAGTTTGAAAACACTTTTTAAATGATGTTTATAGAAAATCCTTCTCATCACATCATGAATGTGGACTTTTTGCTCTTGATCCAAAGTCCATTCTTGTAACTTGAAAGATCCATATGGGCTGTTTCGCCACGAGCTGTTTCATTCAAAACTGCAGTCCTTTGTTCACTCACTGGCAAATCAGCCAGTATGGGCCCCCTTCTAGTTAATTTTAATGGCATCCACAAGAGGGGCCCCAACAAGCGCCCTGCTTGCTCTTCCCTAAGAATAGCCCTGCCAGAGAGTTCAGGCAATGCTATTGTGCTACCCTCTTGACCTAAAGGATTTCCTTCATTCTCCTCTTATCTGTTCTTCAGACCTCATTGGTAGCAGTTTTTCTAAGTGGGAGCACACAAATGCAGTGCAGTGCTTTCATTTGTGAAGTGGCAGAGCTCTGTGGGAACCAATGGGGCAGGGGAGTGGGTGATGAGGTATTTGGGGACCCTGCCTCCCTGTGTTACTCACCCACTTGCTTCAGTGCCATCCCCTTTTTCTGCTCTGAAGTGAAACTGAGAAGAGGTGGAGAGACTGGTGCAACTGGCAATGTCCTCCCTCCCTTAATAAGAATGCATTCGGGCTGTTCCGAGGAGGAGGAGGAGGAGGAGGAGGAGGAGGAGGAGGAGGAGGAGGAGGAGGAGGAGGAGGAGAAGAAGAAGAAGAAGAAGAAGAAGAAGAAGACTCCCTACCTGCAACTCCCCATCTTCTGCTCCTCTTCTTCTTCTCAGCATCTGCAGCAATGGAAAGTTCTCCAGCTATCCCCATTGTTCTACATACTGGCATGGGTGGATAGAGAGTAAAAACACGTTTGGAAAAGTACTTCTTATTGCAGCCTGGAAATAAAGTAAAGTTGTGCCGTCAAGTCAGTGTTGACTCCTGGCGCCCACAGAGCCCTGTGGTTTTCTTTGGTAGAATACAGGAGGGGCTTACCATTGCCTCCTCCCGCACAGTGTGATATGATGCCTTTCAGCGCCTTCCTATATCGCTGCTGCCTGATATAGGTGTTTCAGGATTTGAACCAGCAACCTCTTGCTTGCTAGGCAAGTCATTTCCCCACTGCGCCATTAGGTGGCATAGCCTGGAAATAAGGTAAAATGTGCCGTCAAGTCGATTTCAACTCTTGGCACCCACAGAGGCCTGTGGTTGTCTTTGGTAGAATACAAGAGGGGTTTACTATTGCCATCTCCTGTGCAGAATGAGATGATGCCTTTCAGCATTTTCCTATATCGCTGCTGCCCGATATAGTACCGGTGGTGATTCGAACTGGCAACCTTCTTCTTGTTAGTCAAGCATTTCCCCACTGCACCACTTAAGGGGACTCAGCCTAGACTTAAAAGTACTTTTAAGGCAGTGTGAAAAAGAGGTAATTCTCATTGCAGATTGCCATCAAATGACCAACAGATGGAGCTACAAACCTGTACAACACAGTAGCATGTCATCTGGTTGCAGAGCAGATAACCAGAAAGAACGCACATTTTCAGACCAGAAGCGAACTAAAAGCCCTGTCTGGAAAGGCTCCAGGAGAGTGCAGTTGCCGAGAGAAGCGCGCCTGGCAGGGAGGGTGTAGGGAGGTCAGGTGGGGGGCTGCTGAGCTATGTGGGGAGGAAGCATAGGGGCAGCATGTGCAGTCATGCTGTCTGTCAATGGAGGAGGGGTCTTCATGTTGGAAAACACCCCCCCCCACACACACACACACCAAAAGAAGTCTTGTTGCACGATGGAGAGCCCAAGTTCTGCCTGGAGTACGGGGGCTCTCCACCCACTTCCTTCCTGGGTATGTGTGTGAGAAGACAGAGGGAAGACAAAAACTTCTTCAAGCTTAGAGGACCTTTAAGTAAACATACAGTCCCATAGTTTTCCCTCTCAGCTTATACAAAGTCCCAGGCATAGCGAAGAAGAAGAAGAAGAAGAAGAAGAAGAAGAAGAAGAAGAAGAAGAAGAAGAAGAAGAAGAAGAAGAAGAAGAAGAAGAAGAAGGACTACCACCACCATGGGTGGGAGTGTGATGCCTGAGAGAAGGCTACAAACCTTAATGTGCTGAGTGGAACCAACGCTATAACTGTGGGTCCTCCAGTTGAGAGTGGAAGAGCAATGCTTCAGCACTGCTAAAGAGCCAACCCCACTGGGGACCCTCCACTAAGGATTTGAAACCTTATCAGAACCTGTCATAGCCTCTCCCAGAGACCCCTAGAATGGGTATTTTAATGCAGGCATTGAGAAATGTTTGTGAGGATCTCAAGCCCCTTTGCAAACAACTACACAAGTTTGCATGTGGTTTTGTGCACAGCTCTTAAGAGCTTAGAAACAGTGGCTGACATACCGCACAATGGGACAGCAACCTGGCAATGCTGCAGGCAGACAAGTTGTGCAAGTTACACAAATGCAAAATTACATGTTTGAGGCTACATGAAAGTAAGTCCATTATTTCCAGTGGGCTTACTCTCATGTAACACCATTTGTGCAACTTTCGTGCATGTAACATCACTAGGCTGATGTATTGTTGCACAGTATGTCAGCCATTGAGACACTAGACTGCAATGATGACAACTACAGGTGACACACACCTCCCCACCAGCCTACCAGCCTACGTCCCTTTGCCTGTCCTTCTCTCCCTACTGCTGTAGCACCAGGGCTCTTTTACACACACGCTAGAATGAGAGAGAGATTTAAGAGGAATAGTAATATAGTGGGACTGTAATACTACAGAAACCTTGCACATCAGGGACCTATGAAGCCTCCTTGTAATGAATCTGATGACTGTCCAGTATGGTCTGCCCTGAAAGGCAGTTCTTTCTTAAGCATCAGCCACAGGGGAGCCCGATCCAGACCGGCACTGCAGTGTGGGAGATCAACCCTTGGCCCCCACTATGGTCCCATTGTGGATCAGCCCTCCTGTGGCTCCTATTTTGCCCAGGAGGAGAGCATCCACTGGCATCAGTGGGACCTTCCCCCTGGGGATCTCATCTAGACTGTGGTAGGGGCAAAGAATTAACATCCTCTCCCCTCGTGTGGTTCTGATCTTGATGCCCAACAGCTGCTATTTTCTAAAGAAAACCTAAGTTTGCCAGGGCCAAACATGTTATTAACACATGATAGCATATGGTGCTTTCATGTTGTCCAGAGTCAATGATCTGGCTCGCATTTAAGCCCCATGGGGCCTCAGAGAAGTAGGAAGCAAACCTGGGATACACAAGAACTGCTCTAGCATCTTGGATTGATTCTTACGTTTCCCAGCCTTTGCACAGCCCTCACAGTGGCAAGGCTTGCTATTCTCCCTTCAAATGTGCTAGGTGGATGAATGGATGAATGGATAGATAGATAGATAGATAGATAGATAGATAGATAGATAGATAGATAGATAGATAATGATTGTGTCTGATTATGTGGTGCGGAGGAGGCTGAATTGTTAGGGCATATATTACTTTACTTTACTGTACTTTATTTTGTTTGTTTGTTTGTTTGTTTATTTGATGTCTGTACTGCCCTTCCAAAAATGGTTCAGGGTGGTTTACATCATAACACTAAAAAAAATTAACTGTTAAAATCAAAAACTGTAAAAGCAACATAAAACCATTATTAAAACAATTAAAACAGTTTCTAAACCCCTGCAAAACTAGGCCAAACCTTTACAGTTTAAAAACAGTTTAAAAACCCTGCAAGGTCAAGCCAAACAGATAGGTCTTAAGGGCTCTCCTGAAGGACGGTAATGAACTCAAATTGTGGATTTCTGCCGGGAGTGCATTTCACAGCCAAGGAGCAGCCCCAGAGAAGGCCCACCAGGTCTGAGTCGCCACCAGACGTGTTAGTGGCAACTGAAGAGGGACCTCCTCAGATGACCTTAATGTGCGGTGGGGATTGTACCGTAGAAGGCGCTCTCTAAGATAATTAGGACCTAAGCTGTTTAGGGCTTTAAAGGTAATAACCAGCACTTTGTATTTTGCCTGGAAACATATCAGCGGCCATATCGGCAGCTGTTTCAAAACGGGCATAATATGGTCTCTCCGAGTTGCCCCAGAGACCAATCTGGCTGCCGCATTCTGAACTAATTAAAGTTTCCAAACTACATACAAAGGCAGCCACACGTAGGGCGCATTGTAGTAGTCAAGCCTGGAGGTTACCAGCTGATGCCCCACTGTTTTGAGGTCATCCTCTTCAAGGAATGGGCGCAGCTGTCGAATCAGCCAAAGCTGATAGAAAGCACTCCTGGCCATGGCCTCCACCTGAGATACCAGGGTGAGGCCTGGGTCCAGGAGTACTCCCAAGCTGCGCACCTGCTCCTTCTGGGGGAGTGTAACCCCATCCAGCGCAGGAAGATCTAACTCATCCCTCAGATTCTGAGCCCCCACAATGAGCACCTCCGTCTTGCTTGGATTCAGTTTCAATTTGTTATTCCTCATCCAGCCTATTACTGCCTGTAGGCATGCATGTAGGGAAGGAATGCCATTTCCAGATGATTATTATTTATTTTATTATTTATTCAATTTTTTTATACCGCCCTTCCAGAATTGGCTCAGGATGAAGATGGAGAAGTAGATTTGGGAGTCATCAGCATACTGATAACACCCAGCACCAAACCTCCTGATGACCTCCCACAGCAGTAGATATTATTTATTTATTTTATTTTATTTATTTTTAAATTTTATATCTCGATCTTCCTCCAAGGAGCCCAGAGTGCTGTACTACATACTTAAGTTTCTCCTCACAACAACCCTGTGAAGTAGGTTAGGCTGAGAGAGAAGTGACTGGCCCAGAGTCACCCAGAAAGTATCATGGCTGAATGGGGATTTGAACTCGGGTCTCCCCGGTCCTACAGAATGGAGCCCTGAGGGACTCCATATAACAGCTACTGTTCTGAGGAGCAACTGTCACCAAGCTCCATCATCTGGAATCTACCCGAGAGGTAGGAACGGAACTCCTGCATAACAGTGCCTCCTATCCCCAACTCCCCCAGGCGATCCAGAAGGATACCATGGTCGATGGTATCGAACGCCGCTGAAAGATCCAGAAGAACCAGCAGAGTCACACTCCCTCTGTCGATTCCCTGGTAAAGGTCATCCATCAGGCCAACCAAGGCTGTCTCAACCCCATAGCCAGCTCTAAAGCCAGTTTGAAATGGGTCTAGATTATCAGTTTCCTCCCAACGCCTGGAGCTGGTCAGCCACCACTCTCTCAATCACCTTGCCCAACCAAGGGAGACTGGAGATTGGCCTGTAACTATCCATCGCTAAGGGGTCCAGGGAAGGCTTCTTGAGAAGCGGTCTGACCATTGCCTCCTTCAGACAAGGAGGCACTTTACGCTCCCTCAGCGATGCATTTATGATATTAACCAGGCTACCTCCAACAATCTCCCTGCTAGATAGAAGCAGCCAAGTCAGGCAAGGATTCAGAGAACAAGTGGTAGGCTGCACCACCCCAAGCAGCTTGTCCACATCCTCTGGAGTCACAGACTGAAACTGATCCAACCTAATACTGCAAGAGGAATTGCTGGACACCTCCTCCATAGACCCTGCAGAAATAGTGGGGTCCAAGTTGGACCGAATACAGGAGATTTTGTCTGCAAAGAACCCATTAAAAGTGTCACAGCAGGACGTTTCCGGGGACTCATTTGAAGTAGAAGCAGCAGAAATTAAACTCCTCACAATCCAGGATAGTTCTGCTGAACGCGAACCTGCGGATGCAATGTGTGCAAACCAAAATCTCTTTTTTGGCTGTATGCACTGCTACTGCATAAGCCTTCATATGGGTCCTATGTCGCATCCTGTAAATTGGTCCTATGTCGTGTCCTGTTATTGCCTGTTTTATAATAATCTCAGACATTCCTTAATTTATCTCCTATCAGTAAGTTTTCTGGGATATTCAGATGAATTTTATTTAATCTGGCTTCTTTCTGATAAATATCCAGGAATCACAGACAATGTTGCAAAAATTTGTGCTGCAGTATGCAAAAGACGATGCAAACTCATTACGGATAAATAAGGATTGTATTGGACAAAGACTGCATGCTGCTTATTGTGTTTGTAATTTTATTGGATCTGTGCATGCAAGATTGTGAAGCTTTATTTTAAGGGACCAAAATAAAGATGATTGAGTGATCGATTCTTAAGTTTGCTTCCTCACTAGTGTTTTGGACCTCTTTGCAAGATTGCAAGATGTTTCAGTGCCTTTCTGTTTCAGAGGCAGGAGGCTCTGTATGTTTTGTAGTGCCTCCTAATGGTGCAGCAGGGAATTGGCTTGACTACCAAGCCAGAGGTTGCTGGTTTGAATCCCTGTTGGAGTGTTTCCCAGACTATGGGAAACAACTATCTCGGGCAGCAGCTATCTCTGGCAGCAGTGATATAGGTAGATGCTGAAAGACAGCATCTCATACTGCACAGGAGGAGGCAATGGTAAGCCCCTCCTGTATTCTACCAAAGACAACCATAGGGCTCTGTGGTCAACAGGAGTCGACACCGACTCGACGGCACACTTTACCTTTACTGGGGACAGAAGGAGCCTGAACACCTGTTCCCCCCAGCCTCTCTTGCTCTTGTCTAGGAGGAAGAGCCAGGGTGGTATGTGTCATGCTGTGTTGGGCTTGGAGAAGGGAGAGCTGGGTTCCAGTCTGTACCTGGCTGCAAAAGTCATTGGGAGGCCTTGGCCTACTACTTCTCAGCCTGACTTATCTCACAGGCTTGTTGTAGCAGGTATAAAATTGCCAGTCTCATGTATGCTGGCCTGAACTCCTTGGAGGAAATAGATATATAGTGGCCCAACAAATGAATGCAGGCTGTGGAATTCAACTTGTCCTGCTGAAAGGTTTTGGCACAGAGAGCAGAGGTCACTTTTGATGTGTTCACACAATGCTCCAACTGAGGGAATCAAATCGACTGTTTTTGTGTTGGAGATGGAGTTCCAATGCATTGACCTTTTGCGCCAACCTTCTGAATGTTCACTCGGGGCTTTGGGAGTAGAGGTAGCTAGTGAGGGTCTCCTTACCTGTCCCTGCTTGCCTCTGCTCTATGACCCCTGCCTTGACTCCTATACACCATACTTCCTGTAGTGAGTCAGCTGTGGAGAGAAGATGGAAATCCCTCCCTCCCTCTCTCTCTACCTACCTACTTATTATGTAGCTGATAGATAGGATAGGTCTTTCCTATCTCAAATGTACTTCACCAATAAATCAGTTTAGTTCAGAATCTACAATGATCTCCATGCAAGTTACTTAAATAGCTGCAACAAATAAACTCTGCACTCTGTAACTGGAGTGGTAGATTACTTGGTGCTCTGCTAAATAATCACAAACCCCAACATTTTTTACATCAGTTATCTGCACAAATAACAAGGAGAGTGTCCTCCTTTGGTCCATGTGAGGCTGATCCCTGCTGGCTGCGATAACAGTCTGAATGAGAGACTCTCCCTTACAGGATGCTGAGATATCTAGATCAGAGTTGCAAGAGAAACCCCGCCACACCACTGAAAGTAGCAGAACCAAAAGCAGCAGTGGAGCCTATGCAGTCTTTTTATTGAATCACACATACATGTTTGCACCTAACCCAACAATTACACCCATCAGCCCATGTAGCTGACGGTCATGGCTGGTGACTGTGGCACTAGTAAGGACCATTCAACTGCCACAGTTGGCTTTGAGCACACAGGAAAGTGATTTGCACCATCGTAAGTATCCACTGAGAATAAGTTTCTAAAACTCCCAGCTCAAACATCAGTAAAATAGGAAAAATCTTCCTCATTGCAGCAGAGCACTTAAAGGGATCTTGGAATCTCCTCCACACAGGGAAGTTGCAGCCCAGCTAGGGCAGGGCTGCACAACCTTGGCTCTCTACTAGTTGTTAGACTACAGCTCCCATAATCCCTGATCATTGGCCTCCATGACTGGGGATTTTGGCAGTTGTAGTCCAACAAGAGCTGGAGGGCCAAATTTGTGCTGCCCTGTACTGGATGATGTCCTACTATGTAAAGCCCATGTGTCTAAGAAGCAGGTTCTCAGGCTCAGCTCTGGTACACCTGGCCTCTCAGATTAAGCCCTGGGCCAATCCAGATTCAGGGCACTTACTTTCCAATGTTGGAAAGGACACAACACACCACAGAAAGCCAATGCTGCTGAGCTGCTAGAGTCTCACAACTGGTACAGAAAAGAGAGAAGCTGGGTTTGGATGGAGAACACTTTATTTCGTAGGACCCCCCCCCCCAGTGTCACAGCTAGATGTTGTGCTTTAGGAAATATTTGCCTCCTTTCCCATGCTGATTCTTCTCTGCCTCCTTTCCTATATTGATTCTCTGTCTTAACTTAATTCCCCAGTCCTACCACAAACAACAACCCAACTAGCCAGCCTATCTTTGCATATTTGACCTGTGGAAGTCACATATGCAGAAACGGAAAGCCCAGAAATGTCCAGAAGCAAGAGCTGGTAGTTCCTGGTCAGTGGCAGTGCTGTACAGAGTACAGCCACTGTCATGAGATGAAACTGAAATGAATGCACATATTTGATTAGTATTTAACTCCATGAGGCTATTCACGTGCGTGTGCAAAACTGGGCTAAGGAAGCCCAGCCCAGTTTTGCACATGTGGGCGTACCGCCGGGATCGGGCCTGATCCTGGCATTACCATGGTGGCAAACCCGCCTATGGAGCCTCCCTCTAAAACGAGGTTGAGTAAGCTCTCCCTTAGCCTCAGTTTCTCACTTGTCTGTCAGCCGCGGCTGCAAGCAAGCTCTAGTGCTAGCAGGCCCTAGCGCTCTCAGGGAAAGGAGGAGGGATCCCCATAATGCACTGCACACTTGCACGTTGAATTCTTGGAGCTCTGGGGTACCCCGACTCTTGGAGCTACTGGCAGCAGGAGGTGCTCATCTGGGCTTCCGTTTCTGCAGGAAAAGGAACTGCTCGTCTGTGGGTAGGTAAGTTCTTCAGGGCTTCCTCTCTGTAAACCCTATTGCTCTTTCTCACTGGTCATGAGAAAGGGCTCAATGTTTGAGAGCCATCAATTTGTTATTCAGAGGCTAGGAGAGTAGGTGTAGCATATTTGTCATGAGATACAATTTGTTCACTTTTAAAGTGAAAAATTAAAAACATCCCATTAATTTTTTAAAATCTGATTTAATTTTTTTCTTAAATCCAAGGTGTTTTTTTAAAAAAGCATTTATTTCTGTGTACTGCAGTTGCCAGATCCAGAGAAAGAGGGAGAAGCAAGCAAATAGAAGCAGGGTTTAGTTCTACAGCATGGTATTTGAAGGCTATTGTATAATCCAGCTATACACGATGAGGCTGGAAATCGTTGACTGTGTGTTTTCAGACCCTTGCTCTTCACTCACCACCTCCTCTCTCCCAAGAAGAGAGTGGGAGGGCAGGCGCCCATTTTCACTTTGTGTTCTTGGGCTCACTCCAACCTTGCTATGCTTCTGCCTGTCTCAACATCAGCACAGCTTTCCCCTCAGTGCCTCGTAGACCTAGTTGCAATAAGCTGGTTTCTTGCTCAGGGTACTCTTACCTGCAATGATGACAGAGATGGTGAGATGGAGAAAGAGCACAGGAGCCGGACAAACGGAGGGAGGTCGGTTTGACTGCTGCTCTCTCCTTCCTGTGAATCGGCAGCATATGATGAAGAACAGCAAGCAACAGGCGGCAGAACAAGGACAGGCTTCTGCTGAGAATGGGCAACGTATCTTTTCTGCTAGCTGAAGATAAGCCGTCAGACTCTGGGTTTCTGAAAAACTCAAGGGAGTGGTTCTTTGCAAGACCAAGAGATATTGGGCATACTCCTGCCAAAGAAAAACACTTTTCAGACCCATTGGTTTCAATTGTGGGACAGGGCCTTCTCTGTTGTTGCCCCCAGGCTCTGGAATACTCACCCAGTGAACGTCTGCTCTTAGAGGTTGCCAGGCCTCTCAGCTCTTTTGCTTCTGTTGTCTTTTTTTAATAGTTGGAGGGTTTTTTGGGGGGGGGGTATTTTTGTGTGTGAGTGTTTTATGGTTTTTACTGTTTAACTGATTTTAAGGTTTTAAATGATTCATGGAATTTTATTAATTTAAACTTTTGTAAATTGCCTTACATGCTTTATGAAAGGCGGTATAAAAACTGAACAAACAATAAATAAATAAAATGCAGGAGTTCAGTAGGTGCTTAAAGTTGCAATCTACTCTCTGCACACTTTCCCGGAAGTAAGCCCCATTGAACATAGTAGGGTTAGAAGTAAACATGTGCATAACTGCACTGCACATGACAATGTAAATAAATGAAATGACGAATTCTGGAGCACCTTCTTTGATTGATTGATTAAGTGCCGTCAAGTCGGTGTCGATTCTTAGCGACCACATAGATAGATTCTCTCCCGGATGATCTGTCTTCAGTTTTGGCCTTTAAGGTCTTTCAGTGGTACATTCATTGCTGTCATAATTGAGTCCATCCACCTTGCTTCTGATCTTCTTCATCTTCTCTTTCCTTCAACTTTTCCCAGCATTATGGACTTCTCAAGGGAGCTGGCTTTTCGCATAATGTGTCCGAAGTATGATAGTTTGAGCCTGGTCATTTGTGCCTTGAGCGAAAAGTCTGGATTGATTGGTTCTATGTTTTGTTTGCTTTCCTGGCTGTCCTTGGTATCCTCAAAAGTCTTCACCCGCACCAAAGTTCAAAAGTGTCAATATTCTTTCTGTCTTGCTTCTTCAGTGTCCAGCATTTGCATCTATAGAGGGTCATGGGAAAAACCATTGTCTGGACGATTCTAATCTTTGTAAGTGTAGACACGTCACGGCATCTCAGTATCCCAGGACTTCATAGCAACTCTACCAAGTGCTAGTCTGCAGCGTATTTCTTGACTGCTGGATCCTTTACTGTTGATGTTCCATCCTAAAAGGCAGAAGCTATCCACCACTTCAATATCTTCATTATCAATTGTGAGGCTGGTTGATGTACCTGTTGTCATTAGTTTAGTCTTCTTTACATTTAGTTGTAGTCCCATTGTGCTCCTTGACTTTCATTACTAGAGCTTGCAGATCATCTGCATTCTCAGCAATCAGCATGGTGTCATCAGCGTAGCAAGGTTATTGATGTTTCTTCTTCCAACTTTAAAACCACGCTCATCTTCTTCCAGTCCAGCTCATCTCAGTACATGTTCAGCATATAAATTGAATAAATAAGGAGAAAGTATACAGCCTTGTCTTACTCCTTTGCCTATCTGGAACCAGTCTGTTTCACCATGTTCCATCTGGACTGTGGCTTCTTGTCCTGTATAGGTTTCTCATGAGAACAATGAAATGTTCTAGGATGCCCATTTTCCTAAGGATATTCCACAACTTGGAAAGGTGAGATATACATTCTGTTATTTTGTATATTCAAATACAATTTATTTCCTCTCTCATAACACCACAATGGATGCCCCACATTAACACAAATAAGGGGTGGTGGTGGTGGGAGAATCTTTGTCTCAGATCCTGCCAAGTCAGATCTGAATGGTGGCAGTAAAGGTACGCTGAAGTAGGGAGATGATCACAGGGGATGCCAAAATTTTGATGTGCACCCTGTCAATCACACCATAGGCATCTGGGAAGCTCATTCCCTTGAACCCATGTACCATGTCACTCAGGTTCACAACATGGTCAGGATACTTTCTCTGAAGGTACCATACACCATGGGCATGGCCAGGGCACAAGTTTCTGAGGGTTAGGTAGCCCACCTTCATGGCAAGCGTGTGCAAAGAGAGGGCAAGGTGCTGTACCACACAGTTCCATGCCATGCTGCCGCAGGAGGGGAGCCATCTCTGCCACCAGGTTGTCGAAAGTGGCCTGAGATAGCCGGAAGCTGCCGTGGAAGTGGCTGTCATCCCAGTCCCCAAAGTCCAGCATGGGCAACCAAGTGTTCTCCTTCCTTGGAAGAACCTATATTGGTGTCTGCCTGGTAAGCATGGGAGCTTCAAGGAGGAGGTGGGCCATGCACAGCTGGTGCAGCAGTCTGTGGAGGTCCTCTAAACGTGGGGCAGAGTACAGCAGCAGGCGCCACCCTCCAAGATCCCAGGGGTCATCCCCCAGGGCAACAGCTCCCAAGAACTTGCCTGAGGGGTGGCCTGCAACCCGTCCCTGGAACAACTCCTCGCGAGAACTGAGGTGCCACCATAGGGCTTTCTTCAGGACAGCAGCTTCACCCTGCCAGGCTGCTAAGACAATATGGAGCAGTTTCCCTGGGATACCCTCAGTCCCATCCTGGGACTGTCCCTGTGCATCCCTGTCTTGGGTGTGGCTTCGGGCTGCCATGGTGGGATGTGTATGTCAGTGGGGCCCCGCTGTCCTGCTGATATGTCATTGGCCACACAGAGAAGCAGTGGGATCTTGAGGGGAGGGGGCCTCTGAAGCAGCCATTTAGTGTGCAGTGTACTGCCATGCAGGGACTTGTGTCTCTTGAGGGCACTTGTTTACCCATCTGGGTAATTGGTGCAGCACATTCCATGGAGTGGGAGTGAGCGATAGGGTAGCATTGCTCATGGAGTCCCAGGGAGGCTGCTGGTGTGTTTGGATGTTTCCCATGGTGGATGCTAGCTGTGAAGTACTTTGAAGCATGCTTCACAGGGAAAAGAGGGTGCTACTTGCAACCTGAGGCATGGTGCTGGGTGCAGAGCTTCATGCTGGGTCCTGGAGCTGTGAGTGACCCTTGGATGCAGAAGCACTCTAAACCCTGGACTTGGGGCTGAAGTCCAGGGCCTCCACAGCCCCTGGGGCCCCCTAAATCCTCTTTAGTCTGTCCTGGGTGGTGTGGTTGCCTGGCGGAGCATGATGATGCTTAATTTGCAGGGGGGCAGGGGTGGAGACACCATTGGGTGAACGGGTTCAAAGAACCCAGGCCTCATCCAATCAGGGGCCGCGCCTCGCAGCCCCGACACGCCCCTCGCTTCTGATGTCAGGTGCTGGCTTAGCTACTGAGTGTGGATGGCGGCCCCTGTTCAGGAGTTAAATGGCTACTGTGTTCGCAGCGTGGCCAGGAGTGGCTCTTCCCTGCCTTTAAGGTAGGGAGGAGCCGCTCCTGGCTGCACTGCAAATGCAGCGCCAGCCCAAGTCTAGCTCCCGAACGGACCACGCGGTCCCTTTGGAAGTAAAATGGCCGGCGCTGTGAACGCAGTGCCTGCCGGACCCCAACTCCCAAACAGAGCCACGCAGCTCCGTTCGGGAGCCAGACCATGCCCCCCGCGTCTGACATCAGACGCAGGGGGCGGGGTGAGTGGGGCCGCCACCATGGGTGCACATGGGCCACTAGCGGTCCGGCTCCGCACCTGAGGGGGCCTACAAAGTCCTTTAGGTCCAGGCTCCAGAATTACCTAGGTGCACCTCTGCTTGGATGTTACAGAGTTCATTCCTCCACCTCTTGCAAGTTTGTGTGTGTGCTGGTTCCACCCGTGTGTGTTGGGAATCTGTCAGTAGTAAGGGGTGGTTGTGGGATGGTGATCGCCACGGGGCTTCCTGGGAGCTGTGCATGTGTTCGTATGTGTGCACCACTTGTGCTGTCAGCTGAGACCTGGGTCAATGTCCCTTAAAGAGGTGGCAGTGGAATGTGGAGTCAGGTGTGGGCAGGGCATATAGGTATGGATGGCATGTATGTTGCCAGGCAGAGTGCAGCCGAAGGTGTTCTGGCTGCATGGCCATGGAGTGTGGGCAGGAGCCTAGAGAGTTGACAGCTGTGGTCTGCTCTAAGCATGGGCGTCATTGGTGGATGCATAAGTGAGGGCCAGTCAGCTTAACTTCTGTGCTGGGTAAGTTGATGGAAAACATACCTTGATTTCCATCAAGGACAAAATTGTTAAAACTTATAGAGGAACAGGCCCAGCTGAAAGAGAACCAGCATGGCTTCTGCAAGGACAAGTCTTGCCTCACTCACCTTTTGAAGTTCTTTGAGAGTGTCAACAGGCATGTGGATAAAGGTCATCCAAGTGACATATTATACTTGGACTTCCAAAAAGCTTTTTGACAAAGTTCCCCACCAAAGGCTTTTGAGTAAACTTAGCAGTCATGGGATAGGGGGACAAGTTCGTGTGTGGATTGGTAAGCTGATTGAAGGACAGAAAACAGAGGGTAGTTAAAAAAAAAAAGGACAGTATTCATAATGGAAGTAAGTAAGAAGTGGGGTTCCCCCAGGGATCTGTACTGAGGCCAGTGCTCTTTAACTTGTTCATAAATGATCTAGAAGTTGGGGTAAGCAGCAAAGTGACCAGATGACACTAAACTATTTAGGGTAGTAAAATCCACAACAGATTATGAGGAGCTCCAAGAGGATCTCTCCAAACTGGGCGAGTAGGCAACAAAATGGCAAATGCGGTTCAGTGTAAGCCAGTGCAAAGTGATGCATATTGGGGCAAAAAACCCCAACTTCACATATACACTGATTGGGTCTGAGCTGTCAGTGACTGACCAGGAAGGAGATCTTGGAATTGTAGTGGACAGCTTGTTGAGAGTGTTGACTCAGTGCATGGCAGCTGTGAAAAAGGCCAATTCCATGCTAGGAGTGGGAATTGAAAATAAAAATGTTAATATTATAATGCCCAAATCTACGGTACAGCCACATTTGGAGTACTGCATACAGTTCTGGTCTCCGTATCTTAAGAAGGACATTGTAGAACTAAAAAGATGCAGAAGATGGCAACCAAGATGATCAGGGGCCTGGAGCTCCTTCCTTATGAGGCAAGGCTACAACATCTGGGGCTTTTTAGTTTGGAAGCATGGTGACTATGGGGAGACATGATTGAGGTATATACAATTAGGCATAGAGTAGAGAGAATGGATAGAGAGAAATTTTTCTTCCTCTCTCAACACTAGAACCAGGAGCCATCCAGAAGGCCAGAAAATTTAGGGCTGACAAAAGGAAGTACTTTTTCACACAGCACATAATTAATCTATGGAATTCTCTGCCATGGGATGTGGTGATGCCCACTAGCTTGGATGGCTTTAAAGGGGGCTTGGACAAATTCATGGAGGACAGGTCTATCAATGGCTACTAGTCTGGTGGCTGTAGGCCACCTCCTCCAGCCTCAGAGGCAAAATGCCTCTAAATACCAGTTGCAGGGGAGCAACAGCAAGAGAAAGGGCATGCCTTCACCTCTTGCCTGTGAACTTCTCAGAGGCTTCTGGTGGGCCACTGTGTGAAACAGGATGCTGGACTAGATAGGCCTTGGGCCTGATCCAGCAGGGCAACTCTTATGTTCTTATGAAGGCTCCTCCATGCCTTTTAAGTAGTGTCTCCTTGCATGCCTGCTGCTATCCCCTAGTAGTGGGAGTGTAAGGATGCACTCTTAGGAGCAATAGAGCCACTCCTTCGCAAGCTCAGCCTTCACAAGCTGAGCTGGCATGGTTGGGGCGGGGGGTATTTGGGAACCATCGTATATCACAAGCTGATTTTGCATGTTTTTCTATAATTTGTTATGTTATGTATTCCAACAAAATTATTTCAAAAATAAATTAAAATTCAAGTTTAGAAAAGTGCCAAGGAAGATCATATTGGTATTTGAGGCAATGATGTTTAGTTACTGTTGTGTGAGATGGGGCACCTAGGTAATTTTGGAGCCTGGACCTAAAGGCCTTTGGAGGCCCCCTTCCCCCGCAAATTAAGCCTCATCATGCTCCGCTGGGCGACCACATCACACAGGACAAACTAAAAAGGATGGTGGGGGGACAGGGGCTGTGGACCTCTGGATTGGATCCGCCTGCTGCTGGTTTAATTATTTTAAATTATTATTATAGATGTTTAGCTTCTGAGTTTAACATTTAACTTGATATACAGTCATTTGTATGATTTTCTTTCTTATTTTTGCTGCCTTGGGTATTTAAATGGAAAAGTGGGATATCAATGCAATGTCAGATGGCTACAAGTCTAGAATCTGCACCCATCAAGATGACATGACTGCTAGCATCTTCTCCACTGCAGCTGATTTCCCAGTCTGTAGCCTGAATAACAGAACAGTTGAGGCAACTGGTAGGAGTGACACACAGCTTTAACTCTTGCTTCCAGTGCCTGTTCCCTTTGGTTTTTTGTGGGAAGGGGGCTGTCTCTGTTCCCCCATTTCCTCATCTGCAAAATTACCACACTGGAGAATGCAGTAGTTTCCCAAAACGTGTGAATCCCAAATGATGGTGTACATATTTTTGGATTACCTGCCTCCATGTAGGAAAACGGTCATGTGTGAAAAACCCAGAGACTTCGATTTGGGTAATTTTCTTCTCCATGTCTTAGGGTGAAGACAGATGTAAAGGAGAGCAGTCACTGTGCCATGTGTCTGGTTTTGCAATGTACACTTAATATAATTATGTGGCATATTTAATTATTTATAATATATTCATTCTTTACCATTTAAAAAGACACATTCAAAAATATGTTCAAAATTACCCAGAAATTGGGGTTGATTTGTTAGGATATTGAGGTGCTAGCCAATAGATTCCTTGCACTGCTGACCTTTCTTTAGTCCAAACAAAGTGAGGGCTGGAAACCTGAAGTAACGTTTATTCCAGGCTCACTCTAGGAGAAAATTGAAAAGGTCTTGAAAAGTGTCAGGGTCAGGGGCGTATCTAGGGAAAATCATGTCTAGGGCAAGCACTGAAATTGCACTCCTGTCCAAACATATGACACTCATCTTTCAGATAACTTTACCATAATATCAGCTCAAAAATACAACTCCAGACACTTTCAGGAGAAACAGGTTGTAAGCAACACACATGCATGCACATATACAACCACACATCCGGCACATATGTGCCAGTCGCCTTCCCAAGGAAACGCAGCACATCCATGTGCTGGGCATGCCTCCATAGAGCTAAGCAGTGAAAGCTCTCTTTAGCAAATGCTCTGCCACCTCAGCACACCTCACTACAGGTTGCTGCCTCCAAGAAATTCAGGGGTGGTTTTTTTCTGTCCAAACAGCTTTTGCCTTAAAGGGAGATGGTTGCAATGGGAAAGCAACAGGCAGACTGGACAGTAAACTATGTCTAGTTTATCACTAGACATAGCATTAGTCAATCAGAATCACAGCATGACTATTCAATGAGTCTTTTTAAAACAATTGTGTTCAAAAAGGGAATTGCATTGATTTTTTAAAAGAAGACATTCTAAAATATAACTTTTTGAAGGCAAGGAAACTTGAGCAAATCTACTTGGGATGCACAGGCAATAAAAACCCAAGTACAATTCAGCTAAATTGAAGGGAATAATTTGCAGCACGTTAACCGCTTATTTCAAAAGACAAGCCATTTCTCAGTATGGTAAGACTGCACAGCACAGGGATGGCAATACATTGCAAATGCAACATTTCTGGGTGTGGATTCTTACAGCAGTGGTTTTTTGTTTGTTTTTTAAGCCCCACATAAGTTAAAGGCAGGCACTTTTCATGTTTGAAATCCCACAAACCTTATAATCAGATTGCTTGACAATTACGCAGATAAAGATAGAGCTCTGTATAGAGAATTAAACAGCATGTGAGTGAATATTTTCATTTTTTCCTTGCCTCTCCCCCCACCCCTTCAGTTTTGCCAGCTTACAAAGTATTAAACCAACATTGTCTTTTTAAGGACTGTTTTGTCCACTTACTTTTGTGCCGTCTATATCTGTTTTTTAAATGCTCGGGTCCATTGCATTCTTCTGACTCCCTAGATCAGGGAAAAAACTAGACTAGGGCCTTGCAGAGGGCATTTGAGCATGTGCGGTGGCCATTTTTTAAATTTTAAAAAATGGCCACCGCATTGCTCAAATGGTCCCTGTGAGGTCCTAGGCCTTGCCAGGCCTCGCAGAGGCCTTTTGAACATGTGCAGTGACCTCCAAAATGGCCACCGCACTGATCTTTGTAGGCCTGAACAGACCTGAAAATCAGCCCGGGACGGGCTGCGGCGGTGATCTAAGAGGCCGGCAGGGGGAGAGGGAACCTTTGCAGACGCTCCCAAGGCCTTTAGGAAGCCCCCCAAAGAGGCTACAGGTTAAATTGTTTATTTTTAAAAAATTGTGAATTGGGGAGGGGGAGGGGAGCAGCATGGCAATGGTGCCCCCCCCCCAAGTGGTGCCTAGGGCTGCCCTACCCTAGATTCGCCTATGGTCAGGGTGCTTTTAAACTGAGTCCTCCACTCTAGAAATCTTATGTCTGTCTTCCCCCTTAAAGAGATAAATGCAAAAACATATTTATGTATATTTCCAGATGGTGGTTTATTCCAACATGACTGCTGATTCTTAACAGATCATTTTGTGGCTGGTCCAGATGACATTTTGCACATCCTGTAACTTCCTTGCACTGTCTCCTTGCTAAGTCATGAAACACCCATGCCTTTTCTTTATTACATTTTTAGCCCACTTTCCAATAGGCTTATGAGATCATCCAGCAGTCTCTGTGTGTGTCTATGTGTCCGTCCATATGTGTGTGTGTGTGTCCATATGCCCCCCACTATCAACTTTTCAACACCTGGACCAATATGAACCAAATGGGGTACAGTTGTAGGGACACATAGGGACACCTCAACAGCATAGTTTGTGATGATGTCACCCACCCCAATCCAAGATGGCGGACGCATAAACTTTAGAAGTGCATGTGGGCTAACTTGTGAACCACCTAACCGATTTGAACCCAGTCAGTCAAGTCAGTCAAGTTTATTTACGGTCAAAGACCAGAATTCAAAACATATGTACAAATAAGGATCAACAGTGCTTACAGTAGTTTGGTATAATGTCTCAGCATAACAAATAAACCCCAAGTTACACAAGCTGGTCTACTATCTGATTCCTAACTTTCCTAGCCACCACACAGAACTTTGAGACATTAGTCGTTATCTCCTTCTTCTGATCAGAAAGCAAGTAATTAACATAAAATATATCTGTATGCCCTGGATAATTGACCAATAGCGGAGCAATACAATGTTGATGAAAGTCCCTGTAAAGGAAACAGTAAAGTAAAATGTGAAAAATCAATTCCCGGTCTCCAGAATCACACAGGCACAGTCTCTGTTCTATAGGAATCCTTCTGAACCTACCCTCCAAATCAGCCAAAGGTAATACATTAAATCAGGTCAATGTGAACATCCTGCAAAATTTAGCAACTGTAAATTTATCTAAATATCTCGCAGGTTTGTTGTTATAGCCTCATATGTTTGGGACGCTTCTAGGGTCCCAAACATATTTAAAATAGATCTTAAAAATTTTGTCTGAATGACCTCCAAAGCTGCAGAATTAGCATACAGACCCAATTGCAACCATTCAACATCTGAGGGCAGGATTTAGCTAAAAATAATTTAAGTGCTGCTGGAACAAATTGAGCACCCCCCAATGAAAATAGGGTTTGAACCAAATTTTATACAGCTGTAGAGACACATAGGGATTCCCAAATGGAGTGGTGTGTGATGATGTAATCCACTCCAATTCAAGATGTCGGCTGCGTGAATGTCTGAGGCGCAAGCAAGCTAATTTGTGGACTGTCTAAACCAATTCAAACCAAATTAGGTACATTTGCAGTGAGTGACACATAGGGACACCTCAATTGCATAGCTTGTGATAATGTAGTCCACACATATTCAAGATGGCGGACGCATAAACTTTTGAGGTGCAAGTGGGCTAACTTGTGAACTACTTAACCGATTTGAACCAAATTTGCTGCAGCTGTAGGGGCACATAGGGACACCTCAATGGCATAGTTTGTGATGATGTCATCTCCCCCAATCCAAGATGGTCGATGTGTGAACGTTTAAGGCGCAAGTGGGCTAACTTGTGGACTGTCTAACTGTTTTGAATCAAATTACATACAGTTGTAGTGAGTGACACACAGGGACACCTCAGTGGTGTAGTTTGTGATGATGTCATCCACCCTGATTCAAGATGGCGGAAGCATAAACCTTTGAGGTGCAAGTAAGCTAACTTGTGAATCGCTTAACCGATTTGAACCAAATTTGCTACAGCTGTAGGGGCACATAAGGATGCCCTAAAGGCGTGGTGTGTGATGATGTCATCCACCCCAATTCAAGATGGTGGACATGAAACCTTATGAGGCACAAGTGTACTAGCTTGTGGACAGACAGTGACACACAGGGACACCTCAATGGTGCAGTTTGTAATGATGACATCCACCCCGATCCAAGACACATGAACATTTGAGGTGCAAGAGATCTAACTTGTGGACCTCAATTTGCACCAAATTTAGTCCCGTTGTAGAGACAGGGAAAGGAAAGTTGGGTGATTAATTCTTACTAGAACAACTTGCTAAAAACTTGATTACAGAAGGAGAAAATCTTGCAAAAGGAGGAAAAGATGTAAATGGACCATAGCACAAGCTGTGGAGGAGTGGTCACCTTCATAGGCTGTTGATGTATGTAAGGGCTGGAGACAGAAAGAAAATATATGATTGGCATTTTAAGTGGGATTCTAGCTGGGATATTTGAGAATTCTACATGTTCTGTGTGATGTCTGTAGAATCCAAGGGAAAGAGTTGTGGTATGCAAGGACAAGGCAGTGAAGCAGAATCACGAATATTAATGGTTTATTGAAACAGATATTATTTAGAGAGGCAAGTGCAGACTGCTTTCAGTGCTCTAGCTGTTTGTTAGCTCTGCCTCTACTCCAGGCCTGGAATACAGGTAACTAAAGCCCCATTCAAAAGTCGGCCTGTACCAAGGAACAAAAACACCATTAACCAAAAACACCACAGTGTACTTATTATAAGAAAAATAGCTTCAATTTGCATTACTTGATCAATCTTACTAGTGTGCCATTAAGAAGGGCTTTCAGCGGCTTAGGATTCCAGACCATGTTATCGGAACATTTTCAGGGCAGATTCTGTAATGCCCCAGTGGAACAGCACCTCTGCCCTTGTGGTCAGAGGCTGGTAGAGGATCTTACATTTTATATTTTGTATTGTCCCCTTTATTATGCAAGGGGGATGTGAGTGACCATTGGAACACATACATCATTGATAAATTCAAGGGCTCTGACTCCGAGTTGAAATGTAGGATTAGTTTTATCTTGCTCTATTATGAAGCAATTATTGCAGTATGAAGTTTTAGGTTGAAGTTAAATGTTATTTGTTGTTCCTTCTCTGGATACAATATGATTTAATCTTTCTTTATGTTTCTATCTTATATTTGTTATATTTGTTATGATCCATTCATTCATGTGAGGGCTGGATTCCAAGGCTACACCCTGATATGACCCCTGGATCCAGTTCTCACCTTGTGCAGTATTTTTGTTTGGCTTTTTAAAACTGAGGCCAGTTGATAGATATTACAATATTTTTATTCCTGATTTCACTTCATTTCATTATAAACTTCTGTGGGCGAGACAGGAAAGGACATAGGGGGGACCCCAACACTCTGCCCCTGGTGCAGACAGAAAATAGTGGCATCAGCTAGTGCAAGATTGCTAAGTAACTATATAGACTCTTCATGCAGTTTCTTGCACAAGCCCATGAAGCTTGCGCAAAAACACCCTCTCTCTGGAAATACCCCATTTCGCTCTACAGTACTGTAATGGCAGGCACAGTCTTTCCATTCATCAGTAGATGGCGCTGACACACAGATTCTGAGGATAGATGTGAAGGAAGTTCCAAATAACAAATAGTTCAACTGCATTAAAGTCTACATTTCCGTGCTTAAACTTCGCTGTGTCTGGACCACTGTTCTAATCTGGTCTTTTAAGCATCCTTTGAGAGTGCCGATATTCACCAAGCCCACCCAGTTGCCTTTGGGGGCTGCTTTTCCCCAAACAAATGCTTTGGGCCAGGTGTGGAGGACTGCGCCCACAAGAAGCAGGAGTCCCTCCATTTCTCTGCATGCTGAGCGTTTCTCCATTATGTATAGAGTGGTTTTCATTGAATGACTGCCTGAGGATGTGGCTTTTGCCATCTTCTCTTTCCCATGCTCAGGTGTCCAATGCACATGCTCGCTTCTATTCTTACTTTTTAACCAGCCACATCCGTCCTTAAGTGTAACATTTGCAGCCATACAAAATGAAGCAGACTGAATGTACTAAAATACCACCCTCGAGAAGTCAAATAAAGCCATTTCAGTGTGGCTGTCCCAGTTACCATCACATACATATTCTTCCTCTTTCAAATTCTAAAAATGGCAACCAGACTGCAAGGTTTACTGATTCTTTTTTTATTTTTTGCATAACCACCCTTGATGTTTGCCATTCCAGCAATCCAAATCATACAATCTACTATATGCTTCAAGTAACATGTGGTATACAATTGCCTAAGCAGTTGTACGTGTCATGGCCCCATTTGTACATATTTCCTCCTTATTTTTGAGAGAAGAATTGTGGAAATAAAGGCATAATGTGGATCCTTCACAGATGTTGTCAGCCCTGACATTTCAAGGTTGTAGCCTCATTCTTGAGGTCTCTAGGAAAAGGAATAAAATCTCAGGTGATGAGTGAAACTCAAGGGAGGATGATGTTTTCTGCTTGGCTTGTCAGCATTTGTTATTTGGTCCACCCCAGCCCCCTCCCATGTCCAGCAGACTCTACTCAGAGGCATCTTCCCCAGGTCAGCCAGGTGCCATGGCTGGAACCACTAAGTGACACCACCAAGCCCATCAGGCACTACCCTCTTATCTATGCAGGAAGCACTATTCCCCACCCATATCCAATCAAGCTCCACCTCTTAACACCCAGGCTTTGCCCTGTGAGCCTCAGGGAAATTTGCAACTTTACCAGAGGTTCATGATGGAGGAGCAGATGCCTTCTCTTCCACCAGGGGATGTGAGTCTGGAACCAAATGATTATATTAGCCAGGTGGGCCTCTGTCTCTCTGACCTGTAACTAGGGATGTGCACGGAACCGCGGCAGGGCGGTGCGAAGGCGGGGAGGGGGGGTCTCCCTTTAAGAGCAGGGGGAGGGTGTATTTATCCCTTCTTCCGCTTTCCCCTCGCCAGCGTCAGGTTTTTTTAAAGCCCATTGAGGCGGCAGCGTACCTCCCTGCCGCCTCGTTACCCTTGTCTTCTGGATATGACCAGAAGTCGCCAAAGTGCCTGCACGTCGGTGACATATCCGGAAGACGAGGGCAACGGGGTGGCAGGGAGGCACACTGCCGCCCCGATGGGTTTTTTAAAAAACTGACGCAGGCGGGGGGAAAGCAGCAGGAGGGGTAAGTGCACCCTCCCCCCACTCTTAAAAGGAGACCCCTGCTCCCTTCAAACCAGCAGAACCACCGGTTCCGTGCACATCCCTACCTGTAACTAGTGGTTGAATGGTCACCACATTCTCCAGTACTTACAAACAATTCAATTTAAGCAGAGATGTTAGACAAATTGTGAGTTTTCATATGGGTCTCTTTTGCACAGGAGCCTGTTCTTCTACCTAAGTGTTGTCATTTGGCATGTATTCTTGGACACCTTTCTCACAAAAAGCTAGTATTTTGTGGTGAGTGAGCTAATTTCACAGTTCAACTTCTTTTGCTCCCATATTCTTCAACTTTACTAGAGGCTCTTATAAATTTTGTTTGGGGTTTTGTTTTTTGATCTGATTAGAATTGAGTTACCTCAGTCCACTACACAGATGTGAAGGAATGACCCCTTCCCACTTTGTTTTATGGATTGTAATTTGTGTTTTGTACTTGCCTTGTTCATTGTCCACTCCAAGCTCTGTAAGGGTTAAAAATGTTGCTACCTCTGACAAGCAGCTCTGAGGATGGTAAAAGTTGTCAGTTGCAGAATTTTGGAGGGAAGGTTTTAAACGGTTACTATTGGTTGTCAGCTTTTAGCTGCCTGAAGTAACAAACTCTCTCATTGGCCAAGGTATCCCCTTAGAACTGAATAAAAGGGAGAGAGGGTTACACAACCTGGGGGGAGAGAGGAGGAGGAGGAGGAGGAGGAGAGTTGAGAGCTGTGAGAGAGAAGAGTAATCAGGGGAGTAACTATAATAGGGCAAGGGGAGACAGTTGTCTGGGGGCCCACTGCCTTGGGGGGGGGCAGACGCAAGTCACATGACTGACTCCCCCAGCCACGCACCCGCCCAGGCCTCCTTCAGTTGTGTTCATCCTCTGAAATTGATGTGAGTATAAAGACCTGGAGCTACCAGAACAGCATGTCTTTCTCTAGTACCATGAAATGACTTGCATCGTCCACAATTTATAAAACCTTAAAAAAAATAATTTAGGATGATGTTCTATTGTGGCACATAGGTTATATTTTACTATGCTTTTTGTTACCACTATTCAGCCTCATTTAAGACTTCATGAGCTGAGCTACAGTGAGTGTGTGTGTGTGGGGGGGGCATTTCAAAATCTTGTCTCTGGGCCCACTCCAACCTTGCTATGCCCCTGAAAGTAGTGTTAGACAGTTTGATGCTGAGTTTTGTGTGCAGGGGAGCACCTAGGTAATTTTGGAGACTTTAGGCTCCAAAATTAAGCATTGCTCCACTCCAAGTTAAGCAACATACCCCTACACAACACACACATCCTGTGACACACAGAGAAGCTCTTCTCACAATTGGTGAGAAGAGCTTCTTGCGGTTCTGCGGGAAAAGTGGGCTTAGCCCGCTCTCCCCGCAGATGATCAAAAGGCAGCCCTGGGTGGCCGGATCGGCTGCCCACATGACTGCCAGCTCTGTCACGGAGCTGGCGGGGGCTGTGGGGATTGGGGGTTGCAGGGCCCCTGGAAGTTCCAGATTGCCCCACACGAATGTGCAGGGCATCCTGGAGAGACCCCCGAGCCCGGGATGCTGCTTGCACACCCCCGACCCCTGAGCCTGGGAGCCGCAGCGACACACGAGCAACCAAATGAGGTTAACGGAGCACTCGCTCCATTAACTTCATTTAAGGGGAGGGGGAATTAGGTGGTCTAGCCGCCTTGGGAGCATGAGGCTCGCCTGCGAGCCCAGTGGTCCCCACGATCCCTGGAAAGCAGGCTAAGCTCCCTTAGCCCACTTTCCAGGAATCGTAGGAATAGCCTCACGGTATTTTTAACATGTGCATTGCTGAGGGCACAAATGGCAACTGAACTCACAAGAATGTAAGAATATAAAACAGGTATATTTATGCAAATATGAATTAACTATGAATTAGCAGAAACATTTCAACACGCAACTTAACATATTCCCATCCCACATATTTCTTTCCCCACTCTCCCCTCTGTCTTTAAAGCAGAGGTCATGCTCGGCCATGGTCCTAGGGAAGTTAACAGTGAGGGAGCTGGTCTTACCGAAGCACGCTAGGCCTTATGACAGAAGGCTAGAAAGTTGCTTTTTTGTATTTTTTTGTACTCTTGCCAACCTAATCTTTTACCTGCTATTCCTGCCCAGGTCACAGTCACACACAGCCACACAGCACAGCATGGGCTGGCAGTGCAGCGTGGTGTCCACCCAGGACAGGCTAAAGAGAATTTTGGGGAGCCCATGGAGCTCCCCCTGGACATCCACCTGGTGTGGAGGCCCTGGACATCCGCCTGGAAGTCCAGGGGTAAGAGCACCTCTGGTTGCGTGAGCCAGAAGGCTAGAATACTAGCAGTATAAGATTGGGGTGAAATTGCTAGGGAAGTTAATAGTGAGGGAGCTGGTCATACTGAAGCATGCTAGGCCTTGTGACGGAAGGCTTGAAAGTTGTTTTTTTGTATTTGTTGTACTCTTGCCAACCTAATCCTTCTACTATTCCTGTACTGATTTTTGCATTTTTGAAACTTTTCTATCGTTAGTGCAGCATGGTGGTTAAGAGAGGCCTGCTTCACACAATCGTTCAAAATCTTAGCATGATTATGTGAACCACACCAAAGTGACATATGGCACCAGATGAAGCTGAGATTCCCACCTTGGCATGGGTTCACACAATCGTGCTAATGTTGATAACCACATTAAACCTAAATTTAAAAGATGGCATGTTACCAGGCCAGAATTTGCTGAGAGCTGGGAAGTCTCTGGCTGCAATTTCACCTCACCTATGAAGGGACTGAATGGTCTTGGGAAGTCATGGCTTCTCATCTACGGTCCTCGCAACTGGAAATCTGGGCACTATAATTCTGGCATACCTTAACTAGGCTGTTGTAACGTAGTATGGAGCCAAACTGCATATGAAGTGTTCCGAGCCCCTGGGAAATGCATTGTACTACAGAATATCATATTAGGCTGAGATCAAGCCTGGTAGAGGAAGCCCTAGTGAACTAGGGCTTCCTCTACCAGGCTTGATCTCAGCCTAATAGCTAAGTGCTCCTTCCATGGGAGAGTGAGAGAGCAAGGGCATGTCCCTGGTCACAATGGCGGGCGGAAGGGAGAGAGCGAGCATGAAGTCAGGACCAGTGAAGCCTGCCATTGAGGAGGGGTGAGGGTAGTGAAGGTGGCAGGGTATAACTTTAACAAACTCACCCACTGCAAGCACCACCGGCATCCAAGTGGAACCAGCAGTGCCCTGCCCATCATTGGACTCCATGCATGTGTGGAGTTATGACACATAGCATGATTCTTAAACAAGACAAATGTGAGTCCACATGCCAGAAAGCACATTAGAAAACCATCCCAGGTTCCTGCCACGTCATGTGGGCTTTGCCACTTCCTAAGCCACAAGAGTTGTTCATGTCCCAACTAGTGCCACATTGCCATATGAGAAGTTCACCAGACAATCGTCCTAGAAGTAGAAATGATTTCCAGACTGTCGTCTGCGATCATGTTATCATCTGCAGATAATCCCAGGAAATCTAGTGATACAAAAGTGATCCAGGCAGACACTACACCCTGCAGGGGATGCTCAGCCCCGAATCCTCCACTGTTGGGAGAAGAGCTCTTTCTGGATGTGGTTCCTCCATTCTTTCCCCACTTCAGTACAATATCCGGTCTCCTAGTGTTGCTTCCCATCAGATTACTGAACACAGCTCTCTTTCAGGACATCTGGTCCGGGCAGATCAGTGTGTGAAGGTCTCAGCTGCCTGCCTGTTTCTCTCTTGCGCTCCAAGTCTGCAGCAGTGGGATTTGGGGTGGAAAGCGATGGGGAGGTCTTGTGAAAGGTACACGAATCACAAACCTCTGCTTCCATCTCTTCAGATGGGCTCTCTTGTAGTGAATGCTGCCAACAGCCATCAGAAAGTGCAAGCACCATCACTCTCCAAGAATGCCGAAGACAAAGTCCAGTTAGAGGACTGCCCACCATTTGTTCAGTTTCTGGAGATTGTTTTCCCCATCTCTGCCCCTAGGAAGGTGGGCAGCTGCAGCTG
This sequence comes from Hemicordylus capensis, assembly GCF_027244095.1. Classification (NCBI taxonomy): domain Eukaryota; kingdom Metazoa; phylum Chordata; class Lepidosauria; order Squamata; family Cordylidae; genus Hemicordylus; species Hemicordylus capensis. The sequence continues at coordinate 181,335,482 of NC_069658.1, forward strand.
CAGTCTTGCTAGCATGAGGATAAGCTCCCAGCAGTCTCCTGTCCACTTAGCAGTCATCGGTCTCAGTCTGTGTATTGCCATTCAGTGACTTCTGCTCCATGGGGTGTCCAGCAGCTTGCTGCTTCTGCTTTAGGACGTATTTCCTAATCTTATGGGCATTGTAGTACATCCTGTAGGCCACCCCAGCAACACAAGCAATCGCCACCGCACCGAGACACAGCAGACCTATTAGCAGGGTGTTGGGTTGGGTAACTGTGAAAGGAAAAGACAAATGAGTTCAAATTAGGTGCCTCAGAATCCCACAAGGTGCAATTCTGCCATCTAGAAATCTGCTCCACATCTTGTGTTTAAGACAGCAAAACAATAGCCCTCATGATTGAGACAAAACACATGCATTTTGTTCTGTGCCAAAAGCTCAAGCAGATGAGCCTGGATACATTTCACCATAAGCATAGGAGCACTGCACTGCCCCTTTCCACCACTGCCTGAACGCTACAGGGGTGTTGCAATTTAATATTAGGCCTACTAAATATTCCAGAACTATTTGGATTGGGTCAGAGCTGGAGACAGGACATTGGGCTGAGTTAAGTCATTGGCCAGGGTTACTATCTGTTGGCCACCTGGGATAAATTCATAAATTGCAATCTGACTCTGTTTTTATGCACAGTTCATTGCAAGGTTCCCCATCCTTGGCTGCCCACTGAAAGTACAAGGACTAGATTTCACAGGGAGGTTAGCTTACACTCAACACGGATGGTCACGTATCTAACATCAGAGCCAAGTTCATTGGAAGCATTGCACCGATAGAGCCCGTCCTGATCTCTGGTGATGCGCTGTGGTGTCCCAAGTTTATATAGCACCGTCTGCTTCCTGCATTCAATGGTTGGCATTGGATTTCCCCAGGCTGAGCAGAAGAAAGTCTCCTCATTGCCTTCTGACCAGTCCAAGCTACTGGGACAGCTAGTATCATTCATTCGCGGCCCATCTAAAACAGAGCAGACAACATGGTTATTTTTTCTTGGCTACGTGGAATGAATTCATTTCTTTAAAAAGAAGAAGAAGTTATTTTACCTCACTGTTCTTGCCCAGGGTAGCTTAACACCACCAGACAATAAGACATTATTATTATTATTTCTTGTTTACACAGTCAGACAGGTGTTATTGACTGGTTTGTTTAATCCAGACATCGAGTCCTTCCCAAGGACCTGGGATGCCAGAATTGTATTGTCAATTGTTATAGATATGATTGTAGAATATAGGCTGTTCCCAGTAGAGCTGCTTTTTGTAATTGGCTGGTGGTGATTTCTGTGGCCCCTATGGTGCTGAAGTGCTCTTCAAGGTCTTTTGGAACTGCACCCAGGGTGCCAATTACCACTGGGATTATTTGGGTCTTTTTCTGCCACAGCCTTTCAATTTCAATTTGTAGATCTTTGTATTTGGTGATTTTTTCTATTTCTTTTTCTTCTATTCTGCTATCCCCTGGTATTGCTATGTCGATTATTTTGACTTGTTTTTCTTTCTTCTCGACTACAGTGATATCTGGTGTATTGTGTGGCAGATGTTTGTCTGTTTGTAGTTGGAAGTCCCATAATATTTTTACATCTTCATTTTCTTCAACTTTTTCAATTTTATGGTCCCACCAATGTTTGGCTACAGGTAGCTTGTATTTTTTGCAGATGTTCCAGTGTATCATCCCTGCTACTTTGTCATGCCTTTGTTTGTAGTCAGTCTGTGCGATCTTTTTACAACAGCTGATTAGGTGGTCTACGGTTTCATCTGCTTCTTTACAAAGGCGGCACTTGCTGTTTGTGGTGGATTTTTCAACTTTTGCTCTTATTGCATTTGTTCTTAGTGCCTGTTCTTGTGCAGCCAGTATTAAACCCTAGGAGTGTGCACGGTTTTGGTCCGGCACAATAGAAAAGACCACCGGACCAGTCCGGAGGTCTGGATGGGCGGAGGACTGTAACTTTAAGCGGGGGGGTGGGTGGTAGTACTTACACCCCCCTGCCACTCTTCCACCTCCGGCGCTGTTCCTTTGAAGAATCTTCTTGGGGCGGCAGAGTTCCCCTGCCCCCGTCGTCGTTCCTTAAAGTCCAAAAGAGACGAGCGCTAGCGGTGCGCATGCGCCCTGCGCGGCACACACGCTCGTCTCTGACACTGCCACGCGCGCCGTGACATATGCGGCATGCGCAGCAGCGTCAGAGATGAGTGCGCGTGCCGTGCAGGGCCCATGCGCGCCGCTAGCGCTCGTCTCTTTTGGACTTTAAGGAACGACGACAGGGGCAGGGGCGGCAGGAACTCTGCTGCCCCAAGAAGATTCTTCAAAGGAACAGTGCCGGAGGGGGAATAGTGGCGTGGGGGGGAGTACTACCACCCCCCCACTTAAAGTTACAGTCCCCCACGTGCCAGACCGGGGGGGGGGACTATGGACCATGCACACCCCTATTAAACCCTCTGTTTCTTTCTTCAAGTTGCCATTCTTAAGCCATTGCCAGGTCTTGGTGATGGGAGCGGCACTCTTTGTCTGGCTCCTCTGGTGAGACCTGTCCAGTATGGTTGGACCTCTGGCATAGCTCTCACCTTCCTCAGAGCACACAAGCCCCACAACCACGCCAAGGTAGTGCCTCACTGGGGTACGTTATTATTATTATTTTACATTTATATCCTGCTCTTCCTCCAAGGAGCCCAGAGCGGTGTTGTCAGAAACAACAGAATCAAGTACCGCATGGGTTAGAAACCCATGGGGGTGCTTGGCATCCTATGTGCACTACATCACCACTCGCTCTGGGCCACCCCAGCACCCCCCAAGTGCACTTATGTGGCTGCTGAAAGCTGCATTATACCTTATATGGAAAAACCTTAAAGACGCGTAAACTTCAAAAATCACTTAAAAATCAGCCTTTTAACCAATTCCTTTCAAATAATTCTGATAGCTTCCTTGCCCACCCTAGGAACTACCACCCACCACACTCCACTCTACGACACCCCTTTCCCCTCCGACGTAAAGCTATACATTTGTTGCAATCCAAATTATTCTCTATGAGGAATTCAAAAATACTTCAACAATTCACCAATAATCAGAGGAGTGTCCAATTGCCTTGGGATTTTGTGGGTGGTAGGCACCCCTGTCTGTCTACCACCCACCCCGCTTTTGTGCCCCTAGGTGATCCACAATAGGGGATATGGACTGGTTCGGGTCCCATTATACTCTATGAGAAAAATAATTAAAAATATTTCAAATATTCATAAAAAATCATAGGGCTGTCTTATTGCTTCGGGGTTTTTATGGTTGTTGGCACCCATGGGTGCTCCACAATAAGCAATAATGGGCTGGTTGGAGTCCCATTATATCCTATGAGGAAAAAATAAAAATAAATTTCAAAAATTCATAAGAAATCGTACGAGTGTCCGATTGCTTTGGGGTTTGGGTGACAGGTACCCCTGGGTGCCAGCTACCATCCTACCAATTCTTGGGTGTCCAAACTGGTCTGAACCGGTTCAAACCGGTTTGAATTCAAACTGAACCAGGGGGTGGTTCGAACAAAACCAAAACCGAACCACCCCCTCTTGGTTCGAACCCGGTTCAAATCCAAACCAAACCGGGTGAACTGGTTTTGTGCACATCCCTAATAAGGGCACCCTCAGCAGGGCCTCAGGTGGTGAAGATTGTGTACAGGAAGCAGGGGCAGGTGGGTTCAAAGAACCTGAGTTGCCTAGCACCTGAGGGCTGCCTAACTTGCCCACCACCACCACCGCTCCGGAGCTCCACAGCCCACATTTCCCAGCTGTGTTGGTTGCCTTGCTTGGAACGAGGGAGAGAAACAAAACATGCACCCAGCAAGAAGAACGGCAGAGAAATCATCTCTGGAGGTCTTGTGCGGTGGGCTCCAGCCACGCCCCCTGTGTGTGATGTCACATGCAAGGGACATGGTCAGAGCTGCACAAGCTCTTTGGAGCTCATTCCTAGTTGGCACTTCATTGCCTGCTGCTGGGTGCTTTTCCTTTCTCTCCTTTGAGCTCAAGGGAGAGAAAGGGGGGGGGGAGAACCAGGCACCCAGCAATGAAGCACCATCAGTGAATGTGCTACAGAAAACTTGTGCAGCCCAATAAACTCTCCCAGGGAGGGTGGGAGAAGGTAGTCCTTTAGGTACCTAGGCCCACTCCATTTAAGCCTCGAAACTCCTTGAACTGAGCCAGAAAACACAGAGGAAACCAATACAGGTCACACAAACATGTGTTCGCCCCCCCACCCCTGACAATGGCCCCGCTGGCCACCTTGCTCTGTCTTGTTCTCCTGCCACAGTGTTAACCCCTCGTGCGCGGGGTGGTTATTTGTCCAGTTTCCCAACCCGGAGCTCCTGGGGTTAATGTGGTGTTGCGCAAAACAAGACAGAGTGAGACACCCAGGACGGGAAGAGGAGAGTGGGAATGAGCCATTCCTGCAGCTTGTTACCACCCTGCCCCGTCCCACCTGTACTGGCCGCCACTGATTTTCATTATCTCATTATCTGCAGAATGTATTATTCTGTTGCCAAAACTGGAATATTCTCATTCATTCATTCATTCAGCCTCCCATGATTTATGTAGTGTTCCTACTCACAGAAGACCGTGAGCTTTGCAGAGGTCTCCTTTACCACTGGGACTGGGTGCCCATCCACCATCAGTTCCACTTTGCATGTAAATTCCCCCCCATCGTCTTCTTCCTGGGCTGTCCGGAGAACTTGCAGAGAAGAATTGATTGCAGATGCGAAGGTTCCCTTGGAGTCTCTGATCTGCATTTTAATGCCAGGGGATCCAGTGCCACTAGAATTGCACGTGAAGGTCACAGTCTCGTTGACAAGGACCGCTTGGGGGTCAACGTGCAGGATGGGGTCAGGCAAACCTGAATACAGGGAATACAGCAGAGCCCCTGTTACTACACCTGGACTGCTTGAGTGACTACAGTTATCGTCCTAGCAACCGGGCACTCCACCCTCCCCATCTTGATCTGGGCCTCAAAGACCAAGGAAGAGTATGGGCACCTGGAGGGCAGGTTGTAAGCCAGCACAGATTGTAACATTGCACAGCATCATTACTGATCACCTGGCACATCTGTGCTTCCTAGCTTTGTGGAGTTTGAGCAAAATGAGAGAGCCTTAACTCCGGTCTTGGACCGGCAGGTTTTGGCCTCCCTCACACTAGCTAAACCCCTGTCAAGTTAGCTTAGCTCAGCTGCTTCTTAGAAAGTGTCTATCAATAGATTATTAGTTGTAGCCAAGGGCTGCTGCAGGGAGGAGGCGGGGCTGAGGGGAAACCTCTGCCATTTCACTCTAAATATTGCTGCTGCTTTGGCGTGACGGGACACGGCATTGTTGGCTGCCTGCAAGGAGGGGGCGAGGAGGGAAGAGTGCCCCCTTTTCTTTACCTTTTTTAAAATTCCAGGAGTGGTAGTGGCCTCTCCCCAGGCCCAGCCCTCCAGTAACATCCGCTCGAGCTCAAGCTCTGCCTCCAAACCTCAGTGAGTTCCTCTCCCCCTGTCTTTTCAGGCAGCCGTTTGTTTCCTGGACAGCGTTTATTTATTTATTATTATTTATTATTAACATTTATATCCCGCTCTTCCTCCAAGGAGCTCAGAGTGGTGTACATGCTCATTTTTATCCTCACAACAACCCTGTGAGGTAGGTTAGTTTATTTCCCTTTCTCTCCCTCCAGCGAGTCTGCCTGAAATGCGAGGGGAGAGGAGCTCGTGCTCACTGGGCTTCGGAGCCCGGGCCATGCCTCCTTTGCGTGTGACACTGTGTCCCTGCCCGTCCTTGCAGCATTACACCACTGGCTGGGCCAAAACTCCTCTCTAGATCTCTCCCTCTCTTTGGTGAACACTGAGAAGGGCATTCCTCACTTTTGCAGAGGACAGGGCATTTAGAAAACAGCTTCAGAGTTGGGGAAGCAGTTTATTGGAGTTGACAGCATGTTTTTGTGTGTTTCTGTCTTTTTGAACTGAAAAACATCTCCATCTCTGAGGATGGCAGTTGCAGCCACGCTACTGCTCTTCTTCCTGATGGCTGATGGCTGCCATTTTCTTTCTCAGAATGCATTGTGAAATTATGCTTTCCCACTGCATTCTGGAGAAGTTTTTTTGTGTTTCTTTTTTTTGCGGGGGGTTGCTTTCCAAATGAAGATAATTCCACTGTGTTAAGTGCATTGTTCCTTCCAGTTTGGCTGGAGGAAAACTCTGCTTCAGACATTCTCAGGTGCTAATTACAGATATGATACTCACTGTACACAGCCACCGTTTTTGTTGCAGTTCTGATTATTGGCCCCAGAGAGACTGTGCAGTTCAGCTCATGTTTTCCTACTGAGGAGGAGGATGCTTGAGCCTGGGCTGTGGCCGTATCATTCCACACATTGACGCTGACATTCAGTCTCTCCCCAGCAAACGTCAGGTCAAACCGGGCCTCTTTGGCCGGGAAAACCCCAGCCACCTCACATTCCACATCCATCTCAGTACTGATCTCCAATATGTCATGTAAGGTGTTGAGATGGGGATCCACTGAAAACACTGTGAAGGCAGTGAGAGAAACCATGTTTGTTATTTTAAAAACAATCAGTCATAGTATTGTTATTTGTACTAGTATTATTAGGTGGATTTCTATAACAATTTTTCAAAGTACTCGAGGCATTATCCCACTAATCTTTACAGCAACCTTGTAAGGTAGGCCACTACTGCAAAGTATGCCATTTCTCCAGTACCCATGAGGTGCTGCTATATGATGCACACTCTCCAGAGGTCTGTCTATGTCATATTTTACATATACAATTGTCCAAGAAGACTACCTGCTGGTCAATGCTGTCAGCAGTAACAGGGCTAATCTCCTGTCCAGGGGTAAGAGAGGATAGTCTTACACCCACCATTGGCAAGCATTTGATTGGATGTGGCAGTTCACCCCCAGGATCTGCCTATTCTGCACCCATTTGCACCTGCGCCTTCCAATCCCTCAGGGAACATCCACCACCTGTGGCTTCCATGGGCTCACTGCCCAGCCCGCTCTGAGGGCAAATGGGAGTAAATATTAAGCCAAAGCAGGAGAACAAAGTGCAAATGACCTGATCACCCATTTGCTGGCATATCATCTTGGAGCAGGAGCAGGCCTGCCTTCAATCCAATTTCATAGATATAAGATTAAAATAGAAATAAAAATAAACCCTTTACTTTAGAAGCCAAAAGGAGACTTTCCTTGGATACAGCCAAGGGGACCTGAACTCTAGTTATATAGCCACTGGAAAGAAAGAAAGAAATCCCTGCAAGCATTTGAAAAGGCCACACCAACAATATGACTGGATTTATGCCTATGAGCAGAAACTCCATGATTTCCCATCTTTTGGCTTGTTGAAATTTTCTTTGAAAGAGACCATAGCAGTGGATCCCAACTCACCGACCGCCATTAGTGATTGGTTGCGGGAGGCCTTCTCAAAGAGCTGCCCTTCAGGCCTCAGATCCAAGGCTGCCTGGCAGCTGAATTCCTCCCCATTCTTGGATTGCTGAGCTGTTATGCTGTGGGTCACCACAACGTCACCAGGTTCACGTGCAGAGTGCTCCCTAAATGTCTTCTGGTACAGTATTGTCTCTCCTTTCAGGAAGGTCACAGCGAGGTTCCGTCTGGGAGCAACACTGGTAACCCGACATGTCAAGTTATATTCCTTGCCCACCTCCATCTCTGGCAACGGATCCAACACTATTAGCTCTGGAGCTCCTGGAACAATGTAAAAAGTTATGTGTTTTAATTGATTATTATATTTTACAGGTGAAGAAAGTAGGGATGTGCATAAAACCGGTTCTCCCGGTTCGGTTCGGATCCGAACCGGGTCCGAACCGGACCAGGGTGGTTCGGTTTTGGTTTTGCCGAACCACCCCCCCAGTTCGGTTCGGATCCGAACCGGTTCGGATCCGAACCGAACCGGTTCGGATCTCAAAAAATAGCTGGTTTGAAAGGGGACCTTGTGTTCTACCTGCCATCCAAATTTCAAGTCGATTGGACCTTCCTCTGATTTTTGGCGATTTTTTAAAGTTTTAGTGACTTTGGGGCAGTTCGGGGGCATAGCATGGGATCTGGGCAAAAGGAGTGGGGTGGGGTGGTAGTGCCTAATGGGTGCAGGCTACCACCCCAATTTCAGGGGGATTGGGCAAAGGGCTGATTTTTGGTAAATTTCTGAAAATTTCATGTCTTTGGGGCAGATTGGGGCATATTGGGGCAGAAAGTGGGGGCTGGGGCAGAATAGTGGGGTGTGGTGGTAGTGCCTAATGGGTGGAGGCTACCACCCCAATTTCAGGGGGTTTGGACAAAGGGGTGATTTTTTGAGAATTTTTGAAGTTTTAGTGACTTTGGGGCAGTTTGGGGGCAGAAAGTGGATCTGCCCCAAAAGAGTGGGGTGGGGTGGTAGTGCCTAATGGGTGGAGGCTACCACCCCAATTTCAGGGGGATTGTGCAGAGGGCTGATTTTTTGAGAATTTTTGAAGTTTGGGTGTCTTTGGGGCAGATTGGGGGCAGAAAGTGGATCTGCCCCAAAGGAGTGGGGTGGGCTGGTAGATAGTGTCTAATGGGTGGAGGCTACCACCCATCCCCAATTTAAGAGTGATTGGGCAGAGGGGTGAATTATGGTGAATTTATTTGTATGAGGTTTGTCTTCATAAGGTGAAGTGTGCTAAATTGATTACTTCCTCATATTATTCATAGTAAAGGAAAGTGTGAAAAAGTGAAAGTGGGGTCATGAGAGTTGTTTAACTGAAAAATATCTCATTTGCTATGATAGAATGAGAATTCACACCTTTTCTATTCACCATAATTCACCCCTCTGCCCAATCACTCTTAAATTGGGGATGGGTGGTAGCCTCCACCCATTAGGCACTATCTACCAGCCCACCCCACTCCTTTGGGGCAGATCCACTTTCTGCCCCCAATCTGCCCCAAAGACACCCAAACTTCAAAAATTCTCAAAAAATCAGCCCTCTGCACAATCCCCCTGAAATTGGGGTGGTAGCCTCCACCCATTAGGCACTACCACCCCACCCCACTATTTTGGGGCAGATCCACTTTCTGCCCCCAAACTGTCCCAAAGTCACTAAAACTTCAAAAATTTTCAAAAAATCACCCCTTTGTCCAAACCCCCTGAAATTGGGGTGGTAGCCTCCACCCATTAGGCACTACCACCACACCCCACTATTATGCCCCAGCCCCCACTTTCTGCCCCAATATGCCCCAATCTGCCCCAAAGACATGAAATTTTCAGAAATTTACCAAAAATCAGCCCTTTGCCCAATCCCCCTGAAATTGGGGTGGTAGCCTGCACCCATTAGGCACTACCACCCCACCCCACTCCTTTTGTCCAGATCCCATGCTATGCCCCCGAACTGCCCCAAAGTCACTAAAACTTTAAAAATTCACCAAAAATCAGCCCTTTGCCCAATCCCCCTGAAATTGGGGTGGTAGACTCTACCCATTGGGCACTACCACCCCACCCCAAAATTTTGCCCCTGGGCCCCTTTTTACCCCCCCGAATCGATTCGGATTCGGATTCGGATTAAATCCAAATCCGAACCAAATCAAGGGTGATTCGGGTGACCCAGATTCGGGCACAAAACAGAACAGGGGTGATTCGGTTCGGGTCTGAGCCAAATCACCCGAAATCCCAAATTGCACACCCCTACTAAGCACACACACAGAGAAGAAGCAGGAGGCGGAGTGTGGATTCTATGATAGCATATTAGAGTGGATTGATGGTGTCTCATTGAAAATCTCATTTGCTATCATAGAATCCACACTCAATACCTCAGAAACAAGAGAACCCTGTACCCATGGGGGTGCCCCTACCAGAGATCCCTGTACCCCATGGGTTAGAAACCCATGGGGGTGGTTGGCACCCTATGTGCACTACACCACCACTTGCTCTGGGCCACCCCAGCACCCCCATGTGCACTTATAGGGCTGCTGAAAGCTCCATTATAACTTATTATGAGGAAAAACCTTAAAGACGCGTAAAATTCAAAAATCACTTAAAAATCACCTCTTTGCCCAATTCCTTTCAAATAATTCTGATAGCTTCCTTGCCCACCCTAGGAACTACCACCCACCGCACTGCACTCTACGACACCCCTTTCCCCCCGACGTGAAGCTATACATTTGCTGCAATCCTAATTATTCTCTATGAGGAATTCAAAAACACTTAACAATTCACCAATAATCAGAGGAGTGTCCAATTGCCTTGAGATTTTTTGGGTGGTAGGCACCCATGCCTGTCTACCACCCACCCTGCTTTTGTGCTCCTAGGTCCTCCACAACAGGGGATATGGACTGGTTCGGGTCCCATTATACTCAATGAGAAAAATAATTAAAAATATTTCAAATATTCATAAAAAATCATAGGGGTGTCTGATTGCTTCAGGGTTTGCATGGTTGTTGGCACCCATGAGTGCTCCACAATAAGAAATAATGGCCTGGTTCGGGTCCCATTATATCCTATGAGAGAAAAATAAAAATATTTTTCAAAAATTCATAAAAAATCATACGAGTGTCCGATTGCTTTGGGGTTTGGGTGACAGGTACCCCTGGGTGCCAGCTACCATCTGACCAATTTTCAGCTTTCCGAACCGATCCGAACCGGTCCGAACCGGTTCGAAACAAACCACCCCAGTTCGGTTCGGATTCGAACCGAACCAGGGGTGGTTCGGTTCGATCCGAACCTCCGAACTGGATCCGGTTCGGACCCGAACCGGTTCGCACATCCCTAGAAGAAAGAGAAAAATAATGAACTCTCTCTTTTTCTTTCTAATGAAGCTCTGGGAGAAATGCCGGTCCCTGCCGCTGCGCCTGCACAATGGTGTGCTCCAATGGTCCCAGACACAAAGGAAAATGGAAAAATCCATATATGTGTAGATCTGAAAAGGCTCAATGAAGCAGTTGTTAGAGAAAAATATGTCCTCCCAACGTGTGAAGATCTACTTCCAGAAGTGATTGGAGCCAGAGTATTTTCCAAATTGGATGCTTCAAGTGGCTTCTGGAAAATACCTCTGACAGATCAGAGTGCCAAACTAACAACATTGATAACACCCTTTGGGAGATTCTGTTTCCAGCGCTTGCCCTTCGGGATCACCAGCACGCCCAAGATCTTCCAGAGGAAGATGACAGAACTCCTTAAGGGCATAAAAGGGGTCATTGTTTTCATGGATGACATTTTAGTACATTGCACATCACTAGAAGAGCATGATAAAACTCTAACCCTCATCCTAAATCTGATCCAAGAGTCTGGGCTTAAACAAAACAAAGAAAAATACATTTTCTGCCAACCTGAAATAGAGTTCTTAGGACAAGTGATTACAGAACAGGTTATGAAGCCATGAATGCCAATCAGGCAAGCAAGGAGAGGGCTGAACAGACCGTTTTGGATCCCACCTGGAGCACAAAACCAGAAAACCAGAGTAGAACCAGACTCAAACTGAACTGGGTCGGAGTGGATGCCGATTGCATTCTCATCTGGGACTTTTACAGAAACAGATGGAACATGATGCTCAGATAGAGAAAGAATGCCTAGCCAGTGTTTGGGCACGTGAAGCCTTCTACAGATATTTGTGTGGTCTATCATACTGCATGGGAGGAAGCAATGGTAAACCCCTCCTGTATTCTACCAAAGACAACCACAGGGCTCTGTGGGCGCCAAGAGTCAAAACCAACTCGATGGCACACTTTACCTTTATCTTAAAACAAGGAGTTAGAATCAAAAGGCCTGATAGATAAAGAGGTCTTTGCCTGGTTCTGAGAAGACAAAAGAGTTGGCAGCAGACAGGCAAGCCTTTCCAGGGAGAGAGGTCCTAGGAGGGGCTGCTCTATCAAGGGTCCCAGCTATGGGGGATGCGGGGGGCGGGGACTCTGTCCGATGCCCTGGAGAGTTGCTGCCAGTCAGAACAGACAGTCCTGGCCTAGATGGACCAAGGGTCACTCGGACTCCGTAGGAAGCAGGTTTCAGTTCCACTTCCTGAGCCAGGCACTCCCTTTCCTGATCCCCGGCTGAATAAGAGGAGCATCCCCATCTCCCACTGAGTAATCTCCATGCTGCTTCTTCAAGGCAAGTTTACCCCCCAAATCCCAAAGTCCTTCATGAAAGATCCTGACGCAGCCCAGCATGTGACTTACGGTAAACAGTGAGGGTTGCACTTTGAGGGGTTGTTGTCTCATTGCAATGAGCGTAGCATTTTGGAGTGGAGTCCCACTCGCTGACATTTACGAGTTGAAAAGCGGCCCAAGTGGTCCCATTTCCCTTGCTCTCCATCATCTCCTTGGTCTCGAGGCCAATTTTTGTGAGATCCTTGCAGCTGGCACTGCAGTTAAACACAATGGAGCCTCCATATGCCACTGCAGCTCTTTCTGGCTGTATTCTCACCAAGGCTCCTCCTTGAGCTCCTGAAAACACAGAAAAGAGAAAAGGTCGAGAGAGAAAAGAGATAAGGCATGGGGAGTGCAGATGACGGCAGGCAATCTACATTCTCCATGCTCTGTACATAATAAGGACATGGGGGATGTACATTATAAAATCCACATTAAAAAATGTCAGGTCCTTAGCCCAGCTAGCTGGCCAACTTCTTTTGTGAGGCAGATCTCAATTAGTAGTTCTGGCTGACTTTTCTTAAGTGGTGAGTAGACCTCTCCTAGTCTCATCCTGGATGAATGAAGTCCTGATGGATTTAGTAAGAAGCAGGCAAACGGCATCTCACAAAAGGGACTGGAGGTGACATCAGCTTCCTCTTCTTCTGCCCACCTGTTCTAGAGGTGTCTTTGTAAAGAAAAACCAGTTTGAGGAGAAGCTGCTGGGTTGAGAGAAATAGACTCATTTGGTGGGGGGTGGGGGTGGTCCTGAAATGGAAGCAGCCAGGCAGGAGCTGCAGCACCTTAAGATGCAGACTATGTCTCTCTGATGTAAGCTGTTGCTGACTTCTAGGCGTGCTCTGCTACCGTCAGCTCCATCTAATGCAGAACCTTCTGCAGCAAACTCCTACCAGCTAGTGGGGTGGGAGGACCTCAAGAGATCCCCCCCCCGTGGCAGCATCCCCCTGAATCCCCACAATGGTGTTAAGTCCACCATATTAGTTACGTTGTGGGGGGAAATCCGACCCCCCTACCACCCCCCCTCCACCAAGCCAGGTCCAAACTACTTTAGACTGACACTTTACTATATCTGCATCCAATCCAAACATAGCACACTTGTTGATCTAATGTTAATCTTATCTTATTTGTTTGTTATTTCTCTGTGTAAACTGCTCTGAGCCAGTTTTGGAAAGGCAGTATAGAAATCGAATAATAAATAAATAAATAAATAAATAAATAAATAAATAAATAAATAAATAACATAGGTCTTCTCTACTGGATGGATAGCTGCCTGCTTTGTGGCTGGTAGGAGTTTGCTGCAGAAGGAAAGGGCTACCCTTGCATCTGAGTCATTTCCCCAGAACTGATTTGGTGTCCCTTCCCCAGACATGCAAACAACAAAATAAGAGAGAACTGAGACCACGTGTGGTAACAGAACAATACATAGGTAGGTCTGGAGGTTTTCCAAATGGTGATTTACTCCTGCTTTGCTACCCTTAGGGTAGTGGGGGAGGTCATACAAAGGAGGGATTTACAGTGACTTCAATACAGTAGCAGCAGCAAGGTGCCATTCATACAGCCAACTGCTTTTTTCATGATGATTCATGACAATCAGCCTTTAATACATAATTTAAGCATGTTTAAAAAGAGTGTTGAAAATGGCAGTACCAGACACTCTGGCATTTTTGCTGCCCCGTTTGGAGAGACCCCTGAGATAAAGTGTGAGATGGAGGTGTGGCTGGCCCCTCTCCTCAGCCCCCTGCCTTGCCACCTCCTCATTTGTTATTGCAGATCAAAGATCATTTTATTTGGGATTTAAATAAAGGCTCAGTGGCTGGGGAAACTAGCAAGAACTGCTGGCTGCACTGTGCCACTGATGCGTTTAGAAAACCAAAGAAACTCCATTTTTGCCTAGAAGACCCCATTCTAACTTAAAGTCCAATTCAAGGTGCTGGTTTTGACCCTTAACAGTTTGGGCCCGGGGTATCTGAGGAACCGCCTGCTCCCAAGGGTTGCTGCCCACTCGACAAGGTCATCGGAGGGGGCTCTGCCCCGGGTGCCGACAATGAGGGAGGCTCGGCTGTCATGCACTCGGGACAGGGCCTTCTCTGTTGCTGCCCCCAGACTCTGGAATGCTCTCCCAGAGGCCATTTGCTCCTCAGATCTTGGCTTTTTATCCAGGCTTTTACATGATTGTTTGTATTGCTGCTTCTATGTGTTTTTACCTGTGTATAGTTTTTTATCCTTGTATTTTATAGGTTTTAAATTTGGTTTGTTTTTATATTTTTAGCTTAATATTCTTATTGTCATTTTATTGTATGTTTTTTTTACTTTTGTAAACCGCCTTGAGATTGATTTTAATGAAAGGCGGTATATAAATTCAACAATAAAATAAAAATAAAATAAATAAATAAAGTAACCTAGCCCAGCTCAGGGACGTCACTGCCTCTCATGATTAACATCATTATCTCTCTCTAGCTAAATTGTATCTATGAAACTTGTTTACACAGCTAAGATTCCCAGGCTAGAAAACAGGATCTAACCAAATAAGGAATAATCACCCGATGAACAATGAATCAGGCGTTCGCATGCGTATTAGATATTTAGACCACCATACTGTGTCTAGGGTGTCAGCAGCATTTTGATTGTTGGTATAAATGTAAGGTGCACTCGTAACCAAATGGTAATTGGTTTGAGACCATGAGCCTACTGATTACCTATTGCTATCTGCAGAAGCAATAAAGCCTCAATCAATGATTCCCAACCTTGTGTCTGACTGATTGGTTAAGCAGACCCAGGAATGAGCCTTATCCACATCACCACAGCTGCTGCCACCCCCACTTTTGAGATAAGACTCTTCAGGCTTGGCCAGCCAGGAACCTATCTTACTCCAGTCAGATCTTCCCGCTGCTAACACCTACCAGCCAGAAAGCAGGCAGCTGTCCATCCAGGAGAGAAGACCTATGTTAATTAGCATTAAATCAACAAGTGTGTATAAGTTTGGATTGGGTCCAGAGAGAAGTAAAGTGTCGCTCTAAATTACCCAAGGGGGCAAACCGAGTTGGGAGGCCGAGATTTTTTTAAAAGAAAGAAATAAGAGAGCACAATAATCAGGATTTGAACATTTGCTCCTACAGCAAATGTAACAGAGTGGCTCCAAAGGCTCTTTCACAGTGGTGGGGAGGGGAGCAGAGGGTGACAAGAATCCAGCCACTTCGAGGAAAGAGAAAGTGGAACTAGAAAAAGAAAGGAGGGGTGAAGAGAGTGCTCGCAAAAGAGCACTCTCTCTCTCTCTCTCTCTCTGCTGAAATGAACCCCTCCTCAAAAGGGAAGGGTGCACCTCAGGCTTGAGATCTGGCTTCTACACCACAGTGAGGCCGTTACTTTACTGGGCTAGATTGCCTTCCAAGGCTGCTAAGCAGGCACCTGTTTCAAGGGATCCAACAGCGCCTTCTGAGTGCTTGGCAGAGATAGGGTGAGGTGTGCCAATCACCAGCCTTGTTTGGAGAGCAGGGTGGAGCACAAGCCTAGGCACTCAGCTGGGAGTTCCCGGGCCATCTTGAGCAGACTAGTGTCCGCCAGAAAGCCTCATCCTGAAAGCACGCCAGGCTTAAGGGAATCCATTATAGAGGCAAGGCAAAAGACAGAAGGGCAAGGGGAGCCTCTGAAATAGGTTTCCTGGGTGACAAAAGAGAGCAGGGCATGTATGTTAATATTCTAAATGGAGGGTCATGGGACTGGGCGGGCCAGTACTACCTGGAAGGGACAAAAAGCAGATTGGGCTCTGGGTGTGCCAGCTTAAGCAGTGGCAAGAGGTTGTTCTTGTTGCATTCAGCTGCCACCCCGCCTGAGCCAGACCTGAACCAGTTAGGACTTGAGCTGGACCAGGCCCGGCTCTAGTGTGCACAGAACCGGACTGGACCAAGTTCAGTTTGAGTCTGGTTCTACTCTGGTTTTCTGGATTTGTGCACACCCCTAAGGTGGGATCCAAAACGGTCTGTTCAGCCTCTCCTTGCTTGCCTGACTGACTATTTTTCTCCTTTAAAAATGCAAAGGTACTGGATGTCAATCTGCCTTTTCTAGATTCTCTCAGCCTCAACACACAAGCTGCTGTCTTATGTAATAGTCTCATCTG
The DNA here is from genome assembly GCF_027244095.1 of Hemicordylus capensis. Taxonomy (NCBI): domain Eukaryota; kingdom Metazoa; phylum Chordata; class Lepidosauria; order Squamata; family Cordylidae; genus Hemicordylus; species Hemicordylus capensis. The sequence continues at coordinate 181,351,727 of NC_069658.1, forward strand.
CTCAAAATGAAGGCTCAAATTCAAAATGGGGCTGCTTGGCTAAAACTCCTGCCAGAGGCCTGTCTAGACTGAGAGACTGATATACACATGTAGTGCTTTCATTCGATGGCTGCAACATCAAGTGATGACTGCATGTGTGAATGAGCCATCACAAGTCAGTCAGGACTTCTGTGTCCTCTCGAGCGCGGTGCTTTTCATTTAAGTCAGGTTACATGTTCAGCTATCCCAGTCATGCACAGGCTTCTGTGAATCAGTCTTAAGCCTTCAAAAATTGAGTTTCGGTCAAAAGGACACTGGCTGCAAAGTATCTAATTCTGCAGCATTGGAAAAGTTGAGTCGGGCTACAACAGAATGACTCATGACACTGTGGAGAGTGGTGCCACTAGGAGTGAGTTTGTTTCACTGGCCACTCTGCAATCAAGTCTGGCCGGATTCTGCTGGGCCTCGGCATTGCGCCAAGTGTGACGCTAGGTGTGCGTTTGGTGGCACACTTGGAGGCCCCATGATTATCTTTGGGAGGAAGAATTTGAAGGAAAGGTTGCTGGAAAACCCATCACTGCCTCTGGTACCTGGTGAAAGTTACAGCTTGCAGTGGAGAGGATAGCCAAGAAGATTGAGAAGTGCAGCATATCTCCTGCAACCCAGTGCTGGGGTTTTATGATTATTTATCTTTCCCTTGGGGAAAAGTACAAAGTATGGTAACAGAGTGCTAGGGAAAGCTACCACTCCAATTACAGAGTATGGTATTTAGTTGTTTCAGCTATATAAGAAACATGCTTGGAGATCACTGTAGAGTCTAAATTACTTTACTAGTTTATTGGTGCAGAAGTGCATTTGGATAGGAAAGACCTAATCCCATCTAATATTTACATAATGAAGCTCTTCACACAATTTGTGTGAAGAGCTTCGGGCAGGTCTGCGGGGAGAGCGGGTCTTCCGACCCTCCCTGCAGATGATCCCTTACCTTTCCTTGGGCGGGCGGATCACCCACATAGACAAGCGGTGACTCTCCTGCGGGCCGCCCGCGGCTTGCCCAGCAGCTCTGGGGGCTGGGTGCAGGGTAGCACATGATCACTTAGCTCAGTTTGGGGGCATGCTCAGGCCCGAAACCTGGGTTAAGCAGCGGGCTACATAAGAGGGCTTCCTGCCATGCAGCCACCGGGAACTGCGTGACTCCCGGCAGTTCTCATGATCAGCGAAAACTGGGCTGGGATTCCCTAGCCTGGTTTTGGCTGCTCATGAGAATAGCTTCAATAAATACAGTATGTGGGGGTGTGGGGGAGATATATGTTTCCATCTTCTCTCGAGGAGGAAAGAAAGAAGACTGACTCCTCACAGGGAGTACCTGAGGAGTCAAAGCAGGGGTCATAGAGTAAAGGCAAGCAGGGACAGATAAGGAGACCCTCACTAACTACCTCTACTTCCAATGCCCCTAGATGGCTTGCGTCCAGGTTACCTTAGAGAGCGCCTTCTTCTGCATGATCCACCCTGCACGTTATGGTCATTTGAGGAGGTCTGTCTCCAGTTACCACCAGTACATACGGTGGCGACTCAGAGGCGGGCCTTCTCTGTAGCTGCTCCTGGACTGTGGAATGCCTGCAGAAATCCGTAATTTAAACTCTTTATTGTCTTTTAGGAGAACCTGGCCTAAATTGTTTTAAAGGGTTTTTAATGTTGTAACCTTGTTTTTCTGGGTTTTAAAACTGTTTTTATTGTTTAATTGTTTTATTATAATTGGTTTTAATTGTACACCGCCCTGAGCCATTTTGGAAGGGCAATATAAAAATTGAATGAATGAATGAATGAATGAATAAAATAGTGGTCAATGGGATAATTGGCGCAAAAGATCCATGTCACTGGTACTCTATCTCCAACACCCAATATCCTTAAAGAGGAAGTAGGTAACACCTGTGTGAAATTCAGCACAGTTATTTGGATTCATTCGCAGTGGGTGGTGTTAATTGGACTTTTAACTATTGTGTTAGCCAGACAAGCTTATAAATCAATGGGTGTTGTACCAAATGTTGCTTATGCTGTGCCAAAAAGACAAGCACGCCAATTAAAAATTACCAAGTTCGGGGGGGGATGGGGGTTCACAAAACTGAACCCCTACCTTCATGCCCCCTCCTTGACTGGTCTGTGGTTTTGAAAAATACTACCAAGAGTTAAATCGTGATGGGTGAACCCTAAATCTGGCTTTGGAATTGTAAATCCGCCTTGTGATGGGTTGTTAAGGAGAAATCTACAGGCTGGTAAAAGCAAGAAGGTTTTGGGCAGGAAAGCAAAGGTTGGTAACGAGGCAAAAAAGAGCAAAAATATTAAATATACAGTCAAGAAAAACAAAACATTTTAAATATATGACAATGAATTTTAAGAACCTTTTAATTTTAATCTTAGAGGCAGATACTAATACTGGTGGTCAGAATTCAGCTTTGAAAACAACAAAATTAAAAATGATGATAAGCATATGGTGAAACAGATCTACCTATCTCTCAATGCATAGCTCCAAAAATAGAGTTCAGGAGACTGACAAGCAAGAGCTTGAGACGAGCATTTATATAGAAACAGAAAATTCAAGATCTAAACTACAAACAGAACCAGAATCTGGTGTGTTGAGTCCCTCTTGTGAAATCTCCTGGAATTTGGGACTGGCCCATTGTAAATTAATTTTAATTAACTATCCCAAACCCAGGGGATTACTCTCACAGGTGGAACAAAAATTACATCTTTTACACATCTTAGACACAGTATTGCCAGGTCACATTTCTCTCTAACTCATCTTGGATCAATAGAATATTCATATTACTAGAGAATCAGTACATGTGCAGTGGTTACATTTAGAGACTGGGGAAAGCCAGAAATACAGAAGATTTGCAATGCTTGAAAAGAATTTATGAAAATGAGTGTCCAGAGTTTTTGAGAACTTGGCTCCTCCCTACCTGATATGTGGGAGTTTAACTCCAAGCCCACCCCAAAAAGAATTTTTGGTCGAGGTTGGAGTTAGCAAAGATCTAATTGACCACACTGACCCTAACATTCCCCTAATTTCTGTTTCCCCTTCACTCCCAGAAAAAGAAGAACTGAATTCAGTGAAACCACAAATGTTTTCAGCAGTTCTCAGCAAGGGCAGGAATTAAAGAGATAAAGGAAAGACTCTTCTAGATTCATTCTACTCATCCTCTCTAATAAAACGCTTGGTGTCCGTCCGTGGACGGACACCAAGCGTGCGTTCGTGCCTGGCCTGTTCTGGGCATGCCCAGAACAGGGCAAGGGAGGCACGAACGGCAGGACCCGGCGGCCATGTTGGGGCCGGGAGAAGGAGAAGTGGCCGCCGCCTACGCCAGGAGGAGAGTGCGGGAGAGGCGGCGGCGCAGCCATGGCCACGGCCAGAGGTGGCGGTGGCCGCGGCGGGGCAACTGGCGGCAGGAGTGCGGGTGAGGCGGCGGCGGGGCCAGAAGCGGCCGCCGCAAATAAAGGAGAGAGGCGCCGGGGGAAGAGGCGGCGGGGAAGCTGGCCGAGGTGGCGGCAGAGCCGCCGCCGAGGCCTGGCGCTGCCAGTAAAGCCGGGCGGGGGGGGAAACCTTGGGGCCCGATCCCACCATTCCCATCCCCCCGCCAAATTACTAAGGGCCAAATTGGCCCTGAAAAATGCCGCCGCCGAACCGCCCTCCCAGCTGCCCGATCCCACCATTTGTACAGGAAAGAGGAGCTCGCTAGCAGAGCTCCTCTTTCTGCAAAGGCTCTTCTCAAACTGGCGCTTTGAGCGGAAAGGGCGTCCTTTCCGCTCAAAGCGCCAGTTTGAGAAGAGCCTTTGCAGAAAGAGGAGCTCTGCTGGCGAGCTCCTCTTTCCTGTACAAATGGTGGGATCGGGCAGCTGGGAGGGCGGTTCGGCGGCGGGGGCCGAAAGCATTACTAGCGCCCGTTTTTCAACGGGCTAAAATTCACTTGTTGCCTATAAAAGTACAAAATGAGATTGGGAGACTTGAAAAATTGAAAGAACACCTTCTATACTTTCAGGATTTGAGTAGGGGTGTGCACAGAACCAGTCCTGGTGGTTCGGTTCAAATCTAAACTGAATTGGAACCGACTGCCAGTCCATGAGCTGGTTCTGTTGAACTGGCTGGCGGTCCGGTCCATTCGGTCAAACTGGGTCAACCTTGGCTTGACCCAGCTCAACCCGGTTTGAGGGGCTCTGCTTGTAAAAAGGAATCCTACCTTTAAAAGGGTTCTAAGGGTGGCTGGTGGGGGGAGGCAACGAGACGGCACCTTACAGGCTTTGGTGGTGGCATGTTGGCCATGGTGGTAGTGCAGCAGTGGCTCCTCTAAACCCCGCTGATGCTCCCTTACAAAGTGTGGCTGGCCACAGCCCGTGCTGCTGGAGGGGAGCACCAGTAGGATTTAGAGGAGCCGCTGCCACTGCCGCCACTGCCACCATGCCCACTATCACCTAAGTGGCTAAGGTTCCCTCTCGCCAACACCCCCCAGCTACCCTTAAAATGCTTTTAAAGATTGGAGTCCTCACTGGATTCCAATTTACAAGCAGAGCCTCTCCAACAAGGACTGGAGAGCCAGGACTGGTCTGGTTCAGGTTTGCACCAGTCAAACTGGGCCAGTTCAAATCAAACCAACTTCAATTCAAACTGGTTTGGCACACCTCCAGATATGAGTGTCGTTGAGACAGAACAGCAGGCTAATGCAATAATAGATGAAGGCACACCACAAAGGAGCGATAAGTCTACTTTATGGATAAAGGGTGGCAAGGGATGGACAAGATACATCAAGGAGGTTAGTTTGGAACCCTGAACGTTAGCATGTTGCCACTAAAATGCCAGGAAAATAAATTAAATAGAATAACATTCTTTTTACAGTCTCTTCAGATAACCCCGATAATCCAGTCGTGCCTAATTTACCAGTCATTCAAGACTGAGATTAAACAATCTTCTAGAAACAAGACAACCCAGAGAGTTTGTTAGCACAGAGAGTTTTGATGAAAGTAAGCTAGGGATTCCTAGGGATGTGGTGTGGGCTCAGGGGAGCTGGATGATTATCAGGTAGATCAGAGAAAGGTACACTTTTGTTTAAATTGACATCATGAGCCCAAGAGGCCTTAGTTAATAGGCTCTCCTGCAGCTGAACACTCAGAGGGCAAGATAAATAGAGATGTAAAGTAAAGTAAAGTGTGCTGTTGACTCGGTTTCGACTCCTGGTGACCACAGCGCCCTGTGGTTGTCTTTGGTAGACTATAGAAGAGGTTTACCATTGCTTCGTCCTGCGCAGTGTGAGATGATGCCTTTCAGCATCTTCCTATATCCTTGCTGCCCAATATAGGTGTTTCCCATAGTCTGGGAAAACACACCAGTGGGGATTCGAACCAGCAACCTCTAGCTTGCTAATCAAGTCATTTCCCCACTGCGCCTATAGATGTACAAAGATTAAATGCAGCCTTGTGGGTAGCTGGCAGAAAGCTCTTAGGTTTGCTCTCGTGGAATACAACAGGGTGGAGGGCCAAAGTCCATGACAATGGTTTGATTGAGTACTTGTCTAATTACATAGTAATAATAGCTCTACAAAAAACCTGACTTACAGAAAAAGATACTGATGCAAGTTTGCCTGTGTTTAGGGCCTGGACTAAGGCAGCTTGGAGAGTAAAGGAGAGATGTAGACCTATAGGTGGCTTAGCTATTTTGTCTAAAGAAAGCCCTAAATGGCTTAGGCCCTGGGTATTTAAGAGAGCATCTTCTTCACTATGAGCCACACCGCTCATTGAGGTCATCAGACGAGGTCCGTCTCCAGCTACCACCAACTCGTTTGGTGGCTACACAGAGCCGGGCCTTCTCGATCGCTGCCCCGAGATTGTGGAATGCTCTCCCTGCTGAGATACGATCCTCCCCATCTCTGGCAATTTTTTAAAAACACGTGAAAACCCAACATTTCACCCAAGCATTCCCAGCTTTAAAAAACTGTCTGTTTTTAATTTTATGGCTGTTTTTAAATTGTTGCAGTGTTCTAACTTTTATATGTGTTTTAATTGTTTTTAAGTTAACCGCCCAGAGATGAAAGTTTGGGCGGTATAGAAGTGAAAGAAAGAAAGAAAGAAAGAAAGAAAGAAAGAAAGAAAGAAAGAAAGAAAGAAAGAAAGAAGAGCTTGGCTGGCCAGGAGAATTGCTGGAACTTAGTCCTCAGTGTGCTAAGGTTTTGGCAGTAAAATTCAATGCACAAAGTGTTGGAAGTTAAGGACTTTGCGCTGTCTCTTGTCTCAAAGACAGTGGAGGACAGACTAGTGAGTCAGAGGGCTAGAGGGTCAAGACACTGGTCATTCCTTCTCTACTGCTCTGACACTATCTCTTTGGAATGTAGATTGCTAATCTTAGGGAGTTCCTTCCTTCCAACCACTTCCTTTCTCTCTTCTCTTCCTGTTCCTTCTACCTTGCAACATACAAGCAAGCTCTTCTCCCTGCAGCATGTGTGCAGAGAAGATGCAGAATCCATCTGCATCCAGCTAGCTAGATACATTAGAGATCCTAACTCCTCACTTTCCTATCTAGAATGGAGTTCTCTAATAAATGCCATTTATATTGATTTGAAACTATGAACTGGCTCCAAGTTACTTTATTCTCAGCATACACGCATGCCTAACTAAATCCGCTGTGTAGTGCCTCTGTGCACTCTGCTATAATGAAAAAGGGTTTCTCTTTCAGAGAGAATTCCCAACACAAGGTCTAGTGATTACCTTTTAAAAAGTTTACATTCCCCCCCCCCCCCAAAATCTTCTAGGTACGACACCACTAGCCAGTGGCGGACTGGCCAGGGTGTCAGCTTGCCCGATGGCAAGTGGGCCCTGTGGGCCCCTGATGAAGTAGGCCCCCTTAAACATTAGACAATATGTTAAAAATGTTAATGACCTTTTAGTAGTTTGAAAATATAATAGATGTTCCAATATTATTACTGTATGCAACGAAAATTTACGTCATATTACTATTTTAATTTTAAAAAATTAATACAATCATTTTTTGAGGATACTTTATATTTAAGAATATTACGTCCAGCCAGCCAGGGGTGCCTTTGAATGTTTTACTTCAAAGTCTTCTAAAGTATGAAACAATATTGACAGCATTTACTTGCTTGTATATATTTGAAACTACAGCCCCGTTATCAAGTTATTTACAGACAAGTGGTTTAGATATGTTTACTGCATGGAGTTTAGTAGATTCAGCTACAACGAAGTTGAAGGAACAGACAAAAACATTTGATAACATTCACAGCAAGGCATTGGAATTTGTAAACAAATGTAATGACAAAATTTCACAGTTGAATATGGATGAAAATCAAACATTGGAAATTGACTCTTTGGAAACAGCATTGCCAGTTAAGAGGCAGAGGAAGAAGCAAAGAATGACAGATGAGCTTATAGATGATGAAGGAAATTCCTCAGATTCTCTAGCTGATTTTCGAGTAAATGTGTTTAACCTAATAATGGACCGCATTGTCCAGTCACTAGATTCACGTTTTGTACAACACAAAAAGTTGTATAAAGACTTATCCTGCTTGGACCCAGCAAAGTTTAAAACTATTGCAGAGAAGGGCCTTGAAGATTAAGCATTGGAAGGTATTATTAAGCTGTCTCCACAAATCAGCAAAGGTCAAGTAATATTGAAATTGTTTTCTTTTGCTTCGAGCTTTGCTGTATTAAAGCTATTGCTTAATGATGGTGAGAATATGGATTCCAGCTGCAACAAGTGTAAAATTTGTAGCACTTGCCCATTGTGTGTACTAAAAATTCTGGCATCCAATAGACTTCATGACAAGGCATACGATAACCTTTATGAACTTTATAAAGTCATCTGCACACTATCAGTTACTCAAGTCCAATGTGAGAGGACATTTTTAAAGCTAAAGATCATAAAGACAAGGCTAAGAAATTCACTGTCTGAGGAGAACTTGGAATCATACATGTTGCTATCCACTGAAAAGGAATTGTTAGGTGAATTGGATGCAGAAGCAATTATTGACAGATTTGCACAATCATCTAGTGAACTCAAACGATTGCTCTTAATATAGTGGACTACATGAAATATGCTTTTGAACTACCTGTTAATGTGTAAAATGTTCAGTACAAGCAAACTATTTAAAAATATCCACCATTTATATTTTTAAAAATAAAAAATTCAATTATAACAATCTGTACTGTATACTGCCAGTAATATGTACAATATATGTACACTGTAATTACTAAAAAAAAATACATTTATTTTACAAAAATTTTAATTGTATCTTTTCCCCACTTATGTATTTTTGAAAATTTTATTTATTTCTTATAAAAAGTAAATGATAGCCTTATAGTTGTGGGTGGGCCCCCTTTGTCTCCTGGCAACCAATATTTTTAGACCCAGTCTGCCACTGCCACAGGCATATGGCTGATGTTGGAACGGGTTTTGGAGGAGTTATGCTTAAAATCCCCAAAGGCCCTAATAATTGAGCTAGGTGACTTTAACACGAGAGTAGGTTCCTCTTTATTAAAAATAGCTATACTGTGTGGAGTGGATGAAGAGCCCTTGACAGATGTTTATTGACACTCTAAGGAGGAAAAGACAAATAGAGCAGGTTTAAATCTGTTCACACTGATGTACAGGTGTGGTTTGCCGATATTGGGGGAGGGGATTGAAGTTTCATTTACCCATTTACTTACCATTCAGCCTATTCTAGTAGTGTATTTGACAATATTTGTGTCTCTAAAGAGCCTATTTATTTTCTGATATTTTTGTTAATTCTAGAGAAGAAAGTGACCATCAACCTTTGCCTGTAAACCTACTGGGGGATTCTGATAAAAATCCAAAACTTCCAGAAATTTGCCCTGACTAGTATCCTTGGTAACATGGTACAAACCACAAATTCAGATATTAATGTAGTACTAACTATGGGTGTGCATGAATCAAATTCTGCTATTTGATATGAGGTCAAATTTGTGACTGAGGTGGGATGTAAAATGTCACACACACACACACACACACACACACACACACACCCTCCTCCAGTCCACCTTTTTCTGTTTGCCTTTTTAAAGGGGGCAGGGAGAGGGCAGGATGGCATCTTGCTGCCTCACAGGTGCCCCAGCCTCACCTCTCCTCATGGAAGAGCTGCCCCCTGCGACATACATCCCACTGGGTATTAGGGTAGTAGGTACAGTATTCTAATGTGACCATTCAATTAGCCAGGGCACATCGGTCAAACACTTGCTCCTTACCTGCTTAACTGGGGAGAATGTATGATTCAGACAGTGTTTACAAAGCGTCCTGCATTTCATTAAAAAACAAACAGCTGACTGCTCTTCTAGGTTTCTATTTTTCCTAAATGGAAAATGAGCAGATATAGTTACCCGAGTCTGTATGGTTTGTACATCGTCAGGGCAGACACAGATCATTTCTGTCTCCAACAGCTTGTTGTGGGCAGAAACAGTTAACAGCCAGGATGTGGGAGGCCTCAATGAAATGCCTGGCAGCTAACGGAATAAACAACCAACGGGGATGTAAAACAGGGAGCTTCTGTTTTTAACCCGCTTGGCAGTTACAAACTTGATTACATACTTGAAATCATTCACAGTAATTTCCAAGAAAAAACGTGGCCCTTCCCGAAGGAATGAGGACACAGATATTGGGTTCCCCTAAGGCAGGCCTGCCCAACTTAGGCCCCCCAGCTGTTTTTGGACTACAACTCTCATATTCCGCAGCCATAATGGCCAATAGCCAGGGATTATGGAGGTTGTAGGTCAACATTTGCAGTTGAGCAGCCCTGCCCTAGGGGCAGCAGAGTGAGTAGTGAGATCGCAGACATGGGCACAATCCACCAGAAGTGAACACCCTCGTTCAAGAAGTGGGAGCGATGCATTCACTTCAGTGGGGCCTGCATTGAAGAACTTCCTAGTGGATTGTGACCCCATATTAATTAGTGCATTTGAAGAGTGCTGTTTAGATCAGGGATTCTCAACGTTGGGTCCCCAGATGTTATTGGACTTCGGCTCCCATAATCCCCAGCCCCAGTGGCCTTTGGTTGGGAATTATGAGAGTTGAAGTCCAATAACATCTGGGGACCCAACGTTGAGAATCCCTGGTTTAGATCATCCACCTCAGTCAGGCATCAAAATATTTTGGGCTCGCCCTGCCTAAAGATAACTAAACTCAATCTAGAAATTAAAGCAAAATCTTTCGGCATATTGAAGATCTTCCTCAAAATATCTCCTCTTTGCCCTGACTTTGAGTGGTTTCCTCAGAGCACAAAATGTTAAAGGCCATATTTCAGCTTTTAAGGTCATCTTCCTGCTGTTAACGATGCTGCAGTTTTTTGCTTCATTGTTTTCCAGGTTCCATGGACAATATTGCAAAAACCGAGCTTTTTAAAGGAGTGAAAAATATATCTAGGGCATTTCCAGACAGAGGTTTGTTCCATCCTGAATGCTGATTGGTACAGGGCATTTTGTGGTGCATTATGTTCACCTCACACACCCCGAATCCCATGCTCGTGATTTCCCCTGAAACACCCACTTCTTTTCAGACCACTTTTTTCCTGACTTGAAAGTACTAGGGGGGAACTTGCAAGTGTTGGGTGGACCGTAGCACACTGCTAAGCGGGGCTGGCTTTCAGCATAGGTGCAACGTATGAGGGTTGACTCCCAAGGGCACACCCCACTCTCTTATGCACCCGAATGCATCTTTGCCACTTCCCGTCATTGCCCTTTGACTCCCCCCTCCCTCCTTTTTATACAAGGCCAGTTTTCTTCTGCCTCCCCTGTTTATTTTTAAAAAACAAAAGCCGGCTTCCATCCATGCTTACTCAGATGTAAGCCTCACTGCTGTTCATGAAACATCCTTAAAAGGGGTTGGGGAGTGGGGGTGGGTGGGGGGAGGAGAAGCAGGAATTTCGGGGAGAGAAGTAGGGCTGCTCATTCATTCAGATGGAGGGGTTTTTTTTTGTCTTATTGTTAAATTCTGCCCTTGTGCTGTTGTGAGCCATTATAAAGGAGGGAGGGGGAGCTATTGCAGCACCACATTGTTCTACACTAATGGAAACTAAAATAATAGTTTGTTTTTAAAAAAGCAACACCTGCAGGACTGAATTGTTACACGCCAAAGAGAACGAACGCCCTTCCCCTCCTGCACCAGGCTGTTTAGAAGTAATTGGGGATTGGCCAGGGAGGTAGGGAGGGATGCCCCCAGATGTCTCCCGCAACTCCCAAGTTTCTTCCCAGATGCAGAGGCATATCTAGGGAAAATAGCGCCTAGGGCAAGCACTGAAATTGCACCCCCTGTCCAAACATCTGACACCCATCTTTCAGATAACTTTACTATAATATCAGCTGAAAAATATGTCAAGCTCGTTAATCTTTTAAAATTTCAAAAACTATTTAGCAGTGGATGTAGCCAGACCAAAAAATGCTGGGAAACTACAAATTTCAGTATGCTGGTGCTCATGAAATACCCAAATACTATGTGGAGGTGTACTTGGAAAACTAAACAGAAGTGCCTATCTAATTCTCTACTATGCATTGTAGCATCACAATTACATAAGTTTTAAAAATAAATGGAGAATTTGGCTTTTCCCAGATATTCTAAAAATAATTAAAGGCTATGCAGAGTAAACTGTGTCACTGCTTGGAATATATTCTAGTATTTCAGAAAGACAGTTAAAATGAGAAAAAGAGAGCAAGAAACTCCCAGCGGGCCTTAATACTAAGGATTCCACACTGATTCAAAGACAAACTCACCATTAATAACCATATTATTAAGACACCACATTTAACTCACTTATCATAAGAAGCAAAGTAAGAGCAAATGAATAAAATCCTAGCTCATAAGCTTCAGCTCAGTATTCACAAGCCCTGATTCTCTGTACATAGTGCCAAACTGAATATGTGTACAGTGACTTATATTATATTAAATTAATTTTTTTAACCTGTAGCCCCTTTGGGGTGCTACCTATAGGCCATGGGAGGGGGGCATCTGCAAAGGTTACCCCTCCCACTGCTGGCCTCTAGGGCCTTGCAGAGACCATTTGAGCATGTCCTGTGGCCATTTTTAAAAATAATTGTTTTTTTAAAAATGGCTGCTGAAAACAAAATGGCCACCGTGCATGCTCAAATGGCCTCTGCGAGGCCTGGCATGGCCTAGGGCCTCACAGAGGCCATTTGAGCATGTGCAGTGGCCATTTTGTTTTTTGTGTCCATTTTTAAAAAAAATTAATTTTAAGAATTTGCGCCCCCTTCAAGTGGCGCCCAGGGCATGTGCCCTGCCTGCCCTACCCTAGATACGCCCCTGCCCAGATGTGCCTGAGCTGTGGGCAATGGTGGGCCACAGAGGAAGCAAGACTGACAAGCTGGCTGGCTGGTGGCCTAAAGAGGGATGTCCGTGATGACAAAGATGATGGGGGAGACTTGCTGGACTGCAGTGGACTGTGCCATTGTGCTGGGAAGAACAAGCCAAGGATCAAGTGAGCCCTCACACTGATACAGTCCTGATGGCACACGCTCACGCCAGCCCCACTTTTCCCTCCTCCCAGAGGCTGCTGCAATCTCCCCACACCCTCCAGTCAAGGCGGCTGCTCAAAGACAGGCAGGTGGGCACTGGACAAGGCAATCACAGAGGTGACGAGGGGAAGAAGTGCCAGGGGCTCACTTCCGTTCTGCGTCCTGGCTGAGTTCGGACACTGCATCCAGCTACAGCTTGCTCTAACCATAGTGAGGGGAGCCAAGTCATTGTGTGTGTTCCAAATGTACGTGCAAAGAGCTGACACTTTTGCTCCCAAGAATCACCTTGCTGTACAGCTGGCAAAGTGATACTATATGTGCTGCCTTGCCAATAACGGAGCAGAAGGTAATCCCAAGGGGGTGTTATCCATTATTCTAATGCAGGGGTTCCCAGCCAGGGCGGTAGCCACCATTGGGTGACCGGGTTCAAAGGACCCGGGCTGCCGCCCCTCAGGGGCAGCACCTCATGGCCCCAACATGTCCCAGCATCTGACATCAGATGCAGGGGGGTGGGCATGGTTCTGCTCCCACACAGGGCCATGCAGCCCCGTTTGGGAGTTAAATGGCCAGTGCTGCATTCGCAGTGCAGCCAAGAACAGCTCTCCCAGCCTTAAAAGTAATCTAACATTTCCTGTATCTAGGATATAGACTTCAGATGTGGGGGGCATAGCTAACTGCCCGTGTCCGACAGATGTAGGGGGCAGGGCGAGGGGGGCCACCATGGCACATTGGGATGAAAACCCCCAACTTCAAGTATACGCTGATGGGATCTGAGCTTTTGGTGACTGACCAAGAGAGGGATCTTGGGGTCGTGGTGGACAGCTTGTTGAAAGTGTCGATTCAATGTGCGGCAGCTGTGAAAAAAGCCAATCCACGCTAGGGATCATTAGGAAGGGGATTGAAAATAAAAAGGTTAATATTATAATGCCCTTATACAAAACTATGGTGTGGCCACACCTGGAGTACTGTGTACAATTCTGGTCACCACATCTAAAGAAGGACATTGTAGAACTGGAAAAGGTGCAGAAGAGGGCAACCAAGAGGATCAGGGGCCTAGAGCACCTTTCTTATGAGGCAAGGCTACAACACCTGGGGCTATTTAGTTTAGAAAAAAGGTGACTGCGGGGAGACATGATAGAGGTCTATAAAATCATGCATGGTGTGGAGAAAGTGGAGAGAGAGAGATTCTTCTCTCTCACACATAACACTAGAACCAGGGGTTATCCCATGAAATGGATTGCCAGGAAATCTAGGACCAACAAACAGAAGTACTTTTTCATACAACACATAATCGGCTTGTGGAATTCTCTGCCAGAAGATGTGGTGACAGCCAACAACCTGGATGGCTTTAAGAGGGGTTTGGATCACTTCATGGAGGAAAGGTCTATCAACGGCTACTAGTTAGAGGGCTAGAGGCCACCTCCAGCCTCAAAGGCAGGATGGCTCTGAGTACCGGTTGCAGGGGAGTAACAGCAGGAGAGAGGGCATGCCCTCAACTCCTGCCTGTAGGCTTCCAGTGGCATCTGGTGGGCCACTGTGCGAAACGTGAGGCTGGACTAGATGGGCCTTGGGCCTGATCCAGCTACAGTTGCAGCTGGGGATTGGAGTTCTAGTTTAACAAGATCTGGAGTATCATAGGTTGGGAACTCCTGATGTAGTACATTCCCACATCCTCCAGTATGTTGCTTGGCATGACAAGAGATGTGAAGAGAAAGTTAGAATAGCTTTAAACCTTCACGTCATACAGGAAGTGGCCACCATTCTATAAAGCTAACCTCCTCTTCTCCAAAGGAAATAACTCATATAATTATAACAATACCTTGTCGGAAGAATCAAACATGTCTGGCCCAGCCAAGCCACCCTGGCACCAGAAGTGGCATGGCAAGCTGCTAACAGGGACTCCCAGATGTTGTTGACTACAACTCCCAGAATCCCCAAGCAAAAGCCATTGCAGCACCCATGGTGCACAAAACACATGGCACACACCCAGGAAGGGAGCAGAGGGACGTGTGTGGAGGACTCAATTCTTCCTTCCACCCGGTCCCACACCCCCTGCCTTTCAGGGAGCAGACAAGTGAAAGCTGGAAGAACAGCAGGGTGGGGGGAGGGTGTTGATGGCTGCCAGCAATGGGGTGGCTGCCTGGCCCCTAATGGGACAGTGCGATGGAGGAGGCTGTAGGGGGTGGGATCCCATGATCTGCTGCTTCTGCCAATCTGTCACTCGAGGCCACGGCCCCATTAGCCGAGCCAGGGTTTGCTAATTCATCGCCCCACAGCTCATTAGCAGGCCAGCTATGCTCTTCTGCTGTTTGTATATACTGAGAGAAGATGCCACCACTCGGAGCTTCCTGCATCAACCAAACTAGGCATGTGCCCCTCTCACACGTAATGGGCTATCCCCACTTTCCTACAGGTAAGTGATATTGTCCTTGTAGGAAATCCACCATAGGTGATGCTCACACAGACACCAGCCATTCCATGCCCCCATGCATACTCGGGACTTCTCAGAAGTCAGCTTCTGGATGCAACCAGCCAAGCAGGACGACAAGTCAGCCAACTTGTGAAGCCTCCCTGGAAGTCGATTAAGAGAACTGAGCATTTAGGACTCACCAACAGGGTAGCAGAAGTTCAGGAGGAGAGCAAGGTTCAGTAGCAGGACAGCAGTCATCTTCACCAAGGTCAGGCAGAAAAGAGAGGATCATTCAGGAGGAAGAAATTGCCCAGCTAAACATAGGAAGCCAGAGCAGGACTGAGCAGCCGTTGAATGGTGCTTCACTGTGTTCTACTTCAGGAAATGTGCATTTCCTTTGTTTCCACCCTGTGCTCTGACTCGTCCACACCCATTGTCTCTGCATACAGAAGCCTCGCCCCAGTGTTTCCCCCACAAAACAACAGGGGGAGGGGAAGTCCTGAAGCCCTGAGGAGCACAGAAGAGAGGCTGCCAGTTCAGGTGCTGCAAACACTCTGGAGTCTAAGAATGGACAGCAGGGACTTTATCCACAAAGCGACATCTCACCACAGGCTGTCAAGGGCTCCTCTCGGATGTCCCCAGGGACAGTGTATAAGAAAGATTTAGCCACCTGAAACAGGTCTGCTGCTGGCCTGCACTAAGCAGATGCAACGGCAGCCAAGTGGTACACCTCCTTTACCATCATCAGGGCCACGAGGGCAAAGAAGGAGCGGTCCTTGACATGGGGGACCCAGAGTGTACTTTGCCACATGGGTCAGATTTGAAGCCAACAGAGTCAGGCTCATGGTTGCCATGGCAGCTATAAAATCCTGAGCTGCACCTGTTAGGGGCACCTCAAAGTGAACATTGAACTTCCCCAGGAGCTTTCTCACACAGGGGCTTTACGCCCAATCTCCTCTGGAAGGGAGGGTGTTTGTTCTCATTGAGGCCGGATTCCCGCTGAGGACAGTTCGATGTCTTTGGAAGCACCCCACACCAAGGGCGTAGCCAGTCAGTCAGTCTTTATTACAGTCTTTGACCAATATCACAGCATTTAAAACAATATAAAATTTTAAACATAGCCATATTAATAACATAACTGTACACTGGATCTAACCATTAGTGAGCAGAGTGTGGTGAACTTGTACTGCAGAACAGAATTTTGCAACTGTGGGTGTGATAGATGAATTCGCATCTCTTAGCAAATATTTGATGTAGAATTTGTCCAATTGACCTGGCAGATTATGTAAAAGAGGGTCAATTAACCTTCACCTAAGATCTATATGAACTGCTTGACTAACAAGCAGAAGGTTGCCAGTTTGAATCCCCGCTGCTACTATATCAGGCAGCAGCGATATAGGAAGATGCCAAAAGGCATCATCTCATACTGCGTGAGAGAAGGCAATGGTAAATCCCTCCTGTATTCTACCAAAGAAAACCACAGGGCTCTGTGGGCACCAGGAGTCGAAATCGACTTGACGGTACACTTTACCTAAGATCTATATAAAAGACACTGCAGGAGCACATGTGTAACTGACTCAACCTCATCAGAGTTACAGGGGCAATATCTCTGCTCAATTGGAATTCTACTATAGCTACCAGCCAAAAGAGCCGAAGGGAGGGCATTCAAACAGGCCCTCGAGAAGGCCCATGTATGTTTAGGGAAAGTAAGGAAGAATAGATAATCTGCTGGGTGAGTTCTCATCCCACCACTGAGCAGGTGGAATGGCCTAGATGTCCTCAACAGGTCTTTCTGACACTCAATATCCCAGATCCTTCGTTTAGTAAGTTCTTTGGCCCTGACCAAACCCACAGAGAGGATTGCCTCAGGTGAAAGACCTTAAGGTACAGAGTTTCCTGACACAGTTCTCCCACCAGCTCAAGCAGTGCCTATCCAATAATAACAAGGGAAGGAGACCAGAGGCAAAAAGTTGATTCTTGCTCAGTTTATTAGTATTAGATAACAAGCTCTGGCCTCTATTGAGATAAGACGCTCTGGCCCATCCCCATCTCTGGCAATTTTCAAAAAACACCTGAAAAACCATCTTTTCGCCCAAGCTTTCTCAGCTACCTAATATTTTTGGGTTTTAATTTCTGGTTGTTTTTAAATTGTTAAATTGTTTTTCAGTTTTTGTATATGTTTTTAACTGGTTTTATGTTATTGTAAACCGCCCAGAGATGAAAGTTTGGGGTGGTGTACAAATTTGATCAAATAAATAAATAAATAAATAAATAAATAAATAAATAAATAAATAAATAAATAAATTATAGGCTAAGACTACTTTATTGTGTATTGGTAAATTTGATAAATAAATAACACCCGATTCCGATCTCAGAGTGGCATTAGAAATACATTTGGGGGTCAGAAATAATGCTCTTAAGAACCTGGTTTGGACATGCTCCAGGAGAGAATAGTTAGTGTAGGGTCCCATCTGTGCCCCATATAACATTGGAGCCATCGACTTTGCCTTGAATAAGTTGATGGCAGCGGGAATGAACATCCCTTCTTGCCGCCTGTGGAAGCCGAGAGTTGCTGACTCACTTCTCTGTACCTGAGCAACAGCATAACTGATCTGGGCGGACTTCATCCCAGATTCCTGAAATACGACCCCCAAATACTTAAAACATTTAGCCTGCTCTATATCATGATTGTCAATCCTCCATTTATATTTTTCCTCCTATTGGAGAAGGCCAAGATTTTAGTTTTCTGAGAATTAATATCCAGTTGCTCTTCCTTGCAATAGAGGGCTAAGGCCTAAAGAGTTCTTCTCATCCCCACTTGTGACTGGGACAAAATGACCGCGTCATCGGAATATAAAAGTATAGGAAGCCATCTGTCTGCCAACTTTGGGGCATGTATATCTAAGCCCTGCAGGCACTTGATTAAAGTGTTGACAGAGATATTGAACAACGAAGGGGCCAGAATACACCCCTACTACTGTGACCTGATATATGCATGCATACAACTCCTAGCAATGTTCCTATCTCTATTTGCCAATTCGCGCTTTCTCTCTCTCTCTCTCTCTCTCTCTCTCTCTCTCTCTCTCTCTCACACACACACACACACACACACACACACCATATTAAGGCTACAAGGCCCAACAACCAGCACTTAATTTCTGCACTATTTTTGCAGGGTCTATGAAGGAGCTGTCCAGCAATCTCTCTTGCAGTATTAGTTTGGATCCATTTCAATCTGTGACTCTGGAGGATGTGGACAAGCTACCTGGGGCGGTGCAGCCTACCACTTGTTATCTGGATCCTTGCCTGATGTGGCGACTTCTATCTAGTATTTATTTATTTATTTGCTTATATACCGCCCTTCCAAAAATGGCTCAGGGCAGTTTACAACAGAATAAAAACGATTAAAACCAGTTAACAATTAACATCAAAACTATAAAAGCAGAATAAAACCAATTATACGTTCAAACAGTTAAAAACCCTGGAAAACCAGGGCAAACATTTAAAACAACTTAAAACAGTTCACAACAGTTTAAAAACCCTGGAAGGCCAGGCCAAACAGATAGGATTGAAGGGCTCTCCTGAAAGACAATAATGATTTCTGCCGGGAGTGCATTCCATAGCCCAGTAGCAGCTACAGAGAAGGCCTGCCTCTGAGTCACCACCAGACGAACCGGTGGCAACTGGAGACGGACCAGTTTAAAGATATGTCGGGATTTCCTACCCTCCTCCGTGAGAAAGGGTTGTTTACCCAGCCAAACGGCAGTGTGCTGAGAGAAGCAGAGGGCTTCAGGCGCCAGGACAACCCCAATAATTACCTTTCAGAAGTCAGGAAAGGTTCAGAGAGGTGTGCAACAGCTGCTGGGGGATGGGTGGGTGCAGCCCAAGAGGCAGCTGAATGGTGGAGATGGAATAGCAATGATATCAGCTCCACAACTGCAGATGGGTCTAGAAATGCTAATGAAAGGGGTGGAGTTGGAGAACAAGCCCCCTTGGGAGACTAGGGATTGGGTGGCCACTTGCCTGTCCAGGAAAGAAGGAGCAAGCTGGAAGTGGGGAGGAGTGTCCTAAATGTAGGGCTTTATTTAAGGCAGGGGCTGCCAAAGATGAGACGATCAGCAGGGATGGGGTTTGTTGGTTTGGTGGACTCCCAGAGAGGAGCTCAGATCTTTGCTCCCCCTGATAGGTGAAGGAGTGGAGTGTCTATACTTCCCTCCTCCCACAACTCTGAGGCAATGTCCGTGCCTATAATTTAGTGCGAGAGGGTGGGAAGGTTAATTAAAGAATTCCTCCTCCATAGACAAGGTAATAACCAGCACTTTGTATTTTTCCCGGAAACATATCAGCAGCCAGTGTAACTGTTTCAAAACAGGCATAATATGGTCTCTCCGGGTTGCCCCAGAGACCAATCTGGCTGCCGCATTCTGAACTAATTAAAGTTTCCAAACTACATACAAAGGCAGCCCCACGTAGAGCGCATTGCAGTAGTCAAGCCTGGAGGTTACCAGCTGATGCCCCACTGTTTTGAGGTCATCTTCTTCAAGGAATGGTCACAGCTGTTGAATCAGCCAAAGCTGATAGAAAGCACTCCTGGCCATGGCCTCCACCTGAGATACCAGGGTGAGGCCTGGGTCCAGGAGTACTCCCAAGCTGCGCACCTGCTCCTTCTGGGGGAGTGTAACCCCATCCAGCGCAGGAAGATCTAACTCATCCCTCAGATTCTGAGCCCCCACAATGAGCACCTCCATCTTGCTTGGATTCAGCTTCAATTTGTTATCCCTTATCCAGTCTATTACTGCCTGTAGGCACACATTTAGAGAATGAGTGCCATTTCCTGAAGATGAAAAGGAGAAGTAGATTTGGGTGTCATCAGCATACTGATAATACCCAATACCAAACCTCCTGATGACCTCCCCCAACAGTTTCATGTTGATATTGAAAAGCACCGGTGAGAGGCCCAGGGACAATATTTTAGTCATAACTGATTGTTTCCAGCTGGATTGGAAGTCATCACTCAGAGTGAGGGGGGCAAGGCCTATGGGACAGAGACATAGTCTAAGCCAATAGTTAAGTGTGGTCATCCATACCCTTGCCTGCACTTTCATCAAGCCTGTCTCCAGTTGCAAGGTGGTGTTAGAGACACATCTTGGAACTTGAAGGGCTGTTCTTAGGAACTTTAATTGCACATGCTCCAATGGGGCAAAGTTGGGGGAAGGGGCCTAGTTGAGCACCAGAGAGAAGCTGTGCTAGCGATTTGGCTTTATACAATTTAAGCATTGCGGATATATAGTGGCCTCCGCTTGTCTGAAGAAACATAAGGATAGTGGAGGTACTGCTCTGTGCATTTTATGCTGTATAGCCCCCACGTGTCTTCCTAGTGCCAGTGGAGTGCAGGACTACCCCCAGATATATAAAACAAGGAACCTGTTCAATCTTGTGTCTTTCTATAAGCCAAGTGCAGATTTGGGGCCTTTTAGCAAAGACCATAATTTTGGTTTTATGATAAATGAATTCCAGCAGATCTTCCTTGCAGTACTGAGCTAAGGCCCTCAATGGTTAGGGCCAATGGGAGTCCTTGAGAGTATTGCTGCATCATCTGCATAAAGTAGGGTGGAAATATGGTCTCCTGCAAGTTAAGGGGGGTGGAAGTCTAGGTTGCTGAGTTGGCCCACCATGGTGTTAATGTAAAAGATAAATAATAGTGGGGCTAATATGCAGCCTTGCTTTACACCCTTTCATGTATCGATGGCACTTGTGAGATGTCCCTGAGGGTTGCATCTTACCTTGAGTGATGTGTTGGTGTGAAGCATACGTATTAAGTATAACAGTCGCCGGTCAACCAAGGAGGCCTCCAGCCTCTCCCATAATTTAATTCACAAGATAGTCAAAAGCCGCTTTAAAGTTGATGAAGGCTGCATAAAGGGAAGTTGTGTTGCAGGAAGAGTATTCTTCAATAAGGTGCTGGAGTACTAGGCATTGGTCGATTGGAGATCGGCCTTCCTTGAAGCCATCCTGTTCCTCCACCAGTAGATTTTCCTGCTCCAGCCAGCCCCGTAGTTTCTAATGCAGATGTCTCGCTTAAAGCTTGCTAATTGTGTTGAGCAGCCTAAGGGGCCTGTAACTGGCCAGATTGTTCTTTCTGCCCTTTTTGAAAATGGGAACAATAATTGCTGTCCCCCAATCCTTGGAGATACAGCCATGTGTATCAATGAAGGTAAACAGTGAGACCAGAATGCAAGCCCACCAATCCAGATTGTTTTTAATGGCCTCCGGTGGGATCAGGTCCTCCCCCAGGGCCTTCCCGGTTCTCAGTTGGGCAACAAGGCTCTTGATCTCGGATGTTGTCACTGGTGTCCACGCAGTCGTGTCCTCTGTAGCTTCCCTAGGGCTCCCGCCTTCCACGGAAGAATCCTCGTAGAATTCATGGAAGTGTTTTCCCCAAATCCGGGGCGGGGTATGGAAATCTAGATGGGTCATGCTGTTGCTATGGCTGCACATGGTATGCCAAAATATAGGGGGAAACAGAAAAAGATCTATGTTAGAGCATTTTTCTTCCCTCTTATTATTTTTAAAGCTTTTAATATTTTTTGTAGTAACTAATTTCCTCATAAGAAGGTATACTATTGGGGTGGGGAGTGTTTATTACAAATTTGTATTAGAATAGTTTTGGCTTACATTGGGCACTTCTTGCGCTGCTTTGAAAATTATTATTTTTAAAAGTTTAAAAATCTCTCTCTCTCTCTCTCTCTCTCTCTCTCTCTGCTGTGTATAACATTTTGAGAACTTGTTTGAGAATAAATTCCACCCCTCAGCTCTCTCTCTCAGTTTCTACTTTCCTTTCCATGGAGAGGAAAACAACTCATTGCACATTCCGAGGGGAAGATCACATGGGTCAGGACTTCTTGGGAAGAACTCAATCATTTGAAGTCATTTTTTAAAAAAGTTTAAAAAATCTCTCACACAAGCACAAATAAGGGCTTGGGGATAGGGAAGAGACACACCAAGGGAGGCTTTCCATTGGGGGTGGGATCTCTCTCTCACATACTCACACACGTTTCATGAATTTGGGAAGGAGAAAAACACACGTTGGCTTCTGAGGGAAGAAATCACATTCACAGAAAAAACAGATAAGGGTTGTTTGTTTGGCTTCCCTTTCCAGCTCTCCTCCTTGTGGCCATCATGCTTCCTTCCTGCTTCCTCAGCAATTGCCGAGCAGGGGGAGGAGCACAACTCAAGGAAAGAGGACCAATCCCTGGGCTGGTTTAATCCTTGACTTTCTCAGCAGCTGCCATCCTCCTGCCTGAAAAAAGAGAAACAGCTTGCTGGCCGTGATTGGGAGTCACGCAGCTGTAGTGGTGGGGAGAAACGTTGGAGTGGGGCAATGTCACACCCTGGCCACAGGTCTGTAGAGCCTTGTGGGGTCCCTTGACTCTCCTGGACCAGGTGCAAATAAGGTGGCCCAGGTGTTAAAAGAAAGGAATGCAAGGGTGGCTCCCCTATGAGGCTAAATGAGCCAAAAGTCTCAGTTGGCACTTTTGGATACCTTTATGGGGGTGGCAGAATGCCACACTCTGCCTGCCTCCCACCCTGGTGGCTAGTGTTGGTCTTGAGCATGAGCCAGCACTGCACCTGCCCTCCCTTCTCCTGGACTCACCCCAGCCTCGGTGCTGCTCTCTACTCTCTGTAGAGTCATCCACTGATACTGGCTCGTTGAATGGGGCACCTGGTGAGAGGCAATGAAGAAGACAAGTGGCTGCTTCTCTGTGCTTGACTGCTGCACTATTCCATCAGTAGCCTCCTCCCTCCTTCACTTCCGCTGGGTCTCCTCCTCTCCAAGCATGGGAAGGAGAGCCCTGCTGTTCCCCAAACAAGAGACTCCAGAGGGAAGCCAGGCAGCTGCTCAGAGCGTCCTTCCACTTGGGGCATCAGCTCTTGGCTTTGAGACTCAGAGGGAGGGAGGGAAGGAGAATCCTCCTGCTGCTGCTGCTGCTGTGTCTTTCACCATCGTCTGCTGCAGCAGTCAGCGATGAAGAGGCAGAGTGGAGAAGGCTCAGCAGCCACCGACCTGCTCCACGCTGCCTCCTGGCAGGCAAGTGACAGCATCACCACACTCTGGAAAGAGCAGAGAGCAGTGTCCAGAGGGCAGAGCCAGCAAAGTGATGTGTGTCCCCTCAGGTGTGAATCAGTGTCCTCGAAGGATAACATGGCATCCTTCAAGAATATGCTCAGGGGGCTGCTGGAGGAGGCCCCCTCTGTCCACAACACAATCGGCATCTTGAAAGTAAGTGCAATGAAAGCCCTATCGGGACATTAGGTAGAACATATGTGCTGGTGTCTGAACACTGGTAAGTGATTTTGTGTGCATGACTGTAGTTGCGTTCCTTTTCAAAGTGAACCTGGGCTCGGGCCCCTCACAGGCTTGGTACAGAGAGGAAGTGGCAAGCAGTGCCTGTATTCAACGTCATGTATGAATTGCAGTCCCTGTGTCCAGATCTGCCCCTGTGCACTGTCCACTCGTGGTCCGAGTGTGCAACATAAGGTGTGAATGGGGCTTCTGTCTTCATCCGCTCTGACATTCGAACTTGGCCTGACAGAAAGAGGCAGCAGACCCCATCCTCTTAAGATACGTCTAGGTCACTTCCTTATTAGAAGCCAACTGGCTAGGAAGACAGAGAAAACTTCACTTCCATAAGCAACCTTCAGAAATACTGAAGATCTTGTCAACTTTATTGGGGGGGGGATGTTTATATGGAATTAGATCCTCCTTAGACTCCTTTGGGATGCAAGCAAGGGATGTTCCTGTAGTGGAACAAATTCCTTCCGGGCTTAGCTCTCAGTAGCATGGCAAGGGATTATTTAGGCCAGTGCGATGACTCTGAGCTGCTGTTTCAACCCACAGGAGCTCCACAGGTATATTGAATCAGAGGAGCCCCAGCTGAAGGCTTTGGGTCGAGAAGCCTACGTCTACGTCCTGCAGCATGTGGCCAGACTGCCAAATGTGGAAGTAAGTACCCTGCTGTGGACATGGCTTGGCTCTGCTTCAGCATCCTCTGGGACCCCTTGTCAGGTTCCAGGTTCAGAAGAAGACTTCTGATTGGTCTCTGGTCACACGGGGGCTGCCTGGCAGCACACTTGCTGGAGAGGGGCTGTTTCCACTGGGGCTCACCAAGGAACAGGAGGAACAGGACAGAGCTGTCACCCGCCCCCACCCCATGTCTCTTCGGGCTGCCCAGTGCCCAGAAGAGCCACACTCCATCTTTGGGAATC
Organism: Hemicordylus capensis; assembly: GCF_027244095.1. Lineage (NCBI taxonomy): Eukaryota > Metazoa > Chordata > Lepidosauria > Squamata > Cordylidae > Hemicordylus > Hemicordylus capensis. Next base: position 181,375,917 of record NC_069658.1, read on the forward strand.
CTCAACTTTGTTCCCAACTGGATCATCTTCAATTCTTCACTGCTTTGGATATGGTGTCAGATTGACATGAAAGAAACATGTCCATCTCTGTTTCTACAGCTGGCCACACACAAGGATTTTTCAGGCATTGAAGATGACTTGATATCATTTGATCAAAAGCACCATCAAAGGTAATGCCAATTTCCAGGGAAGTGGGGAGGGCAGAACTGTCTCCTTGGAATCCCAGAATGGGCCTGAGTGACAAAGGCCATCATTCGTCTAAGGAGCACCAGTTTTGCTCTGACCTCTCTGTGGCAGGCCTCCTGAGTGGGCATGTCTCAAACTCCCAACCCCTCTCACATGGGCAAACATGGTTCTTCTTGGGGAAGTCCTTGCAGCTAAACTGCGAGGTCTGGAAGCCATGCTGGCCTTCCGCTTTGGGAAGCCCAGTGCAAAAAGTGACCCATTAGAACCTCCTCATTTATTCAACATGGACAAGTCCCTCCTTATCTCTTCTCTTAAGTCAATTAAAATAAGATAATCCAACCTTTTCTCTTCTCTTCCCGTCAGATGATCTTGTCCTGGAAGAGTTCAACGAGGAGGTGGAGTTTGGTAAATGTATGAGCATCAGAATGGAGAGGGTGGGAGTGGTTGAATAGCCATTTGAGCCGGAGACTCAATGTTTTTTCTTTTCTTTCTTTTTTTATAGAGTGAGAGAAATGTTTGAAATTTAGAAGCATTTCAATCCTGAAGTGCTAAGAAAAAAAGGGGGAGCATAACAACTCAAGAAAGGTTGGTGCAGGGAATTGTCCAAGACTGGTCCTCTTGTGGACTGTATTTCTGTGGGAAATGTAGTTTAGACAGCAGCCTTCCGGTTTAGGTGTCGAAATGGCGACCAGCTCTCTCTCAGCGTTCTGCTAGAGAGGTGCTGAGGAAGGTTTTATGGAGGCTATTTATCACCAGAAACCTCCAAATTGCATCTGGATTAAAGGCAGCAACTAGTTTACCCTTGGTTCCCAGGAAAAGCCAACGTCCTGACCTTGGAACAGCGATGCAAAAGCTGATTCTGTTGTGAGGCTGTCTGGCCAGGGAGGAGACAGAATCTTCCTCAAGCAATCTGCATAAGTGAAACTACATGGACAGAGCTGTTAGGCATTGGATTTCTAAGAAGAAAAGACTATAAGTAGGAATGGAAATAATAGAAGTTCATCCGGAAACATAGGCTGAACTTAATTGCTCTAATCATAACCACTGTTTGGAGAAAGTGTCTGAAAGTAACCTGGAGGCACCCTCTAGAAGAAAACAACCTTCATGAGGATTAAAAATAGGTTTGGAGAAGCAAGTTAGCTGAGAAATGGGAAACGGAGTATGAAGTTCCAAAAAGTTGAAGAGTAATTATACAAAAAAGGGGTTACATCAAGGACATGATCTAGTGCCATCTACTGTTTGGTTTGGTAATTGCAGGCAATTGTAGACTAATGGGAATATAAAAGCCAGTTTTTATCTATACAGTGGTCCCTCTACTTACGAAATTAATCCGTTCCAAATGCACATTTGTAAGTCGAAAAGTTCGTAAGTCGAAAAGCGGTTTCCCATAGGAATGCATTGGGAACGGATTAATGCGTTCCGGAGCCTAGAAAAAAGACCCAGACCCCCAGTAAGGCTTGCAAACTGCACAGGAACATTTCTTTTCAAGAATAAACAGGCAGTAAACAGGCAGGCAAGTCAAGGAAACCGCATGTAAAATTCGTAAGTCGAGGAAACCCCATCTAAAAATTTGTAAGTCGAAAAAACCGCATCTAAAACCGGATCTAAAACTGCCGTTTGTAACTCGAAAAATACTTATGTCGAGTAGTTTGTAAGTCGAGGGACCACTGTATCTATATCTATATCTATATCCATCTAACTATCTATCTATATAAAACTTACAAGCTGAAAATCCATATCCAAATGGGGAAAAAGAAAACAACAGGAAGAAGGGCTTCAGTCTCTACAACTCTAACAGCAGGATCACCATCAGAGACAATGCCAGTTGATTTAAATGAGATGTTAACTGCGATTAGAAAAGGTGTGAAGGAGAATGCCGCAGCTCTGCTTAGTCAATATATGATAATTATTAAACGACAAGCAGCAGAACTGAGTGCCAGAGTAACTAATTTGGAGGAAACAGTTAAAAAGACGGTGGGTGGTGTTAATCAAATAGGGAAGGAAATGAACTCTGTAGAGCAAGATATAATACAACTAAAGGATTGTTCTGATCAACTGCAAGACCAGATGGCAATGTTGGAAATTAGACAGAAAGATAAAATATTAAGACTTCGGGGTGTACCTGAAGATAAGGACCAAGAACTGAGACAATTGCTTATTGCAGAGAGAGCGGTGTTCATGCAAATGGATTATCGAGAGCTTGAGAGACAAGTGGATTTGACTTTTCGTGTGAATTCTAACCATGCTTCTGCGAAAAGGCTACCTAGAGACTGTTTAGTACAGCTTACCACTACATCTATTAAAGAGAGGATTTTGGGTGCACATTTCGCTAATATCTCACTATTGGGTGTCATGTTATAAGGCTTCTGAAAGAGATTCCATCGAGAATTTTAAAGAAACGGAAGCTTTATAAGTATGTGGCGGATGCTTTGAGGAAGAAAAATATAGCCTTTAAATGGTTATTGCCTGACGGGATGTCTTTTTAAATATATATATAAATCTAAGAAATTTGTTATGAGAGATTGTTCGGAATTAGAAAAATTCTGGCAAAGATACAAAAAAGATTTTGATTCAGACCCAGCTACTACTTCAGAAGAGAATTAAAGTCAGAAAAATTACCAAATCAATTATTGTATCAAGAAATGGAATATTATCAAAGATGTTATATTTATTTTAAATGATACTTGTAACTAATATTCTGACATGTTGTAAATGTTGGTATTGGCATGTGTATCTATTTTATGATAAGATCAAAGTAGAAGTCGTCTGACAATAGTTGGGGAAACTGTTAAAATGTATAATTTGTTATGTGAAGAAACAACTGAATGATTGCTTCAAGGCAAACTGAGGGGGGGGGGAGATAAAGGAAAGCAGTGGAGTAAAGTAATCTGTAATTAAATACAGTTTTTCTCTGGTCAATTTAATTTAAGAATAAGAAAAAGACTACCAAAAATGTATCAAGAACTTTGTTTAGAAGCCAATCCAATTAGTTGGCTAGTTAATCACTGATGGCCTCATCCATAGGGACGAGTGCTAACTGGTGCTAACCAATGAAACCTATGGTGGACTGAAAAGGTGAGCTCCATCCAGAGGCCAGGACTCTGGCAGCTGCAGAGCAACATGGCTTGTCCCCAGCCCCCCAAAGACACAGAGACATAGTTTGGGTGAAAAGGGCTGCAACTTTATTAACCAATAACAATAATAACCAATAATAACCAATAATAACAGTGTGACCAGCCTAATTCTAACTCAAACCCCCAACGCAGAACGGAGTAGGCGAAAAAAACCCCAACAGTGGCCAATGCGTTGAGAGCCAAAAATTCCTACTCGGCCCCAGAAGGGCGACCAGTCACTAGACCCGCTCTGCTCCAGGGAAGGGAGGGAGGGGGATGCTCGGCCCAAACGGAAGAGCTGGGCCAGGGAAATAATCATAATAATAAGAGAGAGACCAGTCCGCCTGCTCAAATCGTTTCCTCCCGCAAGTGAATCACAATGACATCAGGCCCAGGGAACCTAGCTCAATCATCCCAAATGGCAGGGAGCAACTGGCTCCATAACATTTCCCTCCTACCCAACCAAGAAACTGAAGCACGCTTTCCAAAACCCAACTGGGTGCCCCAATGGGAGGAGCTGGCCCTCTTGAAGGCTCCAAAGACCGACAAATGGACGCAAACCAGGACCCAAACAGGAGCCGCTGCTCCGCCAGCACCTGCCAAGAAAACAAAAGGTCAGAGCGGGCACCGCCAACTTCCATTCACCGCACGTAGCGCCGCACCACTGAGGACTTCCATCGCCCTATCCCTTGAACGACATGCGAGCAGCCGTGGTGGCAGCCCCAATCCGAATGGAGTGCAGTGTAAGTCCCTCCAAGGGAACCCCGGCCAAAGTCAAGGCCCTTTGTATAACTGCCAGGAACTGATACTGGGCGAGGAGTGCCTTGTCCTCGTGCACAAAAAGGCAGCCCTCCAGAAAGGGACCAAGATCCAGGTAACGCCGCAAGGCAGCTACCGGACAAATCGAAGGGCCGCTGGTGGCCACCAGACGAACAGCACAGCTGGGAGCAGATGGTCACCCAAGGGCAGCCCCATAGCACCATAAGGGGCGTTCTGGGGGGAAGGCAAAATTCCCATGGGGTAAAACCCAGAGGTCCCCCCTGAACCTGAGATTGCTGTCGGCAAAGTTACAGGGCCGCATCCTACCGGGGCCAAAGCCGGCCTGTTACCCAGCCACACCTGCTCTGCCGCCCCTTGGAGCCCTGCAGTGATCACCGGAAAACCCAACGGAGGACCCATGCCCCAAGGCTGTGTGTAAGGTGCCCCAAATGGGGCAGGTCCCCATCCACCCATGGCAGGCATCGGCCAGGGTCCAGAGGGCCACTGGCTGGTGCCGCCGGGCGGTGTCGGTGCAATAGGCTCACCCGGAGGCGGAGGCGAAGATGGATCCACCGGGGGGGGGGGGGATCCGATGGCAGCGGGGATTCCAGAACCGCAGGAGAAGGCATCGCAGGAACGGGAACGCCAGGAACTGGCAATACAGGATCAGCCGGCTCTGCAGGCAGCACTGGGCCGGGCGGGCCCTCGCCCTTTTCAAGAACTACTAACCTGTCAGAGAGAGATTTTCATAACTGTGTTCTAGCAGCACCACGCATGCGTCGAGGAACTTTGCGTCGAGGAACATGCGTCGAGGAACATGCGTCGAGGCGCTCCAGATGGGCCAGCCCCCTTGCTTCCAACAGAAAGGAAGTCTTGGCCTTCTCCAGAGCTTCCATTCTGTTGATCAGGCCCCTAATAAGAACCATCTCCTCATCATCCTCATCAGAGGAAGAAGGTGGAGGTGCAGGCCGCTTGGGCTGCCTGATAGGCTGATAGGTTTTCTCCTTGGCTTTCCAAGGCATGTGGGCGAATTGCAGGGGCCCAGAATAACCAACCCCCCAATGCCACCAAAAACAACCCAGAATACCCAACGGGCAAAAGAACACGACAGGCGTGGAGAGAAGAGCGCCCAGAAAGCCACTCACTGCCCTCCTGAGAGACCGCCATTCTGACCCCCCAAAGAAGCCAACTGAAGAGAAGAGGGCGACGAAAAATGCCAGTAACCCCAAGGCCAACCAACACTCCCCCCAATGGCAGGGAGCGGCAGGGCCCCAAATAAGAGCCACCAATCGGAGCAGCCACCAGTCCCGCCCAGCTAGGCCACCCAATACGCCCCAGGCCAGGAAGGCCCAACCCGGAGAAACCAAGGGCCCCAAGCCCCGAAGATGTCATCGCCTGGTGCCGCCGCACTCCAGCCGCAGGCCGATCCCCCTGCAGGCCGCTAAAACGGCCGCCGATGCCTGGGGAAGCCGCCGCTCGGCCGGTCGATGCGACCCGCCAAAATACGCCACTCGTCCGATCCTCGGGCACTACCCCCCCCCCCCGCCCGCTCCAGTTCAGGCCAAGAAAAAGTTCTATGGAAGAGCTCCTTCCTCCACGGATGCTCGGCCCGAACTGAAGAACTGGGGCGGGGAAAACCCAGCAAGGCTCAAAGCCCCGCCCCCAAAACTGAACAGGCCAATCAGGTGCCTTTGGGGCTTGGACAAACTCCCTCGCCTCCACACGAGGCAAAGGGTTGGGGCATTCTGTGTGGCTTGCTTCTCTTTCTTGGGGGCAGCTTGTCTGGCTCTTCGCAAAAGGACCTAAGCAAAATACAAAAGAAAGAAATATTCTGATCAATGAAGATGCAGAACTCTAGCCTTAACCTCTATACCTCAACCCAATCTGTACTAATGTTAAAACAACATCATTTAAAAATTATCAACACCAGAAGAGAACACGTAAAATGTTAAGATTGACCGATTTTAAAAATGAAGTTATATAAGCTTGCGATCATATGGGAGGGGGGAAGCTGTAATATCTGTAATATAATATAATAGCTGTAATATAAGCTGGATTCTTTTCATCGGTTGCAAACATAAAATAGACTCAAGAAACATGAGAGGTTGAAGAAAGTGAATTGGGAAGCCCTGAGATCATGAAAAGAGTTTATAATAGAGAGAACTACAGCCACGGCTTTTCTCCCCGCTGTTTAAAAGGTCAAAGAATGGAATCCAGGAACGTTGGAGCCTTCTTTGGACCCTTCAAGGGTGGGCCAAAGGAGGAAGTGAAAGGACGGCCCCTTTTAGGAAGGGGTTTAATTGCCCCGCCCCCTTTCCAAAGGCTGCTTCTGACAGAGCTATGATTTGTCAGGCAGCTTGTCAACCTACAGCAGGCCTCCAAAGCCCACCTGTAGAAATATTCTGCTGCAACTGCATCCCGGGCCCAAATCCACCATCCCTCCAGCCACCAAAAGCCCAGGAGTCCCTTCCTGCCCCCTGCCGGCAGCAATCAGGGAAAGAAGAGCACCGATCATTGCCCGTGAAGGAGAAGACCAGCTTTTCTTCTCAGGGTGGCAGGAGGAAGGGTGAAGCAGGGCCCGTCAGAGTTCTCCCCACCAGGCCATCTCCAGTGACAGGGGAGTCCTGCTGCTTAAGAGGACACCCAGCGAGAGACGAGACCTGCCTCTCAGTGGCGCCAGGGGTAGCCATACTGAAGGGAGATGTTCATTTCCTCCTCCCGCTCCACGAAATATTGCTTCCGGCTGGCTGATGTCCACTGAGCCGCCTCCTCTCTCGCTCTTTGAGCCCGCCGCCGCATCAGCTCCCGGACGGGCCGTTGCTCCTCCGTAATGGGCCGGGAGACTTCCAGGTGGGCCGGGGGTGTCCTCCAAGGGATGAACGTGGCCCCATTAAACTCCTGCTCTGCTGTCGTGCTCTGGGGACCAGGTGGAAGGACTGGATGCTCTGTGGAGGCTTGGTGGGCAGGGAGGAAGGGTCGGTGGGTTGGTGTGGGACCCCAAGGCTGCGGCTGTGGTTGAGGGGCCGGCTGGGGCTGGCCAAAGGTCCTCCCAGCAAGACTGTGCATTCGCAAGGTATTTGCCTGCGCAAGGGAGGAGGGCCGGAGCATGAAGGGACGGGATCCCGGCGGCCTCCACACTGGCATTGATCGTGGGTGGGCCAGGGAGCTGGGGGAAGGTTGGCCATCGGCCTGGCTGCTGGCCTGGCCATGGAGCTGGGCGGTGCCTTCCCCGCTGGTCTGCTTGGCAGGGCTGCCAAAGGCCTTGGTGGTGGCTCGGCTATGCTTCCCGATGGTGGCCTTCCCATGGACATCGATGGTGTTTTTTTGGGCACGCTCTGCCCCAGATGTCCCTCTGCACTCTTGGATTTTGCCGGGGGCCCCAGGGCATGGAACACCTGCACAGAGTCCTGCATCATTCTGGCCAGGCTGCTCCTCGGAGTCGCAGGCACAGCCTGGGCGGATCCACTGGACTCTGCCCCCACTTTCTGCCTCTTTGTGTCCCCAGCTTCGGCTTCAGGTGGTAGCAGCCGTGCTTTCCCCCTTCCTGGCAGGACCTGAGGCATTTTCAGCAGCTTCTGGCCTGGCATGATTCCTGCTGGTTTCCTTGGCAGATGGGGTTGGACGGCTAGCTCCAGATGGCAAGTGGGGACCTTCTGCGCAGTTCTCTCTTCCTTGTGGTCCAGGGGTGCTTGGGCCGTCTCTCCTGATCTCTCCTTCCCCTCAGCCTTTGGGCTTCCCCGTGGCACTTTGGGTGCTGGCACGCTCTCTGCCCCTGCTGCCCTTGCCCTCTTTCCATTGTTCTCTGCAGGGAGTTTCCTGCCCACCTCCTCCCCATATGAGCGGGCCTTTGCCTTTTGGGTCTCCGAGGTGATGAGGGGCAAAAAGTCAAAGAGTTGCACCCTTGGCTTGGCAGATTGGGTGTCTTTCTCTCGTGGGGCTACCCCGTGGGAAGCTGTTCCCTTGGAGAGCACTTTGGTTTGCTCTGGTGGAGGAGGCGGGAAGAAGAATTCCGGAAGCAACTGCTGATTGGGAACAAGGAGCTTCTTCTGAACTGGAGGGCCCTTAGGGCGCAGCTGAATCTCCCCAGTGGGCGGGGCTGTTCCTCCCTTGGCCATTCCTCGACTCTGTAACTGGGGAGGAGATGGTGGGTGACGCTCCTCGGTCCCTGCTAGAAAGGAAGAAGAGAAGTCCGTTGTTTGGGAAAAGACAGAGCAAGTCTGTAACTTCCAGGCAAGTTCTAATAATGAAAACATTTCGATGAAGAAGAATTGCAAAGGAATGGGGTCCCAAAGGCCGGATCTGGGCTCATTCTTTGTGAGCAGCTTTTTCCCCATCCCAAGGCACAGATGCTGAGGAAGTGGCATTCCCCCCAACCCACATCAGACCTCCACTGTTCAACTCTCTTAGCACAAGGTTCTCGAAGGGCTGGTCGGGCCAGTCACGGGACTGTCCTTCCCCCACAATGGTGCACACCCACCTCTGTATGGTCCCAACTCTGGGATCTTCATTCTTGGGGCAGCACTGGTGCTGAAGCCTTCTGCTTTCTTCATTGCAGGCTCCTTGATTTGGATGGCCAGTGGCTGCTCAGTGGCAGGAATCAAGACTGAAAGAGAAGGAGGGAGGATGAACAGGGGATGGGTCAAGATCTGATCCGGAGCCAGCCCTGCCATGTGGTAAGGGGAGGTGGTGGATTTTCCCTGAGGGAGGGCGAGGGAAGGTGGCAGGGCTGACTCCTTAGGGGGCTCAAGCAGTCACGGATGGGTGGGGTAAGGGGTGAGGGCAGCAGGAATTCTCATCCGAAGACAGCTTTCAAACATTGCACATCAGGGCAGACATTGAGTCATCCAGTGATCAGCTCTTGCACATTTCCCAAAACTCTGGGCTATGTTTCAGAATGCATGCTCTATTCCTATGGCCAGGCCTGGAAAGGTGTCCCCTCCTGTGTGGAGTGGCAGCAGATGGCGTACTCTAGAAATGAAGCCCCATGGCTAAAGGGATGAGGGGCAGTGGGGGAGAGCTGTCTATGGTGAGAATTGTTGGACCTCTTGGCAAAGAGCCGAGGAATGCTTCTTGATCTTCTTCCTCCCTGGAGAAGATCAGGGCTCTGAAGAATATATTTTGAAGACCATGGCCTCAAGAGAAGGATTGCGCCAGACACATGGGAAGGACACAGGGAGCCCTAGGCGGGAGGATGCCCCTTTCCCAACATCAGCACAAACCTCTGGATGCACGTCGAATGTCCGTTGGCTTGCCGCTCCTGGGCTGATCCGGTGGGGCTGGGCGGAACCCCCCAGCGGCAGTGGTGGTGCTGCTGCCTTCTGATTGCAGCCGGTGGGCCAGCAGAACCAGATTCCTCTTGCGCCCCGGGTCCGCCCTGGCCGGCTGGGCCAGAGATGTTCTTGCAGCAGGAGGGATGGGGGCAAGCTGGGCCAGAGATGTTGTTTCAGCAGGAGGGATGGGGGCAAGCGTGGCATGTCTGTGGCCACGAGCCTCCCTCACCCTATGCAATAGTGGTGGGAGCTCTTCTGGCCCTGGAGGTCGCAGGTGTAGCAGCTGTGGGCTTGGCATGTCACGCAAATATGGATGGCCAAACAATTGGTCCATGGGGCCCGCAGTGGGACGGCTGGGGGCCAGCGGCCCAAAGAAGGGTCCGGGGAGATGGTAGGGGGATGCCGCCAGCGAGCCAGGCCACTGGTGCTCCCGCTGCGGCTTCCGCAGATCTCCCTCTGCTGGGTCGCTGTGGTCCCTGCTGTCCCTCCCTTCGACGGACTGAAGGGAGAGGTCAGAGACAGAGGACCACATGGAGGTGGAGCCAATGGTCGGCGTCGGTGTCTCGAGGAAGCTGCTGGGCGAACCGCCTCCTTCCCCGGCCAAGCTCGCGCTCGTAAAGGCGGAGCCAGCAGACGGCCTCTTTTCAGTCGACTCATCTGTAAGAAAAAGGAAGGGGGCACCTTGATTTCTGTCATTCCTACAACAGCCCTGCAAAGGAGGCCCAACTTACGCCTTTCTGATGGGAAGGGAAGAGGCAACTACCCAATTGCTCCGAGGCCTCCCTCTGAACCCATGGCTTCAGTCACTTGGAAGGAGGCACTCACCTCCCTGCTGGGATGCTCTGAGTATTGTACCACTGTTCAGGTGAGGAAGCCCAACAACCCTGATGTGGAGAACTAGCGGCACTCATGCCCCGCTCCGCCTCTTAATCCTGGAGGACTTCCAGAGGGGCTCCTGCATCTCATTGAGTTTGAGCAGGCCAGATAAGATGGATGATGTGCATGCAGCTGCCACAGTCAGGGCACTTGTCTCTCCCCTGCTATGGTCTGCAACAGCAAAGAGTCTCTCTCCAAGGTCTGGGGTTCCATCAACTGCTCAACATTGGCCCTCCTGTAGATGTAGGCCTACAGCTCCCATCATCCCTGGCTGTTGGCCGCTGTGGCTGGCTGGGGATTATGGGAGTTGTAGTCCAAAAACAGCTGGGGAGCCAAAGCTGAGCAGGCCTGCTTTAACCGAAGATGCTAAGAACTTTGCCTGGGACCTGGGGGATGCAGAGCATGGCCAGATCTGCTTCCCTCTGAGCACTCTTGGTTCCAGGAGGCCAGAGAATGTTGTGCTTTGAATCGGATTCCAGTGTGAGAGGCAGTTAGCCTGAGCTGAAGGGGCAGCCCTGGGAGGAAAGAGGCCCTCCCAGGGGAACCAGGGAGGAAATTAACCAGAACCAGTGAAAGAAACCCTTTGCACCCATTCTGCCTATGGAAAGCCTCTCCCAAGCAGGAGTCGATTCTTTTGGATACTCAGCACAGTCCTGGACACTAGTTCAAACACACCCCTATTACATTCCCCTTCATCAGGATTCTGATTAGGACTGAACAAGAAACGTAATTCATTCACAAATGACTCTGAATAATTTTCATCTTCCTTTTTCAACCCGGATGTCCTTTCTGTCCTTAATGAATTATTGCATCATGAGTTAACCCTTACCCCAGTTTCTCCCCAACCCCACCTTTCTGATTCTAGTTCTAGGTCCACTTTCTCCATTAAGCCTTTGAGATTCACCCCTTCTGTGCCCTTCATATGTCACATAAGCACCATGGCAGATGTTTTCCTGTGGGGCCATTGCAAGAAGCTCTTTGAAAAGCCTGCAGTCACTCAAGCAGGGACTGATTTTGTGGGTCTTTTCAGCAGAAAGAGCCCCCTCCCTGTTAGAGTTCGAGGGCACTCCACTCCTCTTTCTGAATGGAAATGGAGTACTTCAAACAGGCCTTGCTGTAGCCTCCCTCTCAATGACCATTGCCTCCCTCAAACAAGGATTCCCAGATGTTGTTGACCACAACTCCCAGAATCCCTAGCCGAAAGCCATTGCAGCTGGGGACGCTAGGAGCTGCAGTGAACAACATCTGGGAATCCCTGTGAGAGGAAACACTGCCCCCTACCGCCTCTGTTATGCATGGTCACCCCTACTGGCAAAATTTAGATTGTTGACTTCCTTGTCTCGTGCCTGTAAGACTTTGGAAGGGGCCATTGATGATTCCAGATAAGAATGAACTATCTAAAAAGGCTGGGGAAAAGGGATAACCTCTTTGGACAGAAGGTAGAACAAACTGGAAAGGGAAGGTGTGGTATAAAGTCAGATAAAGGAAAGCAAGGGAAATGTGACCCAAGAGCAGACACAGAGCACAATCCATCAAAATGAATTGCCACCGGGTCCCTCATTTATTCTACCAAGCAAACCACATGGCTTTGTGGTCTCCAGGAATCGACACCAACTCACAACCTTCCTTTTCTTTTTCCTCCTGGATGGCACCATTTCCTACCTGCCATGATGACAGTCAATGTCTAAAGAAGTCCACTGGACAACTAAAACAACAACAACGACAAGAAGATGATCTCTCTGGTGAGAGCAGACCAGGCAATCTCTCCAGCGAGAGGAGCCTACTGTCCGTACTCCTTAACCGCTGGAAAGTCGGTTAGGGAGTGGGCAACTGAAGCGCGATGATGCGTCATTGTTTATTGCGGTCCCTATGGCAACCTGCAGCTGGTGGGGTGGGGGCCAGAAGAATGTCAGAAGCGGATCATGATGATGCAAGATGATGTCATGGCCATCTTCACACAGGCTCTCTACCGATAGCAAACCATCGATCAAACCATCCATCTTCTTCACTTAGACGTTCAGAAGGGGAGAGTCCATTTCAAGTCTATTTGGCCACTGGAAGTCTCTTTGGGGGTTGAATGGAAGTCCAGACATGCTCTCAGGTTTCCTCTTTGGCATCAATCAATCAATCAATTATATTTGTGCCCCACCCCTCCAGTACACTTCTGCTTGGGGTGGCTCAGGTTAGTAAAAAAGATATAATCTAAAGTAAAAGATTAATAAAATTGAAGAAGTTAAAAGACCAAGCTAAAACCACATTTAAAATGACAAATTTTAAAAGTTTCACTTTAAAAGTTATTAATAAACAGCTAAAGACTAAGAACTAAAAAAATAAAGGACCTACCAGACTATAAGCAGCAGATAAGACATTAAAAAGCATCTTTTAAAAGATATGTTATTGTGGTTGTTTTTTTTAAAACACTGAGGGAGTGAGCATGGCAAAGCTCTTCCAGGAGGGCATTCCAAACCGAGGGGCCACAACCAAGAAGACAACTGAGAAGACCAAGAAGACCCTGTCTCTAGTCCCCACCAACTGGATTACTGTTAGGTGGGTCAAACACTCATGAAGCCACATCTGTACTGAGTCAGACCACTGATCCATCTAATTCAGTATCATCTACGCTGACTGGCAGCATCTTTCCAAGGTTCCAAATGCTGGTGCGAGAATCTGGATAGGTGCATCCATCTGACCCATTTCTCAATTCCCCTCTTCTCCTACCTAGCTTTTGGAGTTCACACAACCCTGGTTCGGGAGTGCACCTGGCTCTCTTACCTTGGCTGGGTGCTCCACCTACACAGGTGGGGATCATGTGACCTAGCTCACTCTCTCAAACAGAAGTCGTTGACTGCCGTAGTCACTTTAGCCAGAAAATACCCCACTTCTGTCTGCACTGCTTCCTTTGTTGATTCCCTTCTGAGCTTGGCAGTGTGGAACTGAAGGACTGTACCACTTAGGGTTACCATATTCAAGCTTCCCAAATCCGGTGGCCTGATTTGCAGATTATGCAGATTACAGACAACTAATTTGCATTATTGATTGATTGATTGATTGATTGGACAGATTTGTATACCCTCCTTCTCTACCCTCCCATGTGATTGGATACAGAGTAAAATCCGGGCAATCCGGGCAGCACATTTGAAATCCACATAAATCCGGGTGGAATTTAGTAGCCGGGTGGAGGAACCAAAATCCGGGGGTGTCTAAACACAGGAAAGTTCAATGCGGCAGGGGAAACCATGTGGCTAAATGGATTGTAATTGTAGAGCACAAGAATGAAAAGCTCTTAACCACCTTATTTCCCACCAGAGTGAAGAGAACACAAGTCTTTCTTTGGGATACAGATCAATATTTAGTGACCATGTAATATTCAGCCTCATGAAAGACATGTGCTCCACCAGCCTAACAGCTTTGTGACTATGCATTTACTGTTTTATTAATATAATAGCTTTTATGATGTTTATACTTCTACAGTTTTATAGCTTCATCACCTAGTATCTGCTGTTGCAGTTCTATCACTTTGGTAGAATACAGGAGGGGTTGACCTCCTAGAATACAGGAATATTCCTTGACCTCCTAGAATACAGGAATACAGAATACAGGAGGGGTTGCCTCCTCCCACGCAGTCAGCATCTTCCTAGATGGCTGCTAGGTGCCAGCGGGGATTCGAACCGGCAACCTTCTGCTTGTTAGTCAAGCATTTCCCTGCTGTGCCACGCCTCTAACTATACTTGTAAATCACCTTATACTTTGTACTGGTCTGTGATCATTATAAAGATTGATTGATTGATTGATTGATTGATTGATTGATTGATATTTATGTGGAGTCAGGGGCGTCACTAACAGGGAACAGGAGGTGAAAAATGTCCCTGGTACCATCAGGGAGCCTCCCCACCCACCCACCCCGGACAGCTGAGCAACTGCTCCCTCCCTCTCCCCTCTCTGAAGAAGATGGGGAGGGGGTCCATCTTTACCTTTTGTCCTGGGGCCCTTGCTATGCCCCTGTGTCGAGTCTGCACATTTATAGGGTTTCCCCCCCTTGTACAACTGCAGTTTGCATTTCAAAAACAATTCATACCTGTGGTCATTCATTATCCATTTTAATTCATAATAAAAATGTGTGTATAAAGACAGATGGTTTCTGCAGTTCTGCTTACGACAGAAGATGAAAACCTTAAGACAGAGTCTAGTTTGTTTTGCGGCAGATATTCTTGGTGGTGGCAAGTCAAAGGTAGCGGGGTGCGGAAGAGAAAATGGGGTGAAATCCTGCTCCTGCACAGTTCACTGGCAAGCACTTTTCAGTCACCTGTTAATGGGTTAGTGTGAGTGAAGTCGAGAAACATCCAGCCCAGTCAGACGTTCCAATTCCTCATCTAATCTGGGTGTTCTCAACCTTGGCTGAAGCTATTCTGGCTGAGGGTGATGGGTATTGTAGTCCAACAACATCTGGAAATGCAAGGTTGGAAACCCCTGATCTGATAGGAACATCGGAAGCTACCACTGGTCCACCTAACTCAGTATCATCTACACCAGGGATTCTCAAGGTTGGGTCCCCAGATGTTAGTGGACTTCAACTCCCATAATCCCCAACCAAAGGCCACTGGGGCTGGGGATAATGGGAGTTGAAGTCCAATAACATCTGGAGACCCAACGTTGAGAATCCCTGAGCTACACTGAATGGCAGCAGCTTTCCAAGGTTTCAAGGCAGGAAACCTTCCCTGTCCTACCTGGAGATGCTTCCAGGAATGAAACCTGGGACCTTTCTCCAGAAATAGGAACCTAGGAAGCTGAGCTATGGCCCCATACTGCAAATTAGAAACTAACCCTTTGCTCTTCCCAGTTCCACCCCTCCATTACTATTCTCCATTACCCCGCGATCCTCCTTTATTAATTAATCCAGTCATTCCTGTGTGTGTTGTTCAATCTGAAAGACACTTGTGCAGGGGTTTCCAAACTGGTGCCCCAAATGTTGTTGGACTACAACACCCATCACCCCCAGGTGCTGTGGCCAACCAGTGCAGCTAGGGGGTTGTAGCGTCACAAAATCTGGGGATGCCTTGTTGAGAGCTCCTGCATTAGGCAGTGGGTTTGAATGCAGTGTTTTAAAAGGTGCTTGGTTTTATCCTTGGGAATCCTCTCTTCCATCCCTCCCTTATTCATTCATTCATTCATTCACTCATTCATTCATTCGATTTCTACACCGCCCTTCCAAAAATGGCTCAGAGCGGTTTACACAGAGAAATAATAAATGAATAGGATGGATCCCTGTCCCCAAAGGGCTCACTATCCAAAAAGAAACACAAGATAGACACCAGCAAGAGTCACTGGAGGTACTGTGCTGGGGGTGGATAGGGCCAGTTACTCTCCCCCTGCTAAATCTTGTGCTTCTTGCTGGGTGCTGGGGTTGCCAACACTCCAGGACGGAGCCGGAATCAGCATCAATGATTCGGTGACTGTGGAACGCAACCCTGGAGGTTTTAATGTCTTGATGTGGTGAAAAGTATTGGACGAGAATATCCCAAGGTGGCGAATCTCCAGGAATAGCTTCAGAATTGGCAGTCTGCGTGGCTGCACCTCTTCCTTTCTCCTTTGCTCTGATTCCTGGCCAGCTTGTCACTTCCGGACAGGAATTGTGCAGAGAGAGTGTAAGCTGGGCTTGATCTGGCCTTCTCCGCAGAGGCGTAACTAGGGAAAATAGCGCCTAGGGCAAGCACTGAAATTGCGCCCCTGTCCAAGCAGGAATGATGGGACTTGTAGTCAACAATATCTGGAAATCCCTGTTAAAAGGAACACTGTACCATCTAGACATGGTTGTTGATCAAAACCTGAAAACATGAGCCATCTCTGTAAAAGACTTAGAACAACAGTCAGGAGTTATGCGAGGATTCCAAGTGTCATTTTCTCTGTCTCATCTCATACTTTTTTAAAAACATGACTTTGTCCTAGAGGATCACCTGCCCAAATAGCAACTAGCAAAATAGGGGAAGAAGAAGGTGGCGGGGGGAGTCTATAAACCAGTGAATGATTCCTGCCAGCCTTTGTCTTGTGATGATTGTTGGCTCATGATGGGGTATACAGTATGTGCATTCACCACACTAGTGCTTACTTTGACACCAGGAGGGAGGAGGATACATTAGTTTGCCACACTAGACAGAGGCATTTGCAACAGGAGCAGATAGCCAAGTTCTGCCAGGGCCAAAACCAGCCCCTGCCAGACTAAGAAATCATTGTCATTTGCCCCTTCCTGTCACAAGCAGTGTGCTGTTCTTTTATTATTGACTCTAACTCTCAGATATCCCAGTCAGGGATGGAAAATTCAGGGTCAATTTACAAGAGACACATTTTCTACATGGGAGTTTCTTCTGTGCAGGTCTTGTGCAGAAACCCATGTGTAGTGACTGCCAGGGGCATAGCAAGGTTGGAATGGGCCCAGAAATGAGATTTTAAAATGGGCCCCCAGCCCCTCAAAGTCCAGGGCGTCCACACACCCCAGGCCCCCAAGGATTTAAGTCTGATCTTTCAAAATAAGTATGCTGCCTGGAAATACATTTCACTGAATACACACATGCACACTTCACAGTATATAGTGATATACATTGAGTACTATATATTTGTGCTACTTTTAATGCCTAGAACACACTAGCAACGCTAATTATTAAAATGCCCCCCTCAATGCAGATTAGCAAAGGAGACTTTCAACCATGCAGGGTGAGCCTATGTTTGTTTTCTCGGAATTCTGAACAAATTCAGTAAAGTTTGATTCCAGGAGGCCCTTTAACACACATCTCCTCTGGAATGAAGGTGCTGCATTCACATGTTGGCCAGATTTACCCTGAAGTCCCTGCAAGTTATTAGGGAGCAGTTCACACACAAGAAAAATAAAATAAAATAAAATAAAATAAAATAAAAGCACAACACATCTTCACAGTTCTCACTGAGACCTTCTGGGTTGCAAAACAACTTGAACATAAGTGCATTTATGAATGAATGAATAAATAAATAAATATTTGTTCCAGAGGTTTTTGTAATTTTCTGCCCTGAAAGGAGCCACTTATAGGCCTTTTTAGATAGTTTTTGTTTTTAAAGCCAGCACATTTTTCTGTTTGTTTTAAATTAAATATTCAGAGACTTCTCAGTCTCTCCCCCCCCCCCATATCAAAGCCCTATGGCAAGAAGATCCCTATATGGTGGGGTGGGGGGAGGTTTAACCACAAAAAGGAATTCACAGCCTACCTGGCAAAGGCTGTACTGGATGGTCTGGGTAGGGTCTGCTGCAGGGAGCTCTGCCTGCCTCCTTCCTGGCTTCCTGCCCCCCTTGGGGCCTGCTGGGTTCAGGCTTCAGGGAGGCCTACTCCGAGGCCTCTCTGGAAGCCCCGCCCGCCCACCGATCAGCTGAGAGGCGGGGAGAGAAGAGCTCTGCAGTTTGCAGGCTGCTCCGATCCTAGGCCGGAGCTGGAGGCAAGTGGCTGAGGGGCCCTGGGGCTGGGCAGGTGGGCAATGGGGTGGGGGTGGCAGGAACTGGTGTGGTGCCCCCACCTCAGTGGCGCCTAGGGCACGTGCCCTGCCCCCCCCCCAGTTCCACCTATGCTTCTCCGTTGGACCGTGACCATTGCCTTTGGTGTAGGCCTGAACCAGACCGAAGCCATGTTACCTTTGCTGTCTGTGTAAGGGGGGGCCTGGGAGATTCCTTATAAGGAGTTGCTTTTCTGTGCCAAGGAGGGCCAGGAGAGACTAGATAAGAAGGTGATGAGGTATTCACCTAAAAGAATACATGCACAGAAGTTAGCTGGAAAATTGCTGAAAGTCCAGACAAAGGAAAGAGGCAGTACCTATGTATCATCTTCTAGGCTATAAATATGTCATGCTTGTAAATGAACGGGGCCTTGGACTTGAGCGAGAGCTATCCAAGACCTTTGCTACTATAGAGCAAAATAAAGCCTTTGAATCCTTCTCGGCTGGTGAAGTGTTTTGGCTACTGACCCAGAAAAGAACCTCTCTTTGTTGGGGTACAGCACCTTCATTTATTGATTGACATTGATATTCTGCTCATTCTTGGTCCATCTCGTTCAGTATGGTCTACCCAGATTGGCAACGGCTTCCCTAAGCTTGCAGGCAGGAATCTCTCTCAGCCCTATCTTGGAGATGCTGCCAGGGAGAGAAGCTTTTTTGGGACTACAACTCCCATCACCCCTAGGCACAATGGCCAAAGTTCCCAAGTTTAGGACACCCTGAGTTAAAGCATGAAGAGCTGGCCCACTTTGAAAGAATCATTGTTCAAAGGCACTTCCAGGACTACGAAACACACAACAAACATTAAACATGCAAGCATTGAAAACAGAGCCTAACTGACAAACCTCTCCTTGCAGCTGTAATGTGTCCTAACCGGTGGATTTGTGAAGAGATCCGTGAAATTCTCTCCTGATTTCAAGGTCCCAAGGAAGGAGACAATGGGGAGAATTCCTTAGCATTTCTCTGCAGAGTGGTTTGTCTGCATCTCTACCTGGAGCGTGCATCCCCCCTGAAGGTGTCGCAGTGCTGAATCCATGCACACTCCACCCCTTGGGACGCCTAAAAGAGAAGGAGCCCAGCAACGAGGGGCTGCTATTTATTTATTATTTATATTTTTATTCCACTTGTTTGCATTTCTAGCCTGCCCTATACCCAAAGGTCTCAGAGTGGGTTACAATAAAACCAATATAAAACATCATTAAAATTCACATAATGAATTTAAAAATACAGTAAAAAAAATACAGTGCCTGATAGGGGAAGAACCACCACATCTCTAGTCAAGGTAAAGGCCAGGCTAAAGAGGTGCGTCTTCACCATGACAATTCAAAACAGCAGCCATCACATGATAGACCATTACAGAACTTTAAAAGCCGCTGTGAACAAGTCAATTAAAAAAACTCGCCTTCTTCTAAGAAAAATGGAAGACGCCCTCGCTCATTGGGGAACCATATTTCCTATACCATTGAGAAGACTTCTCCCCAGTCACCACCCTCCTGATTTCGCCTGGGGAGGCACCTGGAGACTTAAACTTTGGTTCATACAGGAGCCATTTAATGGAGGGCTTCAAAGGCGGAAATCAGCCCCTGGAAGTGAGCCTGGAAAGGCAGTGACAGCCAGCTCTGATCTTTTACGATCAGAGTTATAGGATCCCCCTTCGGGCTGCGTTAAGATGGACAGTTTGGCTCTCCCTCTCCCCCCACCCCCAGCTCTGGTAGTTTAAAGCCAAGTCTTTTCTCTCCTTGAAGCCTTAACTTCAAATCTCAAATGGCAGAGACAGGATTAGGCTTTTTTCAAGGTCTGGCAGTCTGCTCAGGCTCAGAGGCACTGCTACATTCCCTGTTTCATCTGTTCCCTCTAAAGAGAGAGGGGGTTGGACTTGGACCTGGGAGAGCCGGGTTCGAATCCCGCTTCAGCCATGGAACTCAGCAGGAGACTCTGGACCAGTCACTTATCTCTCAGCCTATTCTACCTCACTCACAGGGTTGTTGTGGGGAGGAACAGAATCATGGACACTGCTCTGGACTCCTTGGAAGAACGAGCAGGATATCAATGTCAATCAATAAATGAAGGCAATGGTCACGGTCCAACGGAGAAGCATAGGCAGAACTGGGGGGGCAGGCAGGGCACGTGCCCTAGGCGCCACTGAGGTGGGGGCGCCACACCAGTTCCTGCCACCCCCACCCCATTGCCCACCTTCCCAGCCCCAGGGCCCCTCAGCCACTTGCCTCCAGATCCGGCCTAGGATCCGTGAGGCCTAGGATCGGCAAGGCCTGCAAACTGCAGAGCTCCCCGCCCCCATATAGGGATCTGCTTGCCATAGGGCTTTGATATGGGGGGGGGGGAGACTGAGAAGTCTCTAAATATTTAATTTAAAACAGACTGAAAAATGTGCTGGCTTTAAAAACAAAAACTATCTAAAAAGGCCTATAAGTGGCTCGTTTCAGGGTGGAAAATAACAAAAACTTCTGGAACAAATATTTATTTATTTATTTATTTATTCATTCATTCATTCATTCATTCATGGGATCAGAGAAATGGATCCCTCCCTCATGGTTGCAAGAGGCTTCTCTAATACAATAGCTCCTTTCTGTCTATTGGAATATTCCTAGAGAAAAGGGTTCATTACAATTATGCACAGTATTTCCCTTCTTTGACACCATCCCGTGTTCAAGCTCTCTAGCAGATCTGTCCCTCAGACTGGGTATGGGTTGGTATGCTTATGCTGCCAGGAAGGAGGGGAGTAGGTCCATATGTTAGGTCTGGAATGGGTTTCATTCAAATTTAAGTTGAAAACTGAACTGTGGTGAAGATTGAAAGAACCATGCAGATACTTTTGCACATCCAAGGGAAAACTGGATGGAAGAAAAGCCCTCCATGCCATATGGTCAATTGTTTTTGAAAGGAGTGCAGAAGCCAGCAGGAGAGACCACTGTGCTTGGAATTTGAACTAAAGCTTTGCAGATCCTGCACATGATTGCTGCCTGGAACACAAGACTGAAGGCATGGAATTAGGATGACAGAAATGGGGATCTGCTGAGTCAAAGACAGCAGCCAAGTCAGGAGGTTCAATGAGGCCGGGTGGGCCAACGTATATGACGACACTTGGCTTGGTGGATCCTGGGTGGTTTAGACCTGCATTCAATGTTTGTGTACAATTCCATATGGGAACACGCACCAGTGATCCTGTTCTTATGCGTGCACGAAAGGTGTCAGGGTTTCCATATGAGAGCCACTTTCACTTTGACAAGCAACACTGCTATAACACTGGGGGGAAACCAAACATAAAATTATATACTGTGAAGTGTGCATGTGTGTATTCAGTGAAATGTATTTCCAGGCAGCATACTTATTTTGAAAGATCAGACTTAAATCCTTGGGGGCCTGGGGTGTGTGGACGCCCTGGACTTTGAGGGGCTGGGGGCCCATTTTAAAATCTCATTTCTGGGCCCATTCCAACCTTGCTATGCCCCTGGCGGTCACTACACATGGGTTTCTGCACAAGACCTGCACAGAAGAAACTCCCATGTAGAAAATGTGTCTCTTGTAAATTGACCCTGAATTTTCCATCCCTGACTGGGATATCTGAGAGTTAGAGTCAATAATAAAAGAACAGCACACTGCTTGTGACAGGAAGGGGCAAATGACAATGATTTGACAGGGTTGCCACTTTTCCGTTATCATACCTTTTCCTGTAACATCTGGGGACCCAGGTTTCAGATCCCTGTCTAACCCATCCTTTTCCCCCAGGGAAGTCTCACATCCTCATTCTCCCTTCAGCACTGTGGAGAACAAGGAGAGATGAACGGCTGACCGTGCAATGTGGCAATTACCTCCGGATATCAGGGTTTTCAGTGTTCCCTAAGGAGGAAGCGGAGCAGGGAATACCAACCGTCGTAAAGATGTAAACCTGTGGCTTGATATATTGTTCTATAGCTAAGATGAGATTTTTGTAAACCGCTTTGGGAGGTTCACCTGGAACCAGTGAATAAGTGCAAAAAATAAAATAAAATAGCATGAAATAAAATAAAACCAGTTTGGTGACAAGGCACTTTAAGGAATGCTGCCCCCTGCCCCCATACGAGGCTCCTTGCCCATCACGCTCCTCAGAGGAGACCCTTTGACATGCTCCTTTGCTTTCTGAGATTCGCTTGAGAGGGCCACGTGAGACAGCACCAATTTTTCTGCGACAGCACCCACCATATGGAACTCCCTGCCCCAGGATGCAAGCTTAGTTCACTCTGAGCATTAGGTTTGGGAAATGGTGTCTGTTTCCACAGCTGTTGCTGGGGGTAATGAGAAGTGTGGGCTCCTTCCACCAGGATCCAAACTTCTCCCTCTCCCAATCTTCCTCTCCACACACCCCACCTCCGCACCAATCTTTCTCAATGTAATCTGCTACTGCCACCATCTATCCACTCAGGGACAGAAGCTCAAAATCACTTGAGAAAACCCAGTAGCTTGGTGAAGTCAGTGTGATGATGGAACAAGCAGACAGAGACAAAAATGAGTGGGACCAAAAAGAAAGCACTTGATTGACATCCAATAAGAAGAATAAATGGGTGATGTAGATGTATTTAATTTGCTATTGATGGTTAGTTAGTTATAAGTTTATTTGGTCATTGACCAGCAAACATTTACAATAAACCAGTACATATTTTACAAATAATATAACAAAACCTGGCCATAACAGAAATAATATCAGTGTCCTCATTAGTTAAAAGATAATTTAAATAAAATTCATCAGACCGACCAGGCAAATTGTCTAACATAGGAGATAAAGGTCTTAAACGGGGTTCCCTATAAAAATCACAATAAAGAATAACATGCGAGGTGGATTCTATAACCCCTTTGCCACATGGGCAAAGTCGTAAAAATAGCGGAACTCCCTTAAACCTGCCATCCAATACTGCTGTAGGAAGAACATTTAAACATGCTAAAGTGAGGGCTCGTCTAAATTTAGGGACAAGCACCACATCAAAGTATTTAGCTGGTTTAAGATTAATAGCTTGCCTCCCTAAGTATAAACCCTGCTTGAAGTTGAGCCATGCACCTTCTTGTTGAACTTCTTTATCCAGGACACATTGCTTAACTAACTTCCTGGCTTGCTCAATTCCTACAGTATGCAGAGGCCATAGTGTAGAGGCAAGCAGGCACAGGTAAGGAGAACTACCTGTCTCTAACTAACTACCTCTACTCCCAATACCCCAAGTGGTCATTAGGAGAGCTGGTGCAAAAGGTCAATGCACTGGGACTCCATTTCCAACTCTAATAGTAGTAGCTTCTTTACAGTAAGTGCAATTTCTGACCTAATTCCAAAGGAGCACGGGAGTCTCTTGTGCAGAGTTGAAGCTCTCTCTCTCTCTCTCTCTCTCTCTCTCTCTCTCCTTCAAAGCTTCATGGTCAGCATCAAAACTTCCAGATGATCTAGAAAGCTGGGCCTTGGAACGTGTTCACGACCATCTAACTAGCCTGGGATAAGTTTACGCTGTAGCAGAGGCCTGTACAGAGCAAGCCAGGCTGCACATGGGACATCTCAAGCTGGATGCCTGCTTCTCTTTCTGCTCCTCCGTTCCACCCCTTTGACTTAGGTAAACACTGTTTCAATTCAGTTGAAATTTTTAGCATTCGTGTGGTCAGACAACATTTTTTTTTTTAAGGACTTTTAAGGACTTTTCACTAACAATTATCTATCATGGGGAGAAAGAAACGCCCTTGGGCTAGTCCTGCCATCGCTACTTGATCGTTATTTGACTACTGTTGAAAGTAAGTCCACCTTCTTCTGTGCCTTTACAAGAGAAATCTACTGCGTTTGGGGCTACTGCTGACTCTGTGGCAGCTAACTGTGACTGTGATTTTACAACCAACGATCAAGCTGTCCCTAACCGGCACACCATCTTGTCTTTGCAGTTTTGCAGTTTAACTGCGGACACTTTAAACTATCCACTGCAAGCCACCCGACATGTGTGGAATTAAAATTAGATGACCTGGCTGGCTCACTTTCTCAAATTCAGTGCAATCCTGTATTGTCTTGGAGATGTAACAAGCAGGACGCAGGTCTGCCTGCTGTGAAAGCTGAAAAGCTTACTCACCCTCCATTCCCTGTGCCAGCTAACAACTCAAGATGTGTATTCCAACCTAATTGTATCACTTTAATTAATCCTCAAACTCCAGTAAATCGCCATAAATGGTCATGCAAAGTGGCTATCCTTTGTTCCTTGCGATTGCTAACCCTTCTACAATCAGGAGCTTCTTAATCTGAATTCCTCCCGTTAATTTCTGCCAGAGAATCGAACTTACTTTTAGGAACAATAGCCTTCCCCGTTCACTTGTCAATTCAAAGGTAGTTTGGTCAGAATTTGGAATTCAAACTGCGAGATGTTTTTCTAATCCTGTTGTTACTTCTAGCATCACTAAGGAGCCAAATAAGCAGCCTCCATTGCTTCTCCCTGGACCGCGAGATGACATCAGCTCCAAGGCTACGGAGTCAGCGTTTGTTCTGTCTGCCTCTCAAGGCCAAAAGACGCAGCCTCCCCCTCCACCAAACTGAAACTTCCTAGTCAGAATCCTTCTAGAGAAGAAATGGCTATTAATTCCAATGGCTCTAATAATGATCCTATTGACTTTCCGTCTAAATCACTAACAGGACTTCAGAAGGACTCAACATTACTGATAGACATTATGGGTGATCTTACAGGTCTGGGAAAATGCAACGCTGCATCCTCCCCCCGCCCCCCGCCCAATCCAGAGAGACACTCAGGCCCTCCTGGATTGTCCAGTTTCCCAGTCATGGAGTATTTCCTCTCCTGTCTGTAAGCATCCCTTGCGGGGGATGCTGGCTCTAATTTAGATCTACTTAAGCAGCTTACCCTGGCCTTGCAAGAGAATGGCCAAATTCGGAATACTCAACAGGAGGGTACATCTGACAATAAATAAAGCAACAATGCCACCTCCTCTCCTTTGGACCCTAACCTTCATTCTTCCCCGCTGACTCCACGACAGTGGGTTGATGCTGATTGACTTATGGATTATTCACACCAGCTCTCGCTCCTGGTTTGGGACGTGAATGGCTGGTCATCTCAGACTCGTGACCCTGATTTCTGGATTTTCATTTCAGGTTTTGATATTCTGACAATATAGGAAACATGGCACACTGGGGATATTTATTCCCCGGGCTACTCTCCCTTCATGCTGAGTGCTTTGCCTGGCTCGGGAAGGGGAAGGGCGATGGAGAGAGCCACAGTTCTGATATCTATTGCCCTCTTTGCCAAAGTTGTAGTACTGGGAAAGTAAGATCCCTTCACAATTGCTGTGCTAATTACTACTGATGATTTTAACCTTATTTTAGTTAATGTTTATATTCCTCCTGCTGGTTCACGAATCTAGGAGAAGGGGATGTGGCCAAGACTGGAGAGTTTTGTTCTAGAAATGCGCGCCAAACATCCACATGCACATTTGATTGTGGTTGGAGATTTCAATGCTCGGGCTGGCCCAGATGATTTCACTTTATTTAGAAAAGTTCACCACTTTCCTCCATCTCTACCTATCCCCTCCCCATTCCTCGTGAGACAGTCCAAAGATGTAATATGCAATGCTCGTGGTTTAGACCTTTTGTTATTATGTTATAAGGCAGAATTATTTCTACTTAATGGTGCGGACTCGTCTGACTTTCCTGCGGAATTTACTCATTGGTCGGGTCCGAAACCCTCACTGCTTGACTATGTAGCTATTACCTATAGCTTGGCCTTGCGGGTGAGTAATTTTCTAGTTCTCCGCCGCTCGGAGAGTGATCACTTCCTGTTGCTTTTGACTCTCTCTGTGTAGACAATATTGAGCTAGATGGACCAATGGTCTGACTCAGTATATGGCAGCTTCCTATGTTCCTATGACATCAGAATGTATTAGCTCCAAAGGACGCTGTGACTGTCTGTGTCTGTGCAGAAAAGCTGGTCTTTATTAAGTAAGCAACACTGACCCCTTGTGGTAGCTTCTCTGCATGACTCCACTTTAAAGTCCTTACTAAGGCCATTTCTCCCAAGCTCATTTATCACATGGATTTGCCGATGTGTGAGTCTTTTCGGCCATATGGTCGAAAAGTTCTTGTGTTTGCATGAGGCTGCAAGCCTGTTCAGTTACACAGTCCAATTGAAAAAGCACATCTTTACGCATATAGGCTGTCATAAGGAAATCAGCATCTTGGGTGATGTAGCAAACTTGGTCCTGCAAAGTAACTTTGCAACTTTGATTGACTCCATCTCCCACAGAGGTCAAGTTAGGGACTAAGAGGGCATCTTGGATCAAAATCTTTTCCATTTCCCCATCCAATTGCCTACAATACAGTTCAGCAGTTCCTCTCCTGGCTGAATAACTATTTTTCCCATCAGCAACCCAAACAGCAACTTTGTCCTTTTTGTCTAAATCAATCAACAGTTGAGGGGAATTCAGGATATTTGGGGTAGTGCCTGAATCAATAACAAAACCTTTCTTCACATTCCTGGTTGCTGCACTGAAAGACAATCAACCGACTGTGAGTCCTCTCTGGAGCTATGGTAACCAGGTTTTCCTCCTCTAGGATTCTTTCTGGAGTTGCCGCCTTTGGGATCTGGGCAATTAGTGTTCATGCCTGGAGCATGTGCCTTTCCTGAGAGAAGTCCACCATCAAGTGTGTCATGTTGTCACTCACGTTGGGGTTCAAAGGCAGGCCAGAAGCTGGTGCCATTGTGACTCTGAAGAGCAGACATCAGGAAACAGACTTCCCCAAGACTTCAAACGCCATCAGGCAATGGCTATGCTGTTAACCATAATATCAGTTGTCAGTTCTACAGCCCTATGGAAACAATGTAGCTGCAGCTTATAATAGCGAGCAATGTTGGTATCCAAGCAGTTGTGGAAAGCTAAACAACACTTGAGATTGACCCTCATGGTTGCCCACTCTCCCTTTTTAGGACAGGGAACTCCCTCTACTTGTAAACCTCATGAGCTGGTGAGGACTCAGCCGTTAAGAGTTCAGAAAACTTTCGCTCTCCACCTGGAAGAGACATCCCAGTTCTCAGAGAAGTTTAAGGTCACCCCTTCAAACCTGCACATACACTTCACTCAAGCCATTTCCAGACTTCTCTTCCTTGGGTCTGCACCCAAACGGGCCAACTCCAGCATCCATGAACTCATTCTTCTACCTGTATATTGCACCCCTCCCCCCCAGGTATGACTGATGCTTTGCCTCCAAGCAGGTTTTGGAGTACGACTCCTCCTGGCCCAGCCTCTGCTCTCGGGATCAGAACTCAATCCCAATCTATATGGACCTTTTCCATATTGGTTCTCAAGCTTGTGAGTGGTAGCTGTATGTCACGTCTCAGTCCCTCTCCTGCTTTTCTGCTGCCTGCCACATGTGAGGAGACCTGCTCGGCACCAATGGACCAGGGTCAGTACTACCCTCCTGCCCCTCTAAATCTCCTCGCCTCCTTCCCTTTCTTCTCCTTTCTGCATTGCAAGGTAGACAACTGGAGCGCAAGTGGAGTAAGACTCACCTCATGTCCTAGACATTGCAATCTCTTGGTCCCCACAATTCCTGCCATGTCTGATACAGAGCTTTCCAGTGACTCCTCTTCTGTGATTCGGCTGATCAGTTTCAGTTTGTGACTCCTGAGGATGTGGACGCACTGCTTGAAATGGTGCAGCGACCACCTCTTCTCCTGACCCTTCTTCGATAAGGCTTCTACTAGCTCCAGCCAGTCTTATATTTTTCTTCAACTATTGTTAAATGTATATACCGCCTTTCATTCAAACAATCCCCAGGCGGTTCACACAGAAAAATTAAAACAAGGCTATATTAAAACAAGAGTGTAAAAACACACAATTAAAATATTAGCTAAAATATACAAACATAAATATGATTTAAAATACATGCATGAAAATCCCATATAAAAGACAAAGAAGCAGCAGTAGAGACAATCATATAAAAGCCTGGGTAAAAAGCCAAGATTTGGCATGCTTTCTAAACACTGCCATGGAGACCAAGGAGCGAATAGCCACTGGGAGAGCATTCCAGAGTCTGGGAGCAGCCACAGAGAAGGCCCTGTCCCGCGTGCACGACAGCCGAACCTCCCTCCTTGTCGGCACCCATTTCAAACTGGCTTTGGGGAGGGCTATGGGGTGGAGAATGCCTTGGTCTGCCTGATAGATGATCTCCAATTGGGAATTGACAAAGGGAGTGTAACTCTGTTGATCCTTTTGGATCTCTTGGTGGCTTTCGATACCATCGGCCATAGTATCCTTCTGTCTGAGTGTCTGAGGGCGTTGGGGGTGGGAGGCACTGCTTTGCAGTGGTTCCGCTCCGACCTCACAGGCAGATTCCACATGGTGTCCCTCAGAGACTGTTGCTCTTCAAAAACGGAACTTTCATATGGTGTTCCTCAGGGCTCCATATTAGATGAGGGATCCAAGAGAGGCCCTGGTTTCCCCCCCTGCGGAACATTGCTGGCTCTTTGCATGGGGCACCTGGTGAGAGGCAGCATGGAGAAAACAAGTGGCTGCCTCTCTGTAGCTGACTGCTGCACTATTACGTCAGTAGCCTCCTCCCTCCTTCACTTCCACTGGGTCTCCTCCTCTCCAAGCATGGGAAGGAGAGCCCTGCTGTTCCCCAAACAAGAGACTCCAGAGGGAAGCCAGGCAGCTGTTCAGAGCATCCTTCCACTTGGGGCATCAGCTCTTGGCTTTGAGACTCAGAGGGAGGGAGGGAGAATCCTGCTGCTGCGTCTGCGTCTTCTACCACCCTCTGCTGCAGCAGTCAGGGATGAAGAGGCAGAGTGGAGAAGGCTAAGCAGCCACCGACCTGCTCCATGCTGCCTCCTGACAGGC
This sequence comes from Hemicordylus capensis, assembly GCF_027244095.1. Taxonomy (NCBI): domain Eukaryota; kingdom Metazoa; phylum Chordata; class Lepidosauria; order Squamata; family Cordylidae; genus Hemicordylus; species Hemicordylus capensis. The sequence continues at coordinate 181,404,481 of NC_069658.1, forward strand.
AAGTGACAGCATCGCCACACTCTGGAAAGAGCAGAGAGCAGTAGCCAGAGGGCAGAGCCAGCAAAGTGATGTGTGTCCCCTCAGGTGAGCATCAGTGTCAGGATTGCGCTGAAGGAAGGAGTCCCCTTGTTGGGCTGAAACAAGAGCACATCCCAGCAACCAAGGTGGCTGTTGGGATGAATGGCAGTGGATGGAGGTGGAGGGGTCTGCTCTGAGGGGCCTGTGGTGGTTTCGCTTTCAACATGGTGGGGAAGAGAGTCCTCTGATTTCTCAGATCAACAGACATATGGACAGGAAGGGTGAGGTTTGGAAGAACTTCTACTACTACTACTACTACTACTACTACTACTACTACTACTACTATTGATATACCACTTTTCGACACAAGTTTCCAGAGCAGTTTAAGTGGAGTAAGGATAAAGGAATAAAAATGGCTCCCTGCCCCCAAAGGCTCACAATCTAAAGAGAAACCTAAGATTGACACCAGCAACCGCCACTCAAGGGTTACTGGGCAGGGGGTGGGTAGGGCCAACTGCTCCCCCGCGCGGCCTCTGCTCAATAAAGAGAATCAGCCCTTTGAAAAGGTGCCTCTTTACCCAGTTGGCAGGGGATGCCTCCAAGTCCTGAAGCAACCACTAGAGGAAAGAAGACCAATGGCCATTGCTGAGGCTCATGACACATCCTCTGCTCTTTGTGGGTGAGTTAGACGAGGAGGGAGGAGGCGAGGTGGAGAGGAGTTGGAGAGATAGAGAGGAAAGAGAGTCTTAGAGAGTCCATTTCTGTTTCTGTTTATCCATCTATTTATTCATCCATTTGTTTATTTATCCATTTATTTATTTATCTGTTTATTTATTCATTCAGCGTTACATTTAGTGTTTGTTGTTTTGTTGCTTGTTGTTTCTTGTTTGTTTGGGGTGGTTTTGGGAGGGATCTAGGGGGGGAGTGGGGGATAGTCAGCTTTTAGTTACAGGAGGGATAGTTAGTCAGGGGGAAAGAGTTAGACAGGGAGGGAAATGGGGGAGAAGATGAGGAAAGACTTCGCGCGGTTAGTAGGATTGCATAACAGCTTTGCCTTGCTCCCTCTGTTCCGGGCCAGGTCTGACTAGAGACCCCCGTCTGCCTGCCTGCCCACCTGCCCGAATAGGAAGGGCACCAGCTGTGAACATGCCTATTGTGACGTGCTTTACAGAGGTCCCAATTGTAGAGGGCAATTTGAATCAACCCCTCCTTTAGCAGAGTAACCCGATCGAATGAGCTCAGCTCAGAGTAGAGGTCTGGAGACAGTGTTTTTTAAGGTCTAAAAAAGCTTGTGTTAAAGAAGATAGAAGTTTAGATAGAAAGCCTAGCTGCCTCATGGGGAGGGAGAGAAGGAGGGAAGGAAGGAAGGAAGGAAGGAAGGAAGGAAGGAAGGAAGGAAGGAAGGAAGGAAGGAAGGAGTAGAGCGGAGCAGAGTGGACCAAGAAGAAGGGAGTGCCCCAAGAGTATCAGCCCCTCACATGAAAGTCAGAGCAGAGATTGATAGAGTGAGAGAACAAGGAGGCAGTCCTACACTCTCTGCCTCTCTTCCTAATGTATGCCGAGGTGTTCTTTGAGCCGGACCTTGGGTCCAAAGTCCGGTCCTTTGCCAGTGGGGGGCCTCCAAATGTCCCCCAGCAGCTATGCAGCCACAGCCGGCCATATGCACGACGGGGACTTGCAAACCTCCCCCGACATCTCTCTTGAGCAGGGGGCTGCCATGTGGGGCCTCCGCCAGCCTTCCCTGGCCCCACCCTCTGATCTCCTTTGCTGCAGCAGCAGGGAGCAGGCAGGGAAGAGAGAGAAGGGCTGCTGCTGGACACTGGAGAGGAGAGGAACGGGAGTAAGAAACCAGGGAGTAGACGGGCAAGAGCTGCCCATGTTGCCCCTTAGCAAGAGCCTGCTGGCTTGGACCATCCCCTCCCTCCTGCTGGCTTTGGCTCCCATGCAGGCCAGAGGGGGAGGGGGCTGCCCAAGGGATGGGGAGCTCCCCTTCCTTCTCACTGACTCCTCTTGCCTTTCTTCCTCTCCTCCTGTCTTGCTTCCCCAAGGCTGCCTGCAGCTCCAGCCAGCCCCCTTCCTCCAGAAAGCACTTCCCTTGGGTCTCCAGCCAGACAGAAGGCACACGCTTCCTTCTGTCCCAGGCAAAAGGTGGGGATGTCAGCCTCAGGCCAAGCTTCTCTCTGTTGCGTCTGCTGTCCATGGGGCACACCGTGGAGAAAAAGGCTGCCTGAGTCGGACTGGCCAGCTTTTCACACCAACATGCTGCTGCTGCTGCTGACTCCAAATAGCCTTTGATCCTTGGAGAGAAGGAAGCATGTGCCTTGGGAGGAATACAGGCAGCCATCTGAATTGGGGGCTCTCTACCTGAAGTGGCACGGTGGGGACATGCTTGACCAACAAGAAGAAGGTTGCCGCTTCCAATCCCCCCTTCAATATTGGGTCTTTCTGAGACCGAGGGGGGCGTGGGTCAAGAAATATGTGGGATGGGAATAGATTAAATTGCGTGTTCAAAGGTTTCTGCTAATGCATATTTGCTTTATACCTTTGTCTTATTCTTGTGAGTTTAGTGCTGTTTCTGCCCTCAAGAACCCATGTGTTGAAAATACTTCCTGTGTCATGGTTGTGTCTGTGTATCTGTGTGTAGGATGATGTTTAACTACCAGCAGAGAATGGCCTCCAAAGGCCTTGAGGTGATGGGAGGAAGCTGGCTCACAACCAGGAGGAGGAGGATGGAGCACCTAGAGGAGGAGGCTGGGTCACAACCAGGAGGTGGGGGCTGGAGGGCCTAGAGGAGGAGGCTGGGTCATAACCAGGAGGAGGGGGCTGGAGTGCCTAGGAGTACGCAGTCCAGCACCAGCAGCACCACTTCTAAGTCCCTGGCAGTGCCATCGGAGTCTGTAGTTCTGCCTCCATGTTCCACTCCTCAGCTCTTCTGTGGCCGTTTTCTGCACCTTTCCCAGCACTAACATAATCTGGCTGAGCTGGGCTGATCAGAACTGCACCCCATATGTCAAAGATCTCTGCCCCAAAGCATTGGGGCAGCTGTCTCTACCCAATTCCTCAGCCAGAAAGAGGATGGTGCACCACCTTGAAGGCTATTGGACTACCTGGATTGCTGCCCCGCCTGTTCTGCACTCCTTCCCTGCCCCATTGGCCCCCTCTCCTGCCAATGTCTGCTTAAGGGTCTCATTCTGAGCCCCTGGTGGCGCAGTGGTAAAACTGCCGCCCTGTAACCAGAAGGTTACAAGTTCGATCCTGACCAGGGGCTCAAGGTTGACTCAGCCTTCCATCCTTCCGAGGTCGGTAAAATGAGTACCCAGAATGTTGGGGGCAATATGCTACATCATTGTAAACCACTTAGAGAGCTCTGGCTATAGAGCGGAATATAAATGTAAGTGCTAAGTGCTATTCTCACCTTCTCCCTGCTCTCTTCTAGGTTGCAAAGAGTCTGCCTTTGTTATAGGCAGATCTTTAAGTCCTCCCCCAACAGTGACTGCGCCAAGAGCAAGCCCCCAAGAGGGAGGTTCTGGCCATGAACCAAGCGGGTTGAGCCAACTCCAGCACCACCTCCAACTCCCTCAGGGGGCACCCCGGCAGTCTCGGGAGTCACCATCAGTGTGGAGGTGCCCCAGGCTCCTGGGGAATGGTTGGGACTGGGGCTGACTCTTTGGGGAGGGTGGACAGCTGGTACTTGGGAGCCCAGGAGCCAGCCTGAATTCCAAGAAAGGGAATTCCCGTTGGTTAATTCCTCATGGGAATTCAAGTCCTGAATCCCCCCTCCCTTCCCATTCTTCTTCCCTTCCAGGTCTGACAACTGTCATGGAGGAAGTGGACAGAGCTGAGGTAAAGAACCATTGAGTAGAGGGCCTTCCTCCACAGAGCTCAAGACAGCTCTGTGAGAGGCATTTCTTCCATCCGGGATCTGGGAGCACCCACTCTCTGCTCTGATCCTTTTCCCAGTTCTGCACTCTCCCTGAGAAGCAGCAGCTGCAGAATATTCCATGGAGCGGGTGGTGTCCCCAGAAAGGACTTGAGAGCAGCCCACCAAGTCAGGGTGCCCGCTCCATTTGCAGGAAGGCACAGAGAGTCCTTCCATCACTAACAGTTCAGTGCTTCTAATTTTCAGGTCATCTTCAGCTGGACCCAGTTTTTGTCGACCATAATTGAGGATATTAAAGACGCCAAGTCGTTGGGCTCTGATATGCTGTCCTATGATAAGGACGAAGCCGTGGAGGCCGTACTGGTGAGTCAGATGCAGCAGAGAATGGAAGAGAATGCCCAAGCGAGGGCTCAGTCCAAAGTGTGTATTTGGGGATGGAGCTATCCCAAGGAAGTCCATGGGTAGTGAACAACTCTCTTCTGCTCTTTGATCTCTGCCAGGAAATTATGGAGGATGTCAAGAAGCATCCGGACCCTGGGTTCCTGCTGAGGTTAAGCCTGGACACCGTCACGGAACTCACGTATGCTTATAGCCCACGGGGATTAAATAGGAGGGGGTTGTGTCAGGAAAGGGCCGTGGCAAACCAGGCCAGATCTGTAACTGGATCTCCCCTTTCCCAAAAGATGGCCATTAATGTGAAGGTTTTTCTTTTAGAAAGAAATCTTCTTAAGTACTACGGCCTTTTGCGAACCAGGGCCTCCCCAGACGGGGATTGGTCATTTTTGAAAAAAAGAAGGGAAACCATCACAGACCTGTCGTCGTTTTTCACGCTTGCTGGGTTGCCATGTTCCTCTTCTCTAGAGGAGCTTCCATTGGCTGGATCACCAGGCCTCCTCACACTACGAAATCTCATCTTTCTCCCTCCAGCAAAATGAACCCGCCTATGCCCTTCAATCTCAAGGCAGCAGTCCTCAACGTGGCGGTGTCCGGGCTGAACCAAGTGGACCCAGGGACCCAGGTAAATTCTTCTTGGGCTTTTTTCTCTTGCGAAGAAAACGTGATACCACTGTCAGTACCAGTGATTTTTCAATGTTGTATTCTCAAGACCGGTTGTGTCTCCTACTCATGACTGATCTTCTCTTTCCCCCCTCGAAGGAGACAATGGCATCCTTTAAGAATATGCTCAGGGGGTTGCTGGAGGAGGCCCCCTCTGTCTACAGCACCATTGGCATCTTGAAGGTAAGCGCAATGAAAGCCCTATTGGGACATTAGGTAGCAGATGCGTGCAGGTGTCTGAATGCTGATACGTGATTTTGTCTGCATGACTGTAGTTGCATTTCTTTTCAAAGTGAACCTGGGCACGGGCCCCTCACAGGCCTGGTACAGAGAGGGAGTGTCAAGCAGTGCCTGTATTCAACAGCATGTATGAATTGCAGTCCCTGTATCCAGATCTGTGCCTGTGCACTCTCCACTCGTGGCCCGAGTGTGCAACATAAGGTGTGAATGGGGCTTCTGTCTTTAGCCTCTCCGACATCCGAACGTGGCCTGAGAGAAAGAAGCAGCAGACCCCATTCTCTTTGTGTATTTAAGATACATCTAGGTCACTTCCTTATTAGAAGCCAACTGGCTGAGAAGACAGAGAAAACCATCACTCCCATAAGCAACTTTCAGAAATATTGAAGATCTTGTCAACTTTATTGGGGGGGGGGTGTTTATATGGAATTAGATCCTCCTTAGACTCCTTTGGGACGCAAGCAAGGGATGTTCCTGTAGTGGGACAAATTCCATCTGGGCTTAGCTCTCAGTAGCATGGCAAGGGATAATTTAGGCCAGTGCGATGACTCTGAGCTGCTGTTTCAACCCACAGGAGCTCCACAGGTATATTGAATCAGAGGAGCCCCTTCTGCAGGCTTTGGGCCGAGAAGCCTACGTCTACGTCCTGCAGCATGTGGCCAGACTGCCCAATGGGGAAGTAAGTACCCTGCTGTGGACATGGCTTGGCTCTGCTTCAGCATCCTCTGGGACCCCTTATCAGGTTCCAGGTTCAGAAGAAGACCTCCCATTGGTCTCTGCTCACACGGGGGCTGCCTGGCAGCACACTTGCTGGAGAGGGGCTGTTTCCACTGGGGCTCACCGAGGAACAGGAGGAACAGGACAGAGCTGTCACCCACCCCCACCCCATGTCTCTTCTGGCTGCCCAGTGCCCAGAAGAGCCACACTCCGTCTTTGGGAATCCTCAACTTTGTTCCCAACTGGATCATCTTCAATTCTTCTCTGCTTTGGATATGGTGTCACATTGACATGAAAGAAACATGTCCGTCTGTATTTCTACAGCTGACCACACACAAGGCTCTCTCGCACATTGAAGATTACTTGACTCATCATTTGATTAAAAGCACCATCAAAGGTAAGGCCAATTTCCAGGGAAGTGGGGAGGGCAGAACTGTCTCCTTGGAATCCCAGAATGGGCCTGGGTGACAAAGGTCATCATTCGTCCAAGGAGCACCAGTTTTGCTCTGACCTCTCTGTGGCAGGCCTCCCGAGTGGGCATGTCTCAAACTCCCAACCCCTCTCACATGGGCAAACACGGTTCTTCTTGGGAAAGTCCTTGCAGCTAAACTGCAAGGTCTGGAAGCCATGCCTGTCTTCCGCTTTGGGAACCCCAAGGCAAAAAGTGACCCATTAGAACCTCCTCATTTATTCAACATGGACCTGTCCCTCCTTAACTCTTCTCTTAGCCAATTGAAAGAAGAAAACCCAATCTTTTCTCTTCTCTTCCCTTCAGATGATCTTGTCCTGGAGGACTTCAATGAGGAGGAGGAGTTTGGTAATTGTATGAGTATCAGAATGGAGCGGGTGGGAGTGGTTGAATAGCCATTTGAGCCGGAGACTCAATCTTTTGTCTTTTTGTTTGGTTTTCTAGACTGAGAGAGAACAACTACTACAACCATAATAGAACTTGAAGTTACCCAGTGGTAGTAGATTCAGGACAGACTGCTTTGCACAATGCATCTTTACGTTGCGGGATTCCCTTCGAGATGTCGGGAGTGCCACCGACTTCGCTTAAGAATTACGCCAATTAATGAAAGATAGGTCTGTCGATAGACAGGTGAGCTCTGGGGAGCCCGGTGAACGATTGCAGGTATCCCTCTGAGGGCTGGATGCTGAGGAAAAACAGAAGAAAGAACAGGGAGAGGTGGAGAGGACTTGCCCCAGCTTGTGCCCCATTTTATCCTCCAATGCAAATCTCTGGAAAAAAGATACATTCCCCATCCTTAGTTGCCTATGTGCCATGAGCTTTTGGAGTTGCTTCTTGTGAATGGGTTGGTTGGTGGGTTGGGTATTTTTCGATCTCCCCTTTATGATACTAGTTGGAAAGAAAGTCACTTCTGCTGTATTAGACTGACTGGCCTGGATCATGTGACGTTCTTTCTTTCTTTCATGAAAGGCTAGAACTACTGATGGATGGGCTAACAGTCCAAATTCCTAAACAACCATCCCAGTTCCTAGATGAGAGCTCTCTCTCTCTCTCTCTCTCTCTCTCTCTCTCTCTCTCTCTCTCTCTCTCATTTTATTGAATGCAAGTACAAATAGCTGGCTCTTTCTTTCAGGTTTGAAGTCATTCAGTAATAAGTCTTCCCCAATGCAAACTCTTTTGAGGGTTACAATTTTATGTTTTGTTTCCCCCCAGTGTTATAGTAGTGTTGCTTGTCAAAGTGAAAGTGGCTCTCATATGGAAACCCTGACACCTTCCGTGCACACGTAAGAACAGGATCACTGGTTCCTGTTCCCATATGGAATTGTACACAAACATTGAATGCAGGTCTAAACCACCCAGGATCCACCAAGCCAAGTGTCGTCATATACGTTGGCCCACCCGGCCTCAATGAACCTCCTGTCTTGGCTGCTGTCTTTGACTCAGCAGATCCCCATTTCTGTCATCCTGATTCCATCCCTTCGGTCTTGTGTTCCAGACAGCAATCATGTGTAGGATCTGTAAAGCTTTTGCTCAAATTCCAAGCACAGGGGTCTCACCTCACAGACACACCCTTCAGGTTACTCCTGGAATGGGAAACATGTTCTTTGGCTCTAATTTCATTTTCTGACATTAGAAACCGGATCGATCCAATTTGGAAGTATTTATTCTTTATCAATTATTCTATTTCTATACCGCCCTTCCAAAAATTGCTCAGGGTGGTTTAAACAGAGAAATAATAAATCAATAAGATGGATCCCTTTCCCCAAAGGGCTCACAATCTAAAAAGAAACATAAGACAGACACCAGCAACTGTCACTGGAGATACTGTGCTGGGGGTGGATAGGGCCAGTTACTCTCCCCCGCTAAATAGAGAGAATCACCAAGTTAAAGGTACCTCTTTGCCAAGTTAGCAGGAGTAGATATATTACTTCTTATGTGAAAAAGGTACATGATACAGAAACCCAATATTGATGCAAAGCAAAGAATTCATTGGACAGCAAAATCATTTTTTATTATGAACATTTTGCCTTTCCATTATCAAAATGATGTGGTCGCTAAGAGTTGACACTGACTTGACAGCACTCCATCCAGCAATCACATGCGTGCCACAAAGAAGCAGTTCTTTTCTGTCTGCATTGCTTCTGCAAGCTCACGTTCAGCAGAGTTGTCTAAGTTGTGAAAGGGTTATTACATGACCCTCCTCCCTTGAATGAGTATTTGGATCCATCAGTCACCCGCTTTGACATTTTAAATGAGATGTTCGCAGATGAAAACTCTCTTCATCCAACGGAACTAGACTCTACAGGTAGTGCAGAGCCTACTGTGGAGGTGTCCGGCAGCTCCTCTTGCACAGTGAAATTGGATCATTTTCCATTTGTGAGAGCGGAGGATGTGGACAAGCTGCTTGGGAGACTTCACTTGACTACCTGTTTTCTTGATCCTTGCCCAACATGGCTTATACCATCTAGCAAGGAGGTGATTGGAGAAGGTCTTGGAAGCATCATTAATGCTTCTCTGAGGAAGGCCAGGATGCCTCCTTGCCTCAGGAAGGCCATGATTAGACCACTGTTGAAGAAACCTGCATTGGATCCCATTCTAGGCCTGTCTCCAACCTCCCATGGTAGGGCAAGGGGGTTGAGAGGGTAATGCCATCTCAGCTCCAGGAGTCTTGGAAGAAGGAGATGATCTGGGGCCATTTCAAAATGGCTTTTGGGTGGGCTATGGGGTTGAGAAGGACTTGGTTGGCCTGTTGGGTGATCTCCAATTGGGAATTGACAGGGGGAGTGTGAGCCTGTGGATCCTTGTGGATCTCTCAGCCGATCCTTTTGATATCCGCGAATCATGGCACCTCCTGTAGCACCTGAAGGGGTAGGGAGAGGGGTAGGGAGTGAGAGGCAGCGCTTTGCAGTGGCTCCACTCCTATTTCTCATGTAGGTCCCAGATGCTGTTGCTTGGAGATTGTTGCTCTTCCAAATGAGAGCTATTGTATGGGGTTGCACTGGGCTCCATTCTATCTCCAATGCTTTTTAATATCTACATGGATTGGTGTGGGGAAATCATCAGGGATTTGGTGCAGGGTGTTACCCATATGCTGACACCCAAACCTCTTTCTCCAGGTCAACTTCATTAGGAAATGGCCTAACTTCCTGAAAGACTTACCTGGAGTCCGTGATGAGCTGGATGAGGGAGAACAAACTGAGGCTGAATCCAAGGAAGACAAAGGTACTCATGGTGGGAAGTTGGGACATAGGAAGTGGCTTAGATCTGCCTGTTTTGGATGGAGTTACACTCTCCCAGAAAGAGCCCGTATGTAGTCTGGGAGTACTTCTGGACCCATGCCTCTTCCTGGTCTCTCAGGTTGAGGCAGTAGCCAGGAGGGCTTTTTATCAGCTTAGGCTGATACGCCAGCTACGTGCATTCCTGGAGATAGACCACCTGGAAACAGTGGCGCATATGCTAGTAACATCCTGCACTAGTGCCATGCACTGTACATTGGGCAGTTTTTGTCTGTAGTATGCCGAATGTATGTAGAATACAGCAGCCAGGCTGGTCTCTGGGGCTTGGGCCCAAGATATTAAAGGAAATGCTACCTTCTTCATGAACCCTGTGGCCTATTCAGATCATCTGGGGAGGTTTGGTTGCAGTTGCCACTGGTTCAGCTGGTGCTGACCCAAAACCAAGCCTTTTCTAGGGTTCCCCAGGACTTTGGAATGTGCATCCTAACTAAATCAAGTGTTTCTATATTTCTTTCTATTCTCAGCATTTTTCACCAACTACAAATGAAAAGATTCCTCAGCCAATGCACACACTACACTGTGCTGCCAATAGAGTGTGGCCCGTGAAGCTCGTCACTCCCACCCTGATATCTCTACTGCCTAAAGTCCACAAAAAACCCCTCAGTCATCAGCTCTGATTCCAAAAAAGCTGACTTGAGTATCTACAAACCTTAAGTCTGCACAGTGACTTCCGGGCCAAGACAGGGATCATTACCATCCCAACATCGACTCGAGAGACCGCTCCACTCCCAAAAAGGGAGAGCCCAGAGAAGTCACACCAAGATCACCCTCCGATCCTGAAGGTGACATCAACAAAGCACATATGGAGGATGATAACATCAACACTAGAGGGCTTCTCAAGACCGGCCGCCTCTGGACTGAAAAGAGTCTCCTGCACGATACCAATGATATAGAAGAGACCCTACGTGATACCAACGCTCTTCGGGCCACAGGGAATCCCCTCACCATCTTTACTCTCCAAAACACTATCCCATAGGATTCGGCATATTGCTACTGAGAACCTCGACACTGAGAATACTCTCCATCTGATCATGCCTGATCGTTCCACTAACTTCTTGGACGGAAGATCTGGCATTGGTGATAGAGGACGCTATCTTCACCCTTGCTCTTGGGCTCCACATCGAAACCAATATCCGGGGAGATTGGACCATCCAGACGCTCGGTCCCGATCACATTCTCCTCAGCACTGCCGGTCTTGGTCTCAGTCAAGAGATAAAAGAACTCAACCACCTAAGCAGCCACACCTTGACCCTCTACCACCCAAACTGAAGAATCCACCTCAGAGGAAGATGCTGAAACAGCTCTGGACATCTCATGGGGTTCCACACCTTCAGATCCAACTGAAGATCCCAGGCCTCAGGTACTCCTTTGGGGTACCTGAAGCTCTTTCAGCACCTGGAGCAAAGTAGGGGAGGGCCAAACCCTACCAGTTTTGAAAAATGCTGGAACCCAACTTGCCCTCATACATAAAAAAATGATATTCCCAAGGAGGTGTTAATTCTCTTGGAAGGGTCTATCATGTGGAGCTTTGACGGCAAGAGGATGGATGGCAGAAGAATGTTGTTCAGAGCTGTGTAGTTATTGGGACCATTTTCAGCATTTTTAAAGTGCCCAAATGTCTCCAGAGTCCGGTTACAGAATTCAGCTTCTTGAGTCTCAGCTTTCTGTCCCTCTTTGAAACAAAAAGCCAATTTCTAGCCCCTATGATTTTAGAAAGGTACGCAAATGTTTCTTAAGAGGATGTTGATAATGTTGAAGGACCCCTGGACCTTGAATGCTGAAGGACCCTGCTAACGGGGCAAAGGGCACCTTTTTAACATGGTGATTCTCTTTATTTAGCAGGGGGAGAGTAACTGGCCCTATCCACCCCCAGCACAGCACCTCCAGTGACTGTTGCTGCTGGCGTCTATCTTAGGTTTCTTTTTAGATTGTCAGCCCTCTGGGGACAGGGATCCATCTCATTTATATATGATTTCTCTATGTAAACTGCTTTGGAAACATTTGTTGAAAGCGGTATAGAAATATTTGTTGTTGTTGTTGTTGTTGATGATTTCCAGTGTTCAGAGGCCACAACTTCATGGCTGTGTACCCTTCCCTTTCCATTCCTATAGTCAACAGAAGCACAATCGTTTTGTTCAAAGTGAGAGAAATAATGGGAAGGGGTTTAATTTGCATCAGTTATCTCATCGCAGAACTCAACCTTGCTTGTTGCAGAATTTAGGCTGTCGGTGCACACACAGAATTTAGGCTGACAGCACACACAGTGCTGTCTGCATGCAGTTCTTCCACATAGCAGCATCATAAGAAGTTGTGCTCCAGTTCATGGCAAGGCTTTTTTAAAAACTGCATTGCGTTAACCCTCCTCCCCTTTATGTTACATAGGTCCCTGTTTTCCAAATCCACACTCTGTGGATTTCATAGAACTCAGGGTACGTGTAGCGTGTGAAGCCCTCCAGTACATCCAAGGCGACCATGGAAGATACCTGTGAAGGCATGGGACTCAAAGACCTCACTACCCAATGTACAGCCCAATGGGATCTGGCCCATTGATGAAAGGGAAGATGTCATTCAACTCTACTGACCTGTCTATAAGACACAACAACCTCGAACAGGGATGTCCAACTCAGGGTCCGTGGGCTGGATCTATGCTGTGGCACTCCACTGTCCAGCAGCCGAGCAGGTCCAGCTGATTCCTGCCGTGAGTGCAGCCACATTCCCTGTCTTCCCTCTCGCCACCACCGCTGCAGCGACTGCTGAGCAGGGGCCAGGAAGTCCATCACCACCATGGCCGAGAAGCGGCCCTTATCCAGCCCTTCTTTCCCCCATCAGGAAGTCATGGCCAGAAGAGGTTTTCCCTTTTGAGATGCTTTCTTCATTTTGCCCAGCAGACCCAATGAAGGATGTATTGATTGCGGGATTTTGTTTCTAGTATCATACAAAAATTGGTGCCTTTCACGTTTTCACACCAAGCAAGGACAATAAATGATTTTCATTTTTTATTTTTGTTTCATGTGTACTGTATATTGTAAACCTCCCAGAGACATACATTTCGGGTGGTACATAAATACGTTCAATAAAATCAATCAATTGATAATGTAACTCTGATCCTGGAATCTTATTTTCTCTCTCTCGGAGTAGTTCTTCAAACTGGCCATCATGCAAGCACATCGCTTGGAGCATGTGCAGGCAAGGCATCAGCCTGGGCACTGCTGCCTCCGCTCCTTCCATAAAGATCAACTTTCAACACATTTAACGGGTGGGGAGCAGGCCGTGCCCTTCCTTCCAGCCGCCCTGATTGATTGGGAAAGGAAGGATTGAGACTCATCAGCACAGGAAGTGCGGAAGAGTCAGATCAGGGGTCATAGAGTAGAGGCAGGTAGAATAGTTGAGGGAGACCCCCACTCACAACCTCTACTCCCAATGCCGCTAGCGGTCCGCAGATATAGGATCCATGGATAACTGGGTTTGAATTCAACCTGAGGACAACTTCAGCCATGCCCTTTTAATTCCACAATGCTCCCATGATATCTGTAAAGAAGATTCAAAGAAGGCCCAGGGAATGAATGAAGGGGTTTCCTTTCATATCACCATCTCTGGGAGGGCTAAAATGGGTTCTGCTTTACAGGCAAGCCCTGTTCTCCATGGATCCTCCTCCTTCATGGCCAGGAGGCACGTTGTTGCTGGCCCTTTCTGGCCCTCTTCATGTAACCTCACTTAGCGACTTGGACAACTACGGAGCAAGAGTGGGTGGAGGGGGAGAAAAATGACACAACACCAACAAATTGAAGGTGGAAAATTGGTGGGGGGGAGAACTCCGCAGGTGCTGGTAGACTTTCCTCAATGTTGTTATTGGTATATTTTCACAAAATAGATTTGGTGTTGCCTGTGTGCTAACAACCAAAAAACCAGCCCACGGACTTCTATCAGAGGTTTTTACTTTTTAATGACATGTTAGATAGATAGATAGATAGATAGATAGATAGATAGATAGATATTTTATTTACGACCCATGGACAGCTTACAAAACCACTAAAAATGGTAGAATAAAGAAATCCGACAAAAGGTTAACAGTTGCTAGAAAATAATAAAACATCGGTCACATACAGTACCAATCAAAGACTTAACTAGCAATTGCTAACACAAAATATAAATATAAACTAAAACTTCAGGAAGAACATACGCATGAAATAAAAAACTGACGTAAGCACATAGTATTAGAGCAAAACTTCGCCACCTTATATGTAATAGATGGAGATTGATCTGTCAAAAGATAAGAGACACAAAAGTCTTCTAAGCATCCTGGAGAGGGTGCCAGACAAGGAGATATCAGGGAGGGTCTTAACTCTCTGTAAAACAGACAACGGAGCAATTATATGCTGTATGGTTTCAATCTCCCTATAACCACAAGGGCAGATTCTATCTTCCCTAGGTATACTCTTTATTCTCTCCGCCTGCACAGCCGAAGGGAGCAGGTCATACCTTGCTCTAAAGCAGGCCTGCTCAACTTAGGCCCCACAGCTGTTTTTGGACTACAACTCCCATAATTCTCAGCCACAGCAGCCAATAGCCAGGAATTATGGGAATTGTAGGCCAACATCTGCAGGAGGGCCGAAGTTGAGCAGGCCTGCTCTAAAGGAAGCTCTCAGATATCACGGGTACTGGTATCAATGGATAATTGCTCAGAAAAAGCAAGAGTGTGTTGGTGTGTTGAAGTATTTGTAGCTTTGGAGATTACAAACTTGGTCCGGGGGTGACCAGCTCGTGCCACTTTCACCCTGAACTCTAACTTAAGCGAGGTGCAATGCAGCATTGGCTGCTAGGTGCCATCCACCAAAGTGAGAAGCACAGAGACTTGCATAGACCAGCATGCCTATCAGGGGGAGGAGAAAGGTGTGTGGGTCTGCTGGCCCTCCCCTCCACTCTGCTCTTTGGAAGCACAGGCTTGCAAGTGGGCTTCTGGCATGTTACTGCGGATGACACTTGCACAAAATCATTCATGATCCTCTCTTTCATCTCCCTGATGCACCTCAAGGCTGTCAGACAGATCAAGGAGAGGGACAGTACACACTTCTTTGCTTGTAACAACAGTTTCTAACTGAAGTTGAGGATTCCAGTATAAAAGGCTCTCTTCTAATGTGTTCCTTGGGATTCTCGCTACTGAGTTCTGCATGGTGTCAAGACATGCTGCTCTGTGCTGGATTGACACGTCTTCCTGATCCGTCTGTTGTTTCTCATGTGGTAACAAACATGGTAACATCTTCAAGAGAAGTGTAGTTTTGTATTCCACAGCAGACCTAGTATTAGCAACTTCCTTACAGTATGTTCAATTGCAGACCTAATTCAAAAGGAGCACGGAAGTCTCCTGAGCAGAGACAAATGAAGAGGTTTATCTCTCCCTCCCTCCCTCCCTCTCTTAATGTCAAATACATCTCATGGACAGCATCAAAACTTCCATATGGCCTAGAAAGCTCGGCTTTGGAATATGTTGAAGACAATCTAACTAGCAGAAAAAACCAACAGTAGGATGTTGGTGCAGTTGTTCCCAGGGTCGGTGCCAGACTCTTTTGCGCCCTAGGCAAACACATTGACACTCTACACTCTGCGTCCCCCTGAGGTCTGAGGTCTCCACTCTGCTGCCTAGTTGGCCTAACGGTAGCACCGGCCCTGCTTCTTCCTCACAAGGGGGACACAGAACTGTAAGGCACTTGCATCTAGACCTGGAACTTCCTGAAGGTGCCTCCGATTAGAACACTCTTTGAAAGTGAAGATCCTTTTGACATGTAATCCTGAACCTGAGACAAGGAAACCCTCCAACAGAGGCCAGGCTGCTTGCTTCCCGCCAGTGATGATGAGAACTTGCTGCATCTCTCTGTGTGAACAAGCCAAAGTTATGAGCAGGGCCTGACTGATGTTGAATACATGTTGTGGAGGCGTTGCCGACTGCTTTGGCTGCTAGCCCAACCAGAGTGGTCTCGCTTGGAGATGGGTCTCACCATGCCCCCAATCCCCCTTAGCAATGCGAGTCTCCAGTTGTGATGGTGGGGTCCCTGAAGGAACCAGCAGCTTCACCACCCATGGGCCGGTGAGCATAGTTGCAGCCTGGTGTGGGATCACTACAAGTTCTGCCTTAGTGCTGTCTGCACCTACTGGGTAGCAGGTACTGGGTAGTACTGGGTAGTAGGTACTGTCTGCACCTCCATGGGTCAGCAGGGGAAAGGACCCCAAGCATCTTGGGACGATGGTGGTGCTGCTATACCTGCGACCCCTTTCACCTGGGGATCCTTTCTCCTGCTGGCAGCAATGGGTCTGGCGTGCCCTCGGCTAGCAGAAACAGCTGCTTCTGCTCCCAATCCTCCAGGATTCGAAGGGCACTTGCAATAGGGGGCTCCCACCCCACAGGCCCTACTAGGGCCCATAGCCAGCCTCAATGTACAACTTGGGACACACCCTGGCTACGGGCCCCTGCTGCTCCCATGGGACTCTTGCGGAGAAGCACCACAAGATAGCCGGCCATTTCCACTGGGGTGAAAAAGCTCAGTGCATGCTGAAGGAGAGGCAGCTTGAGCTGTACCTGCCTGAACACCTGATCCCTCAGGAGGTTCCTACCCAGTGGAACTCTGACCTTCTTCTCCGGGATGGTTTGTTTCGGGGGTTTTCTGCTCCATGCTGTGCCTCAGGAGAGGCAAGGAGGTTTGATTCCGTAATGTCATTTTCTCTGCACTGAGTGTAATGCTGTTCTCTTGTCAGTATAACGACCTGGTTTTGCTGGTTCTCAGATTGACAAAAGCAGCACTTGCCTTCCTTCCTTCCTTCCTTCCTTCCTTCCTTCCTTCCTTCCTTCCTTCCTTCCTTCCTTCCTTCCTTCCTTCCTTCCTTCCTAGAGCTCTGGTTTGGTAGTCTGTGTGTGAGATGATGTTGTGGAGAGAAAGG
Organism: Hemicordylus capensis; assembly: GCF_027244095.1. Lineage (NCBI taxonomy): Eukaryota > Metazoa > Chordata > Lepidosauria > Squamata > Cordylidae > Hemicordylus > Hemicordylus capensis. The sequence goes on from NC_069658.1 coordinate 181,421,084, forward strand.
GACAGTGGCAGCTCAGCTCTATGTGTCTGTGTGTAATATTTCTTGGTGATTGCCGTGATGAGCTCTCTATCTAAGGTTCCCTTTGAGGACGAACAGGAAGCTACAGCACGTCCGGAATGCAGCGGCTCGCCTACCCATGGGTGCCAGAAAATATGATGGGGTAACACCTCTCCTGCAGTCATTGCACTGGTTGCCTATTGGCTTCCAAGTTCAATTAAAGGTCCTGGTTCTGACCTTGAAAGCCTTGCAGGGCTTGGTGCCTGTCTACCTACAGACCCACCTCTCCCTTTCCAGTTACATCCCTTCCGGTTAGATCATCTCAGATGGCCCTTTTGTCGGTCCCTGGTTTCCGAGAGGTTTGGGGCTCTAGGACCCGGGAAAGGGCCTTTTCGGTTGCTGCCCCACTTCTTTAGAACACTGTTCTGGCTTCTGGGGGCACCAGAGTGGGTTGAGCATGATGGGTGCTACCCACCACCCAACCCACAGAGCAATTGGGAAATCAGGTGGTTTTTAATGATTTCTTTTTAATTGTGTCAGGGTCATTTCAGTCCATTGCCCTACTGAGCCAGATAAAATTACATCTGGTGAGAGCTAGTCTCTCCGTTGGTTTTCTGGAAGGTCTAGTCTAGGGGTGTGCAATTTGGGTTTTCGGGTGATTCGGCTCGGACCCGAGCTGAATCACCCCTGTTCTGTTTTGTGCCCGAATCTGGGTCACCCGAATCACTCTTGATTCGGTTCGGATTCGGATTTAATCTGAATCCGAATCCGAATCGATTCGGGGGGGTAAAAAGGGGCCCAGGGGCAAAATTTTGGGGTGGCGTGGTAGTGCCCAATGGGTAGAGTCTACCACCCCAATTTCAGGGGGATTGGGCAAAATCCTGATTTTTGGTGAATTTTTAAAGTTTTAGTGACTTTGGGGCAGTTTTCGGGCATAGCATGGGATTTGGGCAAAACGAGTGGGGTGGGGTGGTAGTGCATAATGGGTGCAGGCTACCACCCCAATTTCAGGGGGATTGGGTAAAGGGCTGATTTTTGGTAAATTTCTGAAATTTTCATGTCTTTGGGGCAGATTGGGGAATATTGGGGCAGAAAGTGGGGCCTGGGGCAGAATAGTGGGGTGGGGTGGTAGTGCCTCATGGGTTCAGGCTACCACCCCAATTTCAGGGGGTTTGGACAAAGGGGTGATTTTTTGAGAATTTTTGAAGTTTTGGTGACTTTGGGGCAGTTTGGGGGCAGAAAGTGGATCTGCCCCAAAATAGTGGGGTGGGGTGGTAGTGCCTCATGGGTGGAGGCTACCACCACAATTTCAGGGGGATTGGGCAGAGGGCTGATTTTTTGAGAATTTTTGAAGTTTGGGTGTCTTTGGGGCAGATTGGGGGCAGAAAGTGGATCTGCCCCAAAGGAGTGGGGTGGGCTGGTAGATAGTGTCTAATGGGTGGAGGCTACCACCCATGCCCAATTTAAGAGTGATTGGGCAGAGGGGGGAATTTTGGTGAATTTATTTTTATGAGGTTTGTCTTCATAAGGTGAAGTGTGCTAAATTGATTACTTCCTCATATTATTCATAGTAAAGGAAAGTGTGAAAAAGTGAAAGTGGGGTCATGAGAGTTGTTTAATTGAAAAAAATCTCATTTGCTATGATAGAATGAGAATTCACACCTCAGAAAAAACTTCTAAGGTGTGAATTCTCATTCTATCATAGCAAATGAGATTTTTTTCAATTAAACAGCTCTCATGACCCCACTTTCACTTTTTCACACTTTCCTTTACTATGAATAATATGAGGAAGTAATCAATTTAGCACACTTCACCTTATGAAGAAAAACCTCATAAAAATAAATTCGCCAAAATTCACCCCCTGCCCAATCACTCTTAAATTGGGCATGGGTGGTAGCCTCCACCCATTAGACACTATCTACCAGCCCAGCCCACTCCTTTGGGGCAGATCCACTTTCTGCCCCCAATCTGCCCCAAAGACACCCAAACTTCAAAAATTCTCAAAAAATCAGACCTCTGCCCAATCCCCCTGAGATTGTGCTGGTAGCCTCCACCCATGAGGCACTACCACCCCACCCCACTATTTTGGGGCAGATCCACTTTCTGCCCCCAAACTGCCCCAAAGTCACCAAAACTTCAAAAATTCTCAAAAAATCACCCCTTTGTCCAAACCCCCTGAAATTGGGGTGGTAGCCTGAACCCATGAGGCACTACCACCCCACCGCATTATTCTGCCCCAGGCCCCACTTTCTGCCCCAATATGCCCCAATCTGCCCCAAAGACATGAAAATTTCAGAAATTTACCAAAAATCAGCCCTTTACCCAATCCCCCTGAAATTGGGGTGGTAGCCTGCACCCATTATGCACTACCACCCCACCCCATTCCTTTTGCCCAGATCCCATGCTATGCCCCCGAACTGCTCCAAAGTCAATAAAATTTTTAAAAATCGCCAAAAATCAGCCATGAACCGAATCACCCGAATTTTTCGGGTCCGAAATTCGGGTGATTCGGCTTGTGCCTGAAAAATATCGGGGGACATCGGGGGTGATTCGGTTCAGCCCCGAATCACCCGAAATTGTTCGTTTCGGGCACAGATCGTTCTGTGGCCGAAATTTTTTGCACATCCCTAGTCTAGTCTTCCCATTGGTCAGCCTTTTCCTTCCCACTGTCAGCAAGGTGCCATTCACATTTCCAATGTCTTCTTTGTGGTTTTATTGCTGTGTTACAGCCCTATAACGCCAGCCCCCACCAACAGGCACAGTTACCATCCACATGCCCAGTCAGCTGGTGTGACTCCACAGACCAAGACATGGGTGACAGAGCATTCCTTCCTCCCCAAAGTTTTCCCAGCAGCCAGGCTAGGTTTTGCCATTTGGTAGCAAGCCGGCTCTCTTACCGATGGATTATTGACTTGTGCTGTAACCAATCAATGGTAGCCAGCCTTCATTCCAAAAGACGGTGTCACACCCCTCTCTGTTTCTTTTTCCATTCCAGGTCTGAGGACTGCAAAGCAGAAGAAAGAAAGAAAGAAAGAAAGAAAGAAAGAAAGAAAGAAAGAAAGAAAGAAAGAAAGAAAGAAAGGGCGGAGGTCAGGAACCATTGAGTAGAGGGCCTTCCTCCACCCAGCCCAGGACGTTCCCCAACACTTGCTGGCTCGCCATGATGCTCTGCTCTAGATGAGCTTCTGTGGGCTGAATCACCAGCCCTCCTCACACGATGAAATCTAAGATTTCTTCCTCCAGCGAAAAAGACAGCTCTGCCAATTAATCTAATAGCAGCAGTCATGCACGTGGCCGTGTCCAGAGTCAACCAGCTGGACCCAGGGATGCAGGGATATTCTTATTGAGCTTTTTTTCTCCTGCACCACAAACTCCGGCTGCTTCCACTCCTGGGCTACTTGTCCCATTTGAGACCACTTCAGAATCTTTTCTATGTAAGGATGCCACAGTTTTGCTTTGTCATAATATGTTCTATGAAGAAGGGAGAATTCAGTGTCAACTGAAAATCTCCTGGTTGGCCCCAACTGGAACCCGAAGCAAAGCCCTGTAGTGGTTACCAGTTCAGAAGATGGCATTCCATAATTCCATCATTGGTTTCATTCAGAAAGACTGGTATGATGCTTTCTTCTCAAGTCAAGTCCCATGGTTGTCTTTTTCTGGAGTTACATGGCAAGCTAAAGAGTTTGGATATTATTCTGTAGGAAATGTAACTAAACTGGTTCAAGGTGTTTGAACTGGTTACCAAAACACTTTGGAAAGTGAATATTTGACCCCACACTGAACGGGAGAGTTCCAAAAGAATGACCAAGTTTGAAATGGTGTGACTCCCTGCACAGGTGGTTTCTTACTTTTCTGAGATTTAATGTATAAGCTCTTCTTCCAGGTTAATTGTGAGCACCCTTTCCCACTTCCATATGTCCTGGTGGTTTCTTGGCCCAACTGGAATCAAACACAATACCACGATAAACATGAGTGCTTTTTCAATGTTGCATTCTCAAGACCGGTTGTCACTCATATACTCATGTCTGATCTCCCCCCCCCCCCATAGAACGAGAACATTGAGGCGCTCCAGAGGATGATCAGGGCTTTGCTGGAGGAGGCCCCTTCTGTCTGGAACTTAATCAACATCTTGAAGGTAAGTGCAATGAAAGCCCTATTCAGACAGTCGGTAGTACATGTGTGCAGGTGTCTGAACATTGGTACGTGACTTTGTGTGCATGACTGTAGTTGCATTTGTTTTAAAAGTGAACCTGGGCACGGGCCACTCACAGGCATGGTCCAGCTAGGAAGTGTTATGCAGTTCCTGAAAACAGGACTGCCTTTTGGTTACACGGTTTCCATTCACCCCTGAGCTCATTCATGGTTCTTCTCTGCACCTTTCCCAGCTCTAACATAACCTGGCTGAGCTAGGCTGACCAGAACTGTACCCCATATGTCAAAGGTCTCTGCCCCAAAGCGTTGGAGCAGCTGTCTCGACCCAATTCCTCAGCCAGGAGGAGGACGGTGCACCACCTGGATGCCTATTGGGCTACCTGTATTGCTGCCCCACCTTCTGTTCTGCACTCCTTCCCTGCCCCATTGGCCCCCACTCCTGCCAATGTCTGCTTAAGGGTCGCATTCTCACCTTCTCCCTGCTCTCTTCTAGGTTGCGAAGAGTCTGCCTTTGCTGTAGGCAGATCTTTAAGTCCTCCGGCACCAGTGACTCCAGCAAGGGCAAGCCCCCCAGAGGGAGGTCCTGGCGACGTATTGAGCCGACACCAGCGCCACCTCCAACTCCCTCAGGGGGCACCCCAGCCGTCTCCAGAGTCACCATCGGTGAGGAGGTGCCCCAGGCTCCTGGGGAATGGTTGGGACTGGGGCTGACTCTTTGGGGAACGTGAGCCAGCTGGTGCTTGGGAGCCCGGGAGCTAGCCTGAATGCCAACAAAGGGAATTCCCGTTGGTTAATTCCTCATGGGAATTCAAGTCTTGAATCCCCCCTCCCTTCCCATTCTTCTTCCCTTCCAAGTATGACAACTGTACTCGAGGATGTGGACAGAGCTGAGGTAGGGAACCATTGAGTAGAGGGCCTTCCTCCACAGAGCTCAAGACAGCTCTGTGAGAGGCATTTCTTCCATCCGGGATCTGGGAGCACCCACTCTCTGCTCTGATCCTTTTCCCAGTTCTGCAGTCTCCCTGAGAAGCAGCAGCTGCAGAATATTCCATGGAGTGGGTGGTGTCCCCAGAAAGGACTTGAGAGCAGCCCACCAAGTCAGGGTGCCCGTTCCATTTCCAGGAAGGAACGGAGAGTCCTTCCATCACTAACAGTTCAGTGCTTCTAATTTTCAGGTCATCTTCAGATGGACCCAGCTTTTGTCCCCCATAATTGAGGATCTTAAAGACGTCAGGTCGCAGGGTGGTCAACTCTTGTCCTATGATAAGGACGAGGCCGTGGAGGCCGTACTGGTGAGTGAGATGCGGCAGAGAATGGAAGAGAAAGCCCAAGCGAGGGCTAAGTCCAAAGTGTGTGTTTGGGATGGAGCTATCCTAAGGAAGTTGGGGCAGCTGTCTCGACCCAATTCCTCAGCCAGAAGGAGGATTGTGCACCACCTTGAAGCCTATTGGGCTACCTGTATAGCTGCCCTCCTATTCTGCACTCCTTCCCTGCCCCATTGGCCCCCTCTCCTGCCAATGTCTGCTTAAGGGTCACTTTCTCACTTTCTCCCTGCTCTCTTCTAGGCTGAGAAGAGTCTGCCGTAGCTGCAGGCGGCAGTTTAAGACCTCCCCCATCAGTGACTCCGCCAAGGGCAAGCCCACCAGAGGGATGTTCCAAAAGTGTGTGTTTGCAGCTGGTGCTATCCCAATGAATTCCATGGGTACTGACCAACTCTCTTCTGCTCTTTGATCTCTGCCAGGAAATTATGGAGGACATCAAGAAGCATCCAGACCCTGGGTTTCTCTTGAGCCTCACCATGGACACGGTTACGGAACTCAGGTATGCTTATAATCCACAGAGAAAGGGCAGTGGCAAACCAGGAAAGATCTGTAACTGGATCTCTCCTTTCCCAAAAGATGGCCATTAATTTGTTAAGTATTAGGGCCTTCTCCAAATCTGTTCCTTCCCAGACTGGGATTGGACCTTTTCGGGGAAAAGAGGAGAAACCATTACAGACCTTGCTGGGTTGCTATGTTCCTTCCTCTTCTTTAGAGGAGCTTCCATTGGCTGGATCACCAGTCCTTCTCACACTACAAAATATCATCTGTATGCAGGTGTCTGAACACTGGTACGTGATTTTGTGTGCATGACTGTAGTTGCGTTCCTTTTCAAAGTGAACCTGGGCACGGGCCCCTCACAGGCCTGGTACAGAGAGGGAGTGTCAAGCAGTGCCTGTATTCAACATCATGTATGAATTGCTGTCCCTGTTTCTAAATCTGTACCTGTGCACTGTCCACTCATGGTCCGAGTGTGGAACATAAGGTGTGAATGGGGCTTCTGTCTTTGGCCTCTCCGACATCCGAATGTGGCCTGATAGAAAGAGGCAGCAGACCCCATTCTCTCCGTTTATTGAAGATATGTCTAGGTGCCTTCCCTATTAGAAGCCAACTGGCTGAGAAGACAGAGAAAACATCACTCCCATAAGCAACCTTCAGAAATATTGAAGATCTTGTCAACTTTATTGGGGTGTGTGTGTGTTTATATGGAATTAGATCATCCTTCGATTCCTTTGGGCCAGCAACCAAGGGATCTTCCTGTAGTGGGACAAATTCCTTCCGGGCTTAGCTCTCAGTAGCATGGCAAGGGATGATTTAGGCCAGTGCGATGACTCTGAGCTGCTGTTTCAACCCACAGGAGCTCCACAGGTACATCAGCTCGGAGAAGTCCTGGCTGCAGACTCTGGGCCGAGAAGCCTACATTGATGCTCTGGCTCACGTGGCCAGACTGCCCAATGTGGAAGTAAGTACCCTGCTGTGGACATGGCTTCAGCATCCTCTGCTTCATCTTCTGCTTCAGCATCCTCTGTGGGACCCCTTGTCAGGTTCCAGGTTCACAAGAAGACCTCCCAGTGGTCTCTGATCACACGGGGGCTGCCGGGCAGCATACTTGCTGGAGAGAGGCTGTTTCCACTGGGGCTCACTGAATGCCCCTGGGGACAGCAGCAGGGGCAGGAGGAACAGAAGAGAGCTGGCTCCCCCCAGTATCTCTTCCAGCTGCCCAGTGCCCAGAAGAGCCACGCTACATCTTTGGGAATCCTCAACTTTGTATCCAACTGGATCATTTTCAATTCTTAGCTGCTTTGGATATGGTGTCACATTGACATGAAAAAACCCGTTTCCATCTCTATCTCTGCTGCTGGCCACATGGAAGGTTTTGTTTCGCAAGGAAGAGGAGTTGGATCATCATGACATCCAGAGCACCATCAAAGGTAATGCCAATTTCCAGGGAATTGGGGAGCTCAAAACTGTCTCCTTGGAATCCCAGAATGGGCCTGAGCAACAAAGGTCATCGTTTGTCCAAAGAGCCCCAGTTTTGCTCTGACCTCTCTGTGGCAGGCCTCCCGAGTGGGCATGTCTCAAACTCCCAACCCCTCTCACAGGGGTAAAAACGGTTCTTGCAGGCCAAGACCTTGCAGCAAAACTGTGAGGTCTGGAAGCCATGCTTGCCTTCCGCTTTGGGAACCCCAAGGCAAAAAGTGACCCATTAGACCCTCCTCCATTTGTTCAACATGTATAAGTCCCTCCTTACCTAAATCGATTAACATCAGAATATTACTTCACTTCTCTTCTCTTCTCTTCTCTTCTCTTCTCTTCTCTTCTCTTCTCTTCTCTTCTCTTCTCTTCTCTTCTCTTCTCCTCTCCTCTCCTCTCCTCTCCTCTCCTCTCCTCTCCTCTCCTCTCTTTTTTTCTCTTCTCCTCTCTTCAGATGGCCTTGTCTTCGAGGACTTCCAGGAAAAGGAGGCTCTTTGTCTGATCGCCCATTTGCTTCCTGTTCTTTTTAATGTTCCTAAAGCTAGGAAAATAGCTGTCTGGAAGTATTATATTTTTTTACGAATCATACATATATTACATATTTCATAATTGATTTTAACAATGACTTTGAAATGGTTCTGTATTGTATTTTGTATTTCCTTCACCCCTCCCCCCCTTTTTGGATCTGTTATGATTTAATTTTTTGTTTGTTTTATCTTAATAAATACAGTTTATTGTTCTTATTCTTATTTGAATTCTTATATTAGTGAAACTGCTATATATCTTGAATTTCTGCCCAGGCATTTACGAAGCGACATAACAGCTGGGGGAAGCACCGTGCCTTGTAGAGGTGCACCAGGCAGAAATTCATCTGGGGCATCTCTAGGAAGTTGATTGGGGAAGCTGCAATTCTGGAATGTCTGCCTAGACACATCCCTCCCCAGCCCAATGTCCAGCTGAGAGATCAAGGCAAAGTGTGGCTGCATGGAGCCTCTTTTCGAAAGCCACCATACGCTCCCAGGCTGGACAAAGTCTTGACAGCTTCTATGATGTGGAATTGATCATGGTCACCTTCGCTTGGAATTTCCTTGCTTTTTAGAGTAGAACTGGAAATGGAAAGCATTTCAACTCTCATCTGAAAGAAGAGGTTTTTGGATGACTGAAGAACATTGAAGCCCTATTGAGTTGCTGTATCTAAACGTTTTCTGATCAGATCGGCTTAAAGTTAAAAGACGAGGCCACCTGAAAAGATGACACTACTTCCAAATGACAGTCAGGAGAGCGCTGAGGACTAATGCAGAGAACGAAGAAGGACCTAGTTTGGGGCCTTCTTATGTGGACCAGCTCAGTCTTTCTCCTATTTCAGTTGGACTACTACAAACATTATTAATCTCCCCGAAGGGAAGAACTTTCACAGCTCTTCCTTTTTAATGAAACTCTTACCTTCAGCATCATTTATCTCAACTAGAAATTAAAATGTCTTACTCCCTGAAGCGTATCACACCATCTATAGATGGCAGAAGTAGGATTCAAGCAGCAATCCTAAACATAGCTGCTTGGAAGTAAATCCCTTTGAAATCAATAGGGCTTACGTTGAGTAAGCATACTTCAGTTCAGGGCTGTAAGATCCGAAACATTCGAATTCACAGACTAGCCCAGTGGAGCAGAACTTCTCAATGATTCTATGGACAGGCTTTTGATCTTGCTTGATTTTGGGCTGTGTTGCGTGGAATGCGATCTATTCGTTTGGAAGTGTGGTATATTGCATAAGTCTATATACACGGACGTTATGAAGAGGTTTGGAGAGAAGAGGTAGCAGAGGAGCTCTGTATGGACAGCAGTGCTGGGTGATAGTCTTGACATAGCATCTTTTATTGTACACACCATTTTCTTTGTAGGATTAATCTGCACATAACTGGGTGAGTCATGATAGCTGCTGTTTTACCAGTGGGCAGGCAGGATCACAGTGTGACTTGCTCAAGACCACCCGTGAGTTTATGGCTGAGCACAGATGTCAGCCAGGGTCCAGATCAGGACTGCTGCCCCACCCCACCCCACCCCACCCCCATTACATTTCTATCCCACTCTTCCTCCCTGAGGGTAGAGTTTATTTATTTATTTATTTATTCATTCATTCATTTGATTTATATACCGCCCTTCCAAAATGGCTCACGGAGTTCTCCATGTTATCCTTGCAACAGCCTTCTGAGGTAGGCTAGGCGGAGAATAGTGACTGGCCCACGGCCAACCAGTGTGTTTCATGGCTGAAAGAGAATCTGAAGCCAGGAGAGGTGGCTCAGTCATGCAATATGAGAGGCTGTCTCCACAGGAACACCAATGGCCATAGGGCTGGATCTGGGGCTTGCTCCTGCTCTCCGTTTACAATCCTGCTGGAGGCTCAGCACTTGATTAGACAAGAGGACATCTGGAACTTGGTGATGCTAGCTTGCCCTCTTTATTTCATGCCCAGACATTGAACAACTGGCACCAGACCTTTATGACCAATTCAGGTTTTCTGTTAGGCAACAACTCCAGAACAGCATTCCTTCCGTGACTGGCACAAGCTATTCCCTTGTGCTTCTTTTTAGATTGCGAGCTCTTTGGGGGACAGGGGGCCACTTTCTTCTCCTTTTTGTATGTAAACCACTTTGAGAACAGTTGCGTTGAAACATGAGATATAAATAAGAGAAGTAGTTGTTTGCTTCTGTATTCCATTTCTCAACATCCTTCCTTCACAGAGGGGGGAAGCGCCAGGTGGACTTCCAAGGAGACCCTGACCTGGATGAAGCCGGCTCAGTTTTGAACAATATCAGGGCTTAAGTTGCCCTCCGAACAACTTGAGTTGCCCCCCGTAACGTCACAGGCTTGAGACGATCTCTAAACTGCACAGGCGTGCATCTCAGTTGCTTCAAGACACTCAGTTGCTTCAAGACACCATCCCTCCCCCCTCGCTGCCACCCCTCAGCCACAATTAGAGTCTTTGGTTTGGTTTTTTAATGGAACTTTGGTGGGGTGGGGCCCCCAAAGGAAGTTCTGGGGAGCCTTGCGTGGGGGTGGGGGCTTGTGGCTGAGCGGTCTGGATGCCCAAATTACCTTGGTGTGCCCCTAGAAGGATCTGCTCTGCTGCTAACACCAGACATGGATCTCCTGACCAATGACCCCTTTAACCACTGCCACCAAGTAGACTTGTGTGTTCTAGACTGAATCTACCGCAATGGCCTTCCAATCTTCCGTTGCAAAAGCAAACTTCTTTCAAGGTAGTAAGGCCTATAGGCGTGGGGTGGATTCCACAGAAGCTATAATTTTCCTTTGGCTATCACAAGAAATCTGACTTTGTAATTAGTTCACTTCAAGGTTGTTTCACACGTTCAGTACAAAACAACAACAGCAACCAAAAGAGCAAAAGGAACAGACAAAATGTGGTCAAAAACGCATCCAAGATAGAAAGATCTCTGTCTTAGCATGTGGTTATGAAATGTCTTGGTGTGATGTCCGGTCACAACATAGCTATGCATCTTATTGATCTTATTAGCAAAGCGCCAAAAGGAAGCTACCCACACCAGTTTCAGAGTAGAGTACAGAGTTGAGTTGTTGCCATTATTTGAAGAACACGCATGGAGATTGTTGTACAATCTAAAGGAAAAAGATGTATTGGTGAAGTACATTTAGAGAGGGGAAACCTAGTCCTATCTGTCAGCTACATAATGAATAGGAAGGGAGAGAGAGATGTTTCCATCTACTCTCTAAGAGGAAAGGAAGAGGACTGACTCTTAACTGGAAATACCTGAGGAGTCAAGGCAGGGGCCATAGCGTAGAGGCAAGCAGGGACAGGTAAGGAGACCCTCACTAACTACCTCTACTCCCAATACCCCAAGTGGTCATTAGGAGAGATGGTGCAAAAGGTCGATGCACTGGATCCCCATCTCCAACTCTAAGAGTAGTAGCTTCTTTACAGTAAGTGCAATTTCTGACCTAATTCCAAAGGAGCACGGGAGTCTCTTGTGCAGAGTTCAAGCTCGCTCTCTCTCTCTCTCTCTCTCTCTCTCTCTTTTTCCATTAAGGTTTCATGGTCAGCACCAAAACTTCCATATGATCTAGAAAGCTGGGCTTTGGAACATGTTCATGACCATCTAACTAGCCTGGGACAAGTTTACCCTGTAGCAGAGGCCTGTACAGAGCAAGCCAGGCTGCACATGGGACATTTCAAGCTGTTTGATGTGGCTTGTCATGCACCGAAATCACGCTTGATTGTGGGAGAGGGGAGTGGCCTTCAATGTTCTAATCAAAGACCTGCATCTGAGCTGGCACAATACAAGCGCAAGTTGCTATTCTCTTATAATGAGCCAGCCCTATTGGTATCCCAGGTATAGTTTGGTGTACTTAAGCTTTGCCCATATATGGCAAAGCTTTTCTGCAAGCAAATCAGAGTGTGAAAAGTCAGACCAGATACTGGTGGTCACCAGGGAGCTGTTGCTGAAAACAGCCTCCAAGAGGCTGTTGTTGGGGTTTGTGATTATTTAGCAAAGCACCAAGGAAGCTACCAGGCATTGGAGAAGATCCTTTATCTTCTGCTTCTGGTGGAGAAGGAATGCGCAATCCCCTTCTCTTTTGGATTTGGATGCCAGGGTAATTGGAGATGTTTCCGAGTTCCTTCACCTCTCTTTCCTTGTTCCGCTGCTGTACAGTCTCATGGATATCTTGCTTTTCTTCACATGTAATAATCAAGTCAACAACCGAAGTCAGGATGTAAGTCCATCTATTGTCTCTGAATCTGGAATATAGGCAGGGGTCAGCTTTTCCTTCCATCAACCCCTCCTTAAGTAGCAGTTGATTTCGTTTCTCATTCCACACTCTGGCTGCTTGTTTGAAGCCATAGATGCTCCTTTCTGGTTTGGACACAAGCAGCCCCTTCTTTCTAGGTACCTCGCAGCCTGGTGGCTATTGCATAGAGACGTCTTCCTCAATTTCCCCATGAAGGAAGGCAGTCTTTACATTCATGTCTTCAACTTGCATTCTTCTGGCCGCTGCTATGCTGAGCAGTGTCCTCATTGAAGTGTATGTCACAAGTGGTGCAAAGGTCCCATTGTAGTCCTCACCATAGATCTGGGAGTATCCCTCGGCTACTTGCCTCGCCTTGTAGCGCTCTGCCTCCCCTTCTGCATCCTGCTTGACTCTGAAGACCCACTTGCATCCCGCAGTCTTTCTTCCTGTGGGCATTGACACAAGTCTTCAAGTCTCCTTTTGGTGCAGGGAATCAATTCCTTCGAATGCTGCTTTTCTCCATGTCTCACCTTTTGTCAGCTGGCATCTTTTCTTTCTCTCGCCATGTGGTGGGTTCTTGTAGCTCTCCTCCTTTGGTCACGAGTGAGAACCTTTTGGGTGAAAACCCTTTGTTGGGCCTCTAGCAGCGCCTCAGTTCAGGCTCAGGCTGTGCAGCCCCTTCTCTAATCTGTATCCCCTTCTGAACCTCCTTCTGGTTGTGGCACAGATTCTTCGGGTTCACGGTCTGACTCTTGCATCGTGAGACATCTTGCCTCTTTCACCTGGATCTCTGGCACAAGTTCTGGCACATCATCCCTAGTTGGCCCTTGTCTCTCCTCAAAAGACAACACATTGCAGATCCTGACCTCTCCATTTGTACGATCAGAGGTTCTCTATCCCTTTTGGCCATGCAAATCTCTAACCAACACTCCCAGTTCACATTTGCGATTGAGTTTGGTTCTCCCGGCCTTTGGGACGTATGCATAAGCTTTCGATCCAAACATGTTGGCATGCTTTAGAGAGGGTTTGTGCCCAAGCCATCGTTCAGATGGTGTCTTGTCTATTGCTTTGGCTGGCAATCTGAGTTGCAAGGACTTAGGAACACATGGGAAGCTGCCATAGACTGAGTCAGACCATAGGTCCATCTAGCTCAGAATTGTCTGCACAGACTGGCAGCGGCTTCTCCAAGGTTGGGAGAAGGTTGGGGTCCACCCTGGTTGCCTATGAATGGGAGACTAGCACTGTAAGAGATACCCCTTAGGGGATGGAGCCGCTCTGGGAAGAGCAGAAGGTTCCAAGTCCCCTCCCTGGCTTCTCCAAGATAGGACTGAGAGAGATTCCTGCCTGCAACCTTGGAGAAGTCGCTGCATATTAGAGGGGATTCATGGTGTCTCATTGAAAATCTCATTTGCTATCACAGAATCCACACTCAATACCTCAGAAACAACAGAACCCTGTACCCCATGGCTTAGAAACCCATGGGGGTGGTTGGCACCCTATGTGCACTACACCACCACTCGCTCTGGACCACCCCAGCACCCCCCAAGTACACTTATGGGGCTGCTGACACCTCAATGCTTCTCTATGGGGAAAAACCTTAAAGACGCGTAAACTTCAACAATTAACCAACAATCAGCCCTCTGCCCAAATCCTTTGAAAAAATTCAGGTAGCTTCCCTGCCCATAACCGGCACTATCACCAACCCCACACCACTCTAGGCCACCCCTTTCCCCCCGACATGAAGCGATACACCCTTCATTATATCTAATGGGGGGAAACCTTAAAGACACGTAAACTTCAACAATTAACCAAAAATCACCCCTTTGCCCAATTCCTTTCAAATAATTCAGGTAGCTTCCTTGCCCACCCTAGGAACTACCAGCCACCACACTGCACTCAACAACACCCCTTTTCCCCCGACGTGAAGCTATACATTTGCTGCAATCCTCATTATTCTCTATGAAGAATTCAAAAATATTTTAACAATTCACCAATAATCAGAGGAGTGTCCAATTGCCTTGGGATTTTTTGGGTGGTTGGCACCCCTGCCTGTCTACCACCCACCCCACCTTTGTGCCCCTAGGTGCTCCACAATAGGGGATATGGACTGGTTCATGTCCCATTATACTCTAAGAGAAAAATAATTAAAAATATTTCAAATATTCATAAAAAATCAAAGGGGTGTCTGATTGCTTCAGGGTTTGCATGGTTGTTGGTACCCATGGGTGCTACACAATAGGTAATAATGGCCTGGTTCGAGTCCCATTATATCCTATGAGAAAAAATAAAAATATTTTTCAAAAATTCATAAAAACTCGTACGAGTGTCCGATTGCTTTGGGGTTTGGACGGCAGGTACCCCTGGGTGCCAGCTACCATACTACCAATTTTCAGGTGTCCTAACCGGTCCTAACTGGTCTGAACCGGTTCAAAACAAACCACACCCAGTTTGGTTCGAATCCGAACCGAACCGGGGAGGGGGTTTTTGGTTCGGATCGAACTGCCGAACCGGAACTGAACCGGTTCGCACATCCCTAGGAGATGCTAATCTCTCATTATTCATATAGACCGGCTGACTTGGGCTGTAACCAAGAACCGGTAGCCCACCTTAATTCCAAGAAATGGAATCCCCGTTTGTTAATTCCAAATGGGAAGCATCCAGACCCTGGGTTCCTCTTGAGCCTCACCATGGACACCGTTACGGAACTCAGGTATGCTTATAGTCCACAGAGAAAGGGCAGTGGCAAACCAGGCAAGATCTGTGATCAACCCTTTTTAAAAAGATGACCATTAATTTGTTAAGTATTACAGCCTTCTCCCAATCAGGTCCTTCCCAGACCAGGATTGGACGTTTTAGGAAAAAAGAGGAAAAACCATCACAGACTTTCCTGGGTTGCCATGTTCCTCTTCTTTAGAGGAGCTTCCATTGGCTGGATCACCAGTCCTTCTCACACTACGAAATATAATATTTCTCCCTCCAGCAAAATGAAGCCGGCTCTGCTATTCAATGTGAAAGCAGCAGTCCTGCACGTGGTGGTGTCCGGGGTGGACCAACTGGACCCAGGGACCCAAGTAAATTCTTCTTGCGCTTTTTCTCTTGCGAAGAAAACGTGACACCGCTGTCAGTACGAGTGATTTTTCAATGTTGTATTCGCAAGACTGGTTGTGTCTCCTACTCATAACTGATGTTCTCTTTCTCCCCTTTTAAGTTCAAGGTGTTCTCTTTCTCCCCTTGAAGGAGAAAATGGCATCCTTCAAGAAGATGCTCAGGGGGCTGCTGGAGGAGGCCACCTCTATCCAGAACATAATTGGCATCTTGAAGGTAAGTGAAATGTAAGCCCTATTCAGACATTAGGTATTAGATGTATGCAGGTGTCTGAACACTGGTACGTGATTTTGTCTGCATGACTGTAGTTGCGTTTCTTTTCAAAGTGAACCTGGGCACGTGCCCCTCACAGGCCTGGTACAGAGAGAGAGTGTCAAGCAGTGCCTGTATTCAACATTATGTATGAATTGCTGTCCTTGTGTCCAGATCTGCATCTGTGCACTGTCCACTCGTGGTCCGAGTGTGGAACATAAGGTGTGAATGGGGCTTCTGTCTTTAGCCTCTCCGACATCCGAATGTGGCCTGACAGAAAGAGGCAACAGACCCCATTCTCTCCGTTTATTGAAGATATGTCTTGGTGCCTTCCCTATTAGAAGCCAACTGGCTGAGAAGACAGAGAAAACATCACTCCCATAAGCAACCTTCAGAAATATTGAAGATCTTGTCAACTCAATTGCGGTGTGTGTGTGTGTGTGTGTGTGTGTGTGTGTGTGTGTGTTTATATGGAATTAGATCATCCTTAGACGCCTTTGGGCCGGCAACCAAGGGATCTTCCTGTAGTGGGACAAATTCCTTCCGGGCTTAGCTCTCAGTAGCATGGCAAGGCATGATTTAGGCCAGTGCGATGACTCTGAGCTGCTGTTTCAACCCACAGGAGCTCCACACGTACATCAACTCAGAGGAGTCCTGGCTGCAGGCTCTGGGCCAAGAAGCCTACAGATACGCTCTGGCTCACGTGGCCAGACTGCCCAATTTGGAAGTAAGTACCCTGCTGTGGACATGGCTTCAGCATCCTCTGCTTCAGCATCCTCTGTGGGACCCCTTGTCAGCTTCCAGGTTCAGAAGAAGACCTCCCAGTGGTCTCTGTTCACACGGGGGCTGCCTGGCAGCACACTTACTGGAGAGAGGCTGTTTCCAGTGGGGCTCACCGAATGCCCCTGGGGACAGCAGCAGGGGCAGGAGGAACAGAAGAGAGCTGGGTCCCCCCAGTGTGTCTTCCGGCTGCCCAGTGCCCAGAAGAGCCACACTAGATCTTTGGGAATCCTCAACTTTGTATCCAACTAGATCATCTTCAATTCTTAACTGCTTTGGATATGGTGTCACATTGACATGGGGGGTGGGGAAAGTCCATCTCTATTTCTGCAGCTGGCCACATGGAAGGTTCTGTTTCACAAGGAAGAGAAGTTGGCTCATCATGACATCCAGAGCATCATCAAAGGTAATGCCAATTTCCAGGGAATTGGAGGGCTCAAAACTGTCTCCTTGGAATCCCAGAATGGGCCTGAGCGACAAAGGTCATTGTTTGTCCAAGAAGCACCAGTTTTGCTCTGACCGCTCTGTGGCAGGCCTCCCGAGTGGGCATGTCTCAAACTCCCAACCCCTCTCACAGGGGTTAAAATGGTTCTTGCAGGCAAAGACCTTGCAGCAAAACTGTGAGGTCTGGAAGCCATGCTTGCCTTCCGCTTTGGGGAACCCCAAGGCTGAAAGTGTCCCATTAGATAGACCCTCCTCTATTTGTTCAATATGTGTAAGTCCCTCCTTACCTAAGTCAATTAACATCAGAATATCACATCTTTTCTCATCTCTTCTCTTCTCTTTAGATGGCCTCATCTTAGAGGATTTCCATGAAAAGGAGGAGTTTGTCGCATCCCACATTTCCTTCCTCTTCTTTTTAATGCTAGCAGCCTAAAGCTAGGAGAATATCTGCCTGGAGGAATTATACGTTTTTAAAAATACATATCATACATATTACATGATTGTTTTTAACAATGGCTTTTAAATGGTTTTGTATTTTATTTTGTATTTTCTTTTCCCCTCCCCCTTTTTGATCTGTTACGATTGTCAGGATCTCCCTGTTAGGATCTCCCCTGATGGCGGCAACTCAGAATGCACGTACTCTGTGCTCCCTCTGTGCTCCCTGTGGACTTCACTGCTTTTTGCACTGTTGGACAGAACCTGGAAAGTACTATCCGTGGTATATGAGGATGACTGGAAATAACCTCTGAGGTCATTTCATAACACTCACGGTCTAATTTTTTTGGTATGTCCGTGTATAACCTTGTTCTTCGCATTTTGTGTCCCCCCCACCACACACACAAGCTTTCCTTCTGAGTGGTGGCACTATCTAAGAACACATTGGCTTAAAAAGTTGTGCCATCTCCAGGTTCTAGCAACTCTTCTGAGACCTTCCACCACAGATCTCTTAGTGTTGCAGGTAAGAGATCTGTTACTGTGGTGACTGTTGCACTCTTTATCTGCATTGCTCTGTGGTCAGATCCCGTCTGAAGAGTTCCTGGGAAATGCACTAGAGACCTTGGAACCTCTCAGTAGTTTTAACCATACATTTATGTTCTTAAAAACCTCTTAAGCTCATCGTGGTTGGGCAAGGTTGGACAAGTTTGGACAACATGATCTTGCCTCAAGCTTCCAGTCGTCCTCATACCGCGGATAAGAAGACATTAACAATTTGATTCCCGTGGATGTTGAGGTTGCGTGTCAATTAACTGAGCATGGATATGCAAAAGGGCGGATATCAGATTCACTGATAAAGGGCTTTGCCTGTAAAGCAGATCCCTTTCTAGCCCATCCAGAGATGCCAGTGTGAAAGGAAACCCCTTCATCCTCTGGGCCTACTTTGCTTCTTCTTTACAGATATTATTGGGGCATTGTGGAATTCAAGCTCAGGAAAACATCAGCTGTGTCCCTTGAATACTGTGTGAATTGGCTCTCACTAGCATTTGTTGCAAGGTTTTCCTGTCCCATTTCCTAACTAGGAGCTAACATATTCTGCTTTCAGTCATTAAGATCCATTGGAAATGTGGATTTGTCACATCCCTTATTATGGGCAGCTGGGCAAGAAGCTGTAGCCACTACTGAAAAGCGATCCTCTCTGGCTGGAAGGGAGGTGGGGTGATGGCGCATGCCCACGTGGAAACTTAAATTGTGCATGGCATGCTGGATGCACAGTGTCCAGAAACAAGAGGTGGTGTTCCTGCCAGGGAGGGGACTTGTCATCTGTGTGCTCTCTCCCTGGGCATGCTTGCGGCCAGTGGTTTGTGCCGGCTGCTCTTCCTTCTATTGAATGGCCATGAGGGACATAGTGTTTGGCCCTTTCTGGCCCTCTTCATGCAACCTCGCCTAGGTTCCTGGACAACTCCAGCCCAGCCATGGCCGAATGTGTGTGTGCCCCCCCCCCTGCACGGTCTCAGTTCCCTGCCAATCCATTTCCTCCTTGCCCGGAGAGCTTCTGCAGGCTGGATAGGAAACAACAGAGAGTCTGTCTGCCTTCTCCATTTTAACCCTGACTCCTTATACAACAAAATGGAGACGTCCATGTGCCCCTGTCCCCAAGGTGGGCCTATGTTGTTAGTTCAGCACCTGCACACAGTATGGCAGCAAGCAAAGGGCTCACCCACAGGATTGTGCCGACCAAGACGGCCATTCATGGGGGTGGGCAAGGTGGTCTTTTAGACACAATGTCCTTGCTAGGATCAGGCGGGATTCCAAGAGGGACGGCCACTTCACTCCAAAACTCTAGAAAGACCTTGAGAAAAGACCTTTCCAGCAGGCCAAACAAATTATGCAAGGGAGGTTTCAGCCTGGGACGAGGTACTCTGCAGGCAGTTGCAGGACAGGGTTGAATGAGACTGCTCTCCCTCCTGTTCTGGAACATCTTCATTGAGTGATGTGCATCATATATATGCTTTCATCCAAGAAGGGGACCCTTACTTAATTAGCATGAGGCAATATGCATGCAGCCCCTGGACATGCCAGCACAGCCGCCCCCTTCTGGCATATAGAACAAATATCCTGTCTTTGGTGGGCCAGTCATGGCTGCATGGGCATGCACAAGGCGTTTCAATCAGAAGGCAGAACATAGTTTCATTTGCAGTGAAGCCATTCACAACTGCCTCACGGCTAACCTTCAAGAGGACAGCTTCCAACAGTCACCATTTAGACCTCATAGATGTGCATAGAAAAAGCAACAGTGTTGACGAATTTGTGGCTTTGGAGATTACAGACTTGTTTCGGGGGTGCCTAGCTCCTGCCACATTCTTCCCCAAATCTAACCTAAGCGAGGTGGGCTGCAGCATTGGCTGCTAGGTGTCATCCACCAAAGTGAGAAGCACAGAGGCTTGCATAGACCAGCGTGCCTACGAGGTGGAGGCAGAGGCGTATCTAGGGCAAACAGTGCCTAGGGCAAGCACCGAAATTGCGCCCCCTCCCCCAATATCTGACACCCATCTTTCAGATAACTTCACCATAATATCAGCTCAAAAATACAAGTCAAGCTTGTTAACAGAGGCGTATCTAGGGAAAATAGTGCCTAGGACAAGCACTGAAATTATGCCCCCTGGCCAAACATCTGACACCCATCTTTCAGTTAACTTTGCTATAATATCAGCTGAAAAATATAAGTCAAGTTCGTTAATCTTTTAAAATTTCAAAAACTATTTAGCAGTGGACATAGCCAGACCAAAAAATGCTGGAAAACTACAAATTTCAGTATGCTCATGAAATACCCAAATGCTACGTGGAGGTGTACTTGGAAAACTAAATAGAAATGCCTATCTAATTCTCTACTATGCATTGTAGCATCACTATTACATCAGTTTTAAAAATAAATGGAGAATTCGGCTTTTCCCAGATACTCTGAAAATAATTAAAGGATATGCAGAGTAAACTGTGTCACTGCTTGGAATATATTCTAGTGTTTCAGAAAGACAGTTAAAATGAGAGAAAGAGAGCAAGAAACTCCCATTGGGCCTTAATATTAAGGACTTCACACTGATTCAAAGACAAACTCACCATTAATAGCCATATTATTAAGACACCACATTTAACTCACTTATCATAAGAAGCAAAGTAAGAGCAAATGAATACAATCCTGGTTCTTAAGCTTCAGCTCAGTATCCACAAGCCCTGATTCTCTGTACATAGTGCCAAACTGAATATGTGTACAGTGACTTATATTATATTAAATTAATTTTTTTTTACTTGTAGCCCCTTCGGGATGCTTCCTATAGCCCGTGGGGGGGGGGTGTCTGCAAAGGTTACCCCTCCCACCGCTGGCCTCTAGGGCCTCGCAGAGACCATTTGAACATGTGCAGTGGCCATTTTTTAAAATACTTTTTAAAAAAATGGCTGCTGAAAACAAAATGGCCACCGTGCATGCTCAAATGGCTTCTGCGAGGCCTGGCATGGCCTAGGGCTCACAGAGGCCATGTGAGCATGTGCAGTGGCCATTTTGTTTTTGGTGGCCTTTTTTAAAAAAAAATTAATTTTAAGAAATTGTGCCCCCCTTCAAGTGGCGCCCAGGGCATGTGCCCTGCCTGCCCTACCCTAGATATACCCCTGGGAGATAGAAAAATACCCAAACCACCAACCAACCACTAGCACAGTTGTACGTCAGACAGATAGGCAGCAAGTACAGTCTGTCTCTTTCCATTCCAATTCTCTGAAAAAACTCCACCCATTCACAAGAAGCAACTCCAAAAGCTCACGGCACATAGGCAACTAAGCAGGGGGAAAGTATCTTTTTTTCCAGAGACTTGCATCAGAGGATAAAATGGGGCACAAGCTGGGGCAAGTCCACTCTGCCTTTCCCTCTTCTTTCTTCTGTTTTTCCTCAGCATCCAGCCCTCAGAGGGATACCTGCATTTGTTCACTGGGCTCCCCAGAGCTCACCTGTCTATTGACAGACCTATCTTCCATTAATTGGTGTAATTCTTAACCAAAGCCAGTGGCACTCCCGAGACCTCAAAGGGAATCCCACAACATAATGATGCATGGTGCAAAGCAGACTGTCCTGAATCTAGTGCCACTGGGTAACTTCAAGTTCTATTATTATTAATTTTTATTTATTTATTTACACAGTCAGACAGGTGTTATTGACTGGTTTGTTTTATCCAGACATCGAGTACTTCCCAAGGACATGGGATGGCTGAATTTTATTGTCAATGTTGTTGCTGTTATAGATATTGTCGCAGTATATAGTCTGTTCCCAGTAAAATTGCTTTTTGTAATTGGTTGATGGTGATTTTATTGTTGTTGTTGTTGTTGTTGTTAATATCCCACTCTTCCTCCAAGGAGCCCAGAGTGGTGTACTACATGCTTAGGTTTCTCTTCACAACAACCCTGTGAAGTAGGTTAGGTTGAGAGAGAAGTAACTGGCCCAGAGTCACCCAGCAGGTATCATGGCTCAATGGGGATTTGAACTCGGGTTTCCCCGGTCCTAGTCCAGCACTCTAACCACTACACCACGCTGGCTCCTATTATGCAAGAGACAGCAAAAAGAGGGGGGGACCCATTGCCTGTACAGTCCACTATAAAACCATTTTTACTTATTTACAGCTATTGAATTTAGCATCCTACACATCTGACTTCATCTAACAGTTGTCAGCTATACTGCAGTCGAGTCGTAAGGCAAGTCTGACAGCTGTGCTTTGCAAGAAAGACCCAATGATACACCTGAATAAAGAAAGACAAGTTTACCGTTGCCCTGCCAGGTCTGACTTGTCATAGGCTCCAGGGTCGCGGCCAAACGGTACCTTCTGGAAAGGCACACACTTCCTGTCCATGTGCCGTTTCAACCGCAGCTGTCCATGCCAAATGTAGTGGTGCTCCTCTCATCAAAGACCATGAGGCGATTCTTACGATCGCCAAAAAGCGGGCTAAGGGAGCCTAGCCTGCTTTTTGGCGACCGTGTGCTGCAACGGGAGCCGCGCTGCTTCCGGCAGAAAAATGCCCAAAGTACCCCTCCCCTTAGCTGAGATTAACGGAGCAAACATGTTAACTGAAAGGTACTTGATACTGATCATGAGATTATTGTCAACCACCCTCACCATTTCTCTGTAAGCGGTGACCTATCACAGTATGTTTGAGTTTGTCATTGCTTCCATGGTTGAGTTGAATGGAGCCACTGAAGAATGTTTACCTCAAAGCACTCTTGCAGAAATGAAAATGACACCACCAGTCTAGGGAACAAATGGTGGAGCAAGGATTGGATCATTCCGCTCTGAAGCTGCTCAGCCGATCCTTAAAACCAGGCAAAAGCACATCTCTTCCATTGGACTTCTTGGACTGGTTTGGGATTCTTGAAAAAGCTGCTTCTTAAGACCTCTCTCAGATAGATTTTGGTCATTGAAACTCTCTGGAAGGGTTGTCTGAACCACATTTCCCACATGAATACAGTCCACAAGAGGACCAGTCTTGGACAATTCCCTACACCAACCTTTCTTTCTTTTTCTTTTTTTGCATTTATATTTTTATTGGTTTTCTGTATACCAATGTGACTTCCAGTTCATCTTTCAACATAGTTATACTATAACATCTATATTTGCTCTCATATAAATATTTTCTTCATATTTTACCATCATAATCCTTTAGTTCGTTACTCAAACAAATTCCCCGACTGTTATTTTTATATTTCAGGCCTCATGGAGAGGTTCAAATTTACATTTGCATTGTTTTTCCTGTACCACAAAGAGAGTTTCCAGTCTTCTAGAAAACTTGCTAAATGGCCATCCCTTACTAATACAATACATTTAGAAATTTCTGTTTTCTTTCGGGATTTCTTCATTGATTATACCCAACAAAAAGGGTTCAAATCTCTTGTGAGAGTCTTTTTAAATTATCCTAAGGCCTCTTTACTTCTCTGCAGGACTACCACATGTGATAAAGGGATCCCTCGCTTTCTTTACATCTCCAATGCTTATTAGATACATTTTGTAAATTAAAGCTAATTTCTTAGGTATTAAATGCCATGCATCAATTTTATCAGATTTTCTTTTGCATTATAACACACTGTGAGTTTGAGATCTTTCTTCCACTGCTTCTCCCAGACCTCTAAATTAATATTATAACCTAATTCTTGGACCCACTTTACCATTATTAATTTTACCACTTCATCTCTTGTTTCTAGGGTTGTGCATTTTGTTTTGTTTTTCTGTTTTGTTTTTGGCCCGAATCCAAAATACCCCCGTTTTGTTCTTTGTTCGAAACCAGC
This sequence comes from Hemicordylus capensis, assembly GCF_027244095.1. NCBI lineage: Eukaryota > Metazoa > Chordata > Lepidosauria > Squamata > Cordylidae > Hemicordylus > Hemicordylus capensis. Next base: position 181,444,619 of record NC_069658.1, read on the forward strand.
CAATCCGAAACACCCCAATTTTGTTCTTTGTTCGAAATTGCAAAATCCAAATCCGAAACGTTTGGATTTTTTAAAAATGGCCCCAGGGAAAAACTAGTGGGTGGGGGTGGTAGTGCCCAATGGGTGGAAACTACCACCCAAATGTCAGAGGAATTGGGCAAAGGGCTGGGTTTTGGTGAATTTTTAAAGTATAGGACTTTTCCCTTAGGGAAGAAATGAGGTTTTAGCAAAAGTATAGCTTCATGTTGGGGGGGGAAGGGGTGGCCCAGAGCACAGTAGGGTGGGTGGTAGTGCCCAGTGGAGATGATTTTTAAAGATGCAATGGAGTTTGCGTGTCTGTCAAGTTCTTCCCCATAGGGAATGATGGACCTCCATAATTCCTGCCCCATAACTGCACTTGGGGGGGGCACCAGGGTGTCCCAGGGCGAGTGGTGGTGTAGACCACATAGGGTGCCAAGCACCCCCATGGGTTGCTAACCCATGGGGTACTGGGTTCTGTTTTTTCTGAGATGTTTTGAGTGTAGATTCAGATTCTCTGGTAGCATATGAGAGTGGATTCATGGTTTGTCTTTGAAAATATCATCTGCTACCAGAGAATCTACACTCAGAACACCTCAGAAACAACAGAACCCAGCACCCCATGGGTTAGCAACCCATGGGGGTGGTTGGCACCCTATGTGCACTACACCACCACTCACTCCCAGCCACCCCAGTGCCCCCCAGGTGGAGTTATGGGTCTGCTGAAACTTCCATTATTCCCTGGGGGTGCTTAAAGAAGCGTAAACTTCCAACAATTCCTAAGAAATCAGCCCTTTGCCCTATTCCTTTGGAATCTGGGTTGTGGCAGGCACCCATTGGGGCACTACCACCTGAACCACCCTTCTGCCCCTAAAGCCCCCTTTCTGCCCCAATCCACCCCAAATAACATCAACATCACACAACAACAACAGCAGAGCTTTGGAAAAAATCAGGCAGATTTCCAAAGGTCATGCACATCCACATCCCCCCCGCCCGAAATGCAATTGATCTACACACAACAGTGTGAAACAACAACAATGAAATGCACACTGCCCCACTGGCCAATGAGGGTAAAATTTACCCTTCAATTTGCTTAAAAGGAACAAGGAGGCAATTGCCAGCAGATCAGCCCATGCTTTCGCTGGCCAATCTGCGGGCTGGAAGGGCTGGAAAGTCAAACAGATGTCAAAACTCAAAATGGAGACTCAAGGAGAAAGACTGAAGGAGAAAGACTTTTTGCGATTGCAAAATGGAGTTGCAAAACAGCCGAAACAACAAAACATTTTGTATCCGAAACAGGGACGTTTTGTTTTGGCTACAACATTTTCTGTTTTGAGCATTGGGTGTTTTGTTTTGGCTACAAAACAGCCGAAATGGCTTGTTTTGTTCACAAAACGTTTTGTATCCGAAACGAAACGCACATCCCTGTTCCAGAGCAGCTCCATCCCCTAAGGGAAATATCTTACAGCGATCACACATGTGGTCTCCCATTTGGCAGACCCTGCTTAGCTAAGGGGAAAAGTCATGCTTGCTACCACATGTGGTCTCCCATTCAAATGCAACCAGGTTGGACCCTGCTTAGCTAGGGGGCCAGGCCATGCTTGTCACCACAATACCAGCTCTCTTCACTAGACCAGCTCTCCTCTCTATGCAAGAACATCATCCTCTATGCAAGAACATAGCCTGGGACTCTAGTCCGATCTAGAATGGGCCCCATCCATATATGCTTCTATCCATTCTGAAAATAAAGCCAGCCGCTCCAGAACAAATGGAGGCAGGCCCATATTAGAACTGCTTTGAATCAGAGCTTCATATGGTCATAGAATCTGCACTCGAGGCTCTGAGGAAGAGAGCTGGTCTTGTGGAAGGGAGCATGGATTGTTCTTTTTGCTATGCAGTGTCCATGCTGGTTTGCTTTTGGATGGGTGACTACATCCAAGAGCCAGCGTGGTGCAGTGGTTAGAGTGCTGCACTAGGACCAGGGAGACCCGAGTTCAAATCCCCATTCAGCCATAAGACTTGCTGGGTGACTCTGGGCCAGTCACTTCTCTCTCAGCCTAACCTACTTCACAGGGTTGTTGTGAGGAGAAACTCAAGTATGTCGTACTCCGCTCTGGGCTCCTTGGAGGAAGAGCGGGATATAAAATGTAAAAATAAATAAAATACATGGGAGCACTCTCTGATGTAAGATATTCTCCTTCAGGCAGCGGTAGGCAACCTTGGCTGTCCAGCTGTTGAGGAACTACAACTCCCATCATCCCCAGCTAAAATAAATTGTGATTGGAGTTCCTGAATGTAGTGGGTAAAAAGGGTCACAGCTTTATTGATAAACTATAATTGGATTAGCGGACTGGATAGGGTTAAGCCCACCTCCCCAAGACAGTGCGGGGCCTAGCAATGACCGGGTTTGGACTACCGCATCCTCCCCCGTGCCTAGCTTGGGCGACACACCCTGGCTCAGGAAGGCAGCAGATGGAAAACCTTCTCCCTCCCCTTCATGGCCAACCCCCAAGGGGGCCTGGATCCTTCCAGGTCTTTGCACACCCCGGACCGCACAGCCCATCGGTATGTGAAGTGCCTGAAGCAGGTTTCATGGAGAATCGTCCTCCCTGGGCCGCACAAACCACAAGGGAACGATTGACCGATCACCTGTTTTGACTGTCCAAGGGTGCTCACCAATGTTCCATCCCATCTACTTACCACCCATCCCGCACTGTCCCTGCCAAGCCATGACCTAACTATCTAACCATTGATGCTAGGGTAGCAGGACGGAGTAGGCGGAACCCCCCCCCCAACATGGCCAATGCATTGGGAGCCAAAAATTCCTACTCAGCCCCCAAGGAGGGCAACCAGCCTCTAGACTCGCTCTACTCCTAGGGAAAGGAGGGTGGAGGAATCGCGCTCCAGACTGATCCTTCGGGATGGGGAGCTGCTGGAGCAGCAACCTTAGCCCCACCCACCAGACGCTGAGGCCCAATCAGGAGCTTCTTGGGGCCCGTGCTAGGGAGCTGGGACAAATCGCCCTTCCCCCAGCATGAGGCCGGGGGAAGGGGCATTCTTGCCCTCCTCAGTTATTACTCAGGTAAGGGAGTAGAGGACTCTCTTAACATTGGCTTCCAGGCCAGTGACAAAGAATCTATTTCTATTGTCTATTTATGCTTCAATCAAGGTCCAAAATATGTCTTTCTCTACCCAAGAACATATTCTGGAACTCTGGGATGGTTTAGAGACAGGCCCCGTTCATATGCGGTTTCATCCATCAAGAAGAATATGCACCCTCTGTAACAAATAAAATTAATCAGTGGAAGAGGGTGGTATATCCTCCCAATGGCCATTGATTGCCTTTCATTTTTCATTCTTTTTTGAGATTAGCTAACATTTATTACAATCCACGACCAGAAAACAAAAACAGAAACAAAAAGAAAACATATATACAATTACAGGAAATGAATGCAACTTAGGGCAACTTACATTGCATCGATTTATGGTTTTACATTTACATTAAATCATGGATCAAGCTTGGTCTCATGCCATTGAGGTCAACCTTGACCTCATGTCATTGGCTCAGCTCAGGTATCACCTCCTCCAGCGGTGGAGTTCCATTTCGACCACAGCCAATGAGCGTGAGCAGATTTGCATGGTGGACCATTCTTCAGTTCCTGGGCGATGTAAGAAAGAAGAAGGAAGATTCCAGACAGACCTACACTCTTGCCTCACCTTTCACCACCATGCCCTGGTCTCTGTTTCTCCTCACGTTTCTCAGTTACGCCTCAGGTAAGGGTGTGGAGGATGCAGTTTGCATAACCTGAAGCACAGACCGCAGAGCAATTGATGCTCTGTATTTAAGGGAGAAACCTAGCGATGATGTGCTATCTCAGAGCAGGGAGAAGGTACTAAGGCCATGATTGCTGTTCTGTGTTTCTTGTAAAGGTGTCAGGACACAGCCAATGGTGAATCAGCTGGCCACTCAGTCCGTGTCCCTGGGCCAAACCGTTAAACTATCCTGCACAAGACACAGTGGTAATAACTGGGGTGACGACTTCTACTGGCATCAACAGAAGCCTGGACAGGCCCCTCGCCTTCTGATTTATGACACCAGCAAGAAGGGAGAAGGGGCCTCAGATCGGTTCACTGGGTCTGCATTGGGGAATACTGGCTATTTAACCATCACAAACACCCAGGCTGCAGATGAGGCCAATTATTACTGTGGGGCCAGGGAGTGGAGTACTGCTGTGTATCACGGTGGCACAGGCGAATGAGGAACTGAGACAAAAACCTTCATTCCTCCTTCTCAAAGTGAGGGCTCCCAAACCTGAATGTGTTCTGTGCCTGCAACTGTCTCCTTTAGAGGGGTTCTGCTTTGCCTTGTGCCACTCAGGGCCAAAGTGCGCATATGGTTAAATGCAGAAACCCTGGTCACATATCGAGGTCATTCACACAACCCAAAACTGTGTTCTACTTGGGTTTGGGAGCTATCTGTGCTCCCAATTTTTGGTTGTGGAGAAGCGATTGTGTGGAAGCAAGGTAGGAGGAAAAGCTACCCAGGTTTTTCTCCAACCTTGCTTCCACTCAGCTGAAAATTGGGAGTACACACAGCACCCAAATCCGGGTAGAACCCAGGTAGAAGGAGGTTGTTATTTGAACAATCAATCAATCAATCAATGTCTATATCTTTAAAAAAATATTGCAGTTGCCTGGCTCTCTCAATTGCAAAGGAAATTAACATTTATGTAATGATTGTAAGGAGTCCATACAAGTGGAGGAAAATCAAAGTCCTTGGTGGTATGTTCTCAAAATGTGTTTAAATAGGACTTGTATGGCTATTTATTTATTCATGACATCTATGAATCATCTCTGAAGATCAAAAAACTCCAAAAGGTGTTTAGCATACACAGCAAATTGTGTGTTCTGTTTCTTTATTTGAATCCTACATTGCTATATAGCTTAGATTTGAAAAATATTTCATCTCTTCACCTACATTACCTTGGAGAAGCTGCTATCAGTCTGTATAGAAAGGAGTGAGCTAGATGGACCAGTGGTCTGATTTAATATAAGGCAGCTTCCTATGTTCCTAGAGGAACACGTATTTTCAGAGAAGTTATGAAGCTCCAAGCCACCTAATGGCACAGTGGGGAAGGAACTTGCCTAGGGAGCCAGAGGTTTCTGGTTCGAATCCCCACTGGTATGTTTCCTAGACTATGGAAACCACCTCTATCGGGCAGCAGCAATATAGGAAGGTGCTGAAAGGCATCATCTCACACAGTGTGGGAGATGGCAATGGCAAACCCCTCCTGTATTCTACCAAAGAAAATCACACAGGGCTCTGTGTTCGCCAGGGGTCGCCACCAGCTTGACGGCACAACTTTACTTTACTTTATGACGCTCCAGCAGAGCCAATGATCACAGAACAAATTTGCTTCAAGGGGCTTTTCTTCAGCGATGGAGGATTTAAGGAAGGAAGGGGGAGATCCCGCATGGTTCTCTGTTGACTTCAGTTAAACTGCTCTAGAGAGCTCACCACGGCCTGGACTCTGTTATTCTTGATGCTTCTCAATTACTGCTCAGGTAAGGGAATGCAGGGCCCGCATCACATTGCTCTCTGACCACAAAGCAATGTATCTTCAGTATTCATCGGGAAAATCATTATGTGATATATGAAGGCAGCATTAATGTACGGATATCTTGACTGTTGGTTTGTCTTTTTTGTAAAGGTGTCCATTCCCAGGCAAGTGTGACTCAGCCTGCCTCCCAGTCTGCGTCCCTGGGCCAAACAGCAAAACTCACCTGCACGAAAAGCAGTGGTGGTCGCTGAGGCAGCTTTTACTGGTATCAACAGAGATCTGGACAGGCCCCTCGCTTTGTGCACTGTAGTGGTTGCAGCAGAGGAGAAGGGATCCCAGATCGGTTCACTGGTTCTGCCTCTGGAGACAACGGCTATTTAACCATCACCAGTATCCAGGCTGAAGATGAGGCCAATTTTTACTGTGCTATCTGGTATAGCACTGTGGTAGAGCAGAATGGGGACCTGAGACAAAAACCTTCCCCTGTCTTCCCCTGAGCGGAGAAGAGAATCAGAGCTTCCCTTGCAGTTTTCCCAGAGGTGCACCGAGGTGATTTTGGAGCCTGGAACTGAAGGCCTTTGGAGCCCCCTCCCCCCCACTGCAAGTTAAGCACAATCCCTTACACACAGACACACACACACACACATCATGACACATGCAGTATCATTTACACATGGGTTCTTTAGAATGCAAACAGAAACTGAACTCACAAGAATGTATGAATAAAAAACAGTTATATTTATGGAAATATGCGTTAGCAGGAACATTTCAGCACGCAGCGTAACATATTTCCATCATACATATTTCTTTCCCCACTCCCCCCATTGTCTTTAAAGCAGAAGTCAACTCCGGTGCAGGCAACAGTCATGCTCGGTCGCCTGGAAAACAATGGGCCAGGATAGACTAAAAAGGATGTTGGGGCCCCCAGGATGTGTGGAGGCCTTGGAGTTCACCCAGAAATTCAGGGGTAAGAGTGCCTCTGAATGTTCCCTCTGATCTTTTTCATCTGTGCGCGGAATGAGTTTTGTTCCGAGTGGAAGAATCAAGGCAGTGTGCGCCTGATCAGCACACAAAAGTGGAATCCTTGTCCCCAGACCCCAGCCCAAGAAGACACGTAGACTTAGTATGGGTAAAAGGGCCACAACTTTATTAACTGTAACAAAAGACATGGCGGACTGGAACACCATGTGACTAATCACCCTTAGAGAACAGTGCGGGCCAATAGGACCGGGTTAGAACTCTGACGTCCTACCCAGCACCTTACTGGGCGACACACCCTGGCTCGGGAAACGGGCAGGTACGCCCCGCCCAATTCCTTCAAAGCCAACCCCCCCTTTCGTAAGAGAGGATCTGGATACTTCAAGGTCTTCGCCCACCCCGGACCGCTCAGCCCAAAGGTGGGTGAAGTCCTGAAGCAGGTTTCATGGCAATCCATTCTCCCCGTGCTGCACAGGCCACAAAGGAGCGATAGACCAATCACCCTTTTCAATATCCAAGGGTGCTCACCGATGTTCTAACCCTCGAATTACCACCCCGCCCGCACTGTTACTGCCATTGTGACCGGCCTAACTCTAACTACACACCTGGAACACAGAACGGAGTAGGCGAAAAAAACCCCAACAGTGGCCAATGCGTTGGGAGCAAAAAATTCCTACTCGGCCCCGTTGGGCGACCAGTCGCTAGACCCGCTCTGTACCAGGGAGGGAGGGAGGGGAATGCCTGGCCCAAACTGAGGAGAACAGGGCGGGGATCGGCCGATCCCAGCTGAAACCCCGCCCCCTAACCCAAAGGGCCAATCGGCCCGCTTCTTGGGCCTCGTGCAGAGCGGGGCTGGGACAAACTCCCTCCCCTCTTCACGAGGCCAAGGGGAGGGGGATTTCTGTAGTCCTGAACACGTAATGTAGGTTCTATCTCGGTCCATTGCTGCTGTCATCGGAGTCATGGGGAGGATGCAGTCCACGGAAGGATTCGTAGAAGCCAGCCTTGAGAGAGTCTCTGCTGTTCTCCAGCCTTTTCAGCTCCACTTCCATCTCTGGGCTTGGGTCTGTTCAGCTCAGTTTGGGGGCAGAATCGGAACAGAAAGAGAGAAGGTGCTTAATATACGGCTGTTCAAGTCTGCATCAGTTGTGTTGGACATGGCCTGAGACTTTTCCTTGAGTAAGGAATAAGGATCCGAGATGGCCATGAGTACACTAAACAAGAAGTCATCTCTTCATGGGTCACCAAACACTTGGGACACAGCGCATATAAAACACGCAACGTGATGCATTTGATTCAGTCTTGATCAAGAGCATGAATAAAAGTGGGTGGTCAGTCGATCCAAATTTAACACTACACCCCTGGCTAAAAAATATGTCCACAAGGCCCTGACAGAATTTAAAGACACCAATCGTCTTGCCCAGTTGAGCCATTGGAGATTCCAAGCTCATGGGACTGCAGTCCACTGTCCTAAAGCTGCCCAGACAATGGTATTTTTTAAAAAAATGGTATCATGCCCAATTCACTCTAAGGGAACCTAGAGATTGTGTGCTCAGTCAAACTGGGGGATGCAATTTAAAAATCGAGGCCCACACAGGCCCTGATCTTGCCCAATTCCTTACAGAATTTAAAAACCCTAGAGGTCTTGCCCAATCAGAATACAAATGTCAATGTCAAGCTGGGGGATGCAATTTAAAAATCGAGGCCCACACAGGCCTTGATCTTGCCCAATTCCATATACAATTTAAAAATCCTAGAGATCTTGCCCAATTCAATCAAGACAGAATTTAAAAACCCTAGAGGTCTTGCCCAATCAGAATGCAAATTTAAATGTCCAGACACACATTGTGGTCCGAACCTTGCCCAATCAGTCTGGGAATATCTCTTGTGCCATAACAGAGGCACCCCAAGATGTGTGCCCTACTGTTCAACATCTCCTGGCATCAATGAAAATGTGGTGCTTTAACTGTCAAAAAGAGGGAATAAACCCAAGGTGGTATGAAAGCTTACTGGGCTATAACAACAACAACATGAAGCTGACCTTCTTTCCAGTTGTAACTGTTCCTCAGAAGTAACTGTAATGATACAGACATTGTGTTAGGCAATGTTCTGAGTACTTTTTCATTTCACCCTTTGGCCAAAAGCTTGGGGCAATGTACATCCATCTCTTCCTGTGCACCTCACTCATGATTTAACCTCATAACAATTGTCTCATAATGGAGGGAAAGTAGCAAGAGATTGCTCAAGTTTCCCCCATGGACCTTTAGTCTGGGTGAGGATTGGAAGCCAAGTCCTGATTACATACTAACGCCTGGCACATCGTTTGGGTAGCTTTGAACGCTGCAAGGTCCGGGCAAGATGGCAACCCTGAGGGAGGAGAAGACCAGTCATACTGTTCTCCCTGCTCAAACTGGGCCAGGGTTCCAATGCGGTGGATGTGGCTGGTCACGGCCTGCTTTGAACAGGGTTGGTGGGCAAGTCTGCTCTGGGTTTGGAGTCAGGAAGCGGAGGAGACATTTTTTACAGCTTGCTATTTCCCCACTGCATGGGGTGTGTGCCCCAATTTCATGGTGCCTGGGAAACTAGAGCCTGGGATTTTGCCACATTTGGAAAACTTACTGTGTATCGTTCCAGTCACCAGATTACAAAAGAAGGGATACTGTCGAACTGGAGAAGGTGCAGCAGAAGAGGGAAACCAAAATGATGAAGGGGCTGATTCTGCTCTTCCCAAAGTGTGTTCTTCCAGTGTAGAGTCTCTTCTCTCCTTCTTCTTAGCTTCTCCCAACCTCTGTAAGAGAGTCATTGAGAAATGTTAGACTGCCTCAAATTTATTTACTAATTCGGCATCTGTTATGGAAGAAGCCCAACACAGACGGGGCATCATCCAACCAGTCAGGCCCAGTTACTCACCCCATCCTCACCGCAGGACTCCCGCCGCCTTTGGTGATCTGCCTTCCTCTCCTTAAGCAGGTGCATTCGCCTCCATTCCCTCTGGTGTCCATTTCTCAGGCCGGGCGTTCACGCAATCCATGTCTGAAGAGTCTTGAATGCTAAACAGCTAAACATCATCTTCAACAAAGACACAACCTTCCACAAGGCTTGTTGTGTCTGTGCAAGATAGCAGGATTTGCACCTAGGCTGCAAGAACCTTTCTTGCTGACAAGGCAATCAGACTATTTCTTTAGTCAAGACAGTTCTCAAAACCCTTGCATGACATAATCAATTTAAACATTTGCATGTGAAATGATTTCTACCATTTTATCAATAGACATGAAAAACATCAAAACCTTGAGCCCAGCATTCAAAATCAATGCTTTTTTCCTTGAGTAAGGAATAAGGATCCGAGATGGCCATGAGTGCACTAAACAAGAAGTCATCTCTTCATGGGTCACCAAACACTTGGGACACAGCGCATATAAAACACGCAACGTGATCCATTTGATTCAGTCTTGATCAAGAGCATGAATCAAAGTGGGTGGTCAGTCGATCCAAATTTAACACTACACCCCTGGCTAAAAAATATGTCCACAAGGCCCTGACAGAATTTAAAGACACCAATCGTCTTGCCCAGTTGAGCCATTGGAGATTCCAAGCTCATGGGACTGCAGTCCACTGTCCTAAAGCTGCCCAGACAATGGTATTTTTTTAAAAAATGGTATCATGCCCAATTCACTCTAAGGGAACCTAGAGATTGTGTGCTCAGTCAAACTGGGGGATGCAATTTAAAAATCGAGGCCCACACAGGCCCTGATCTTGCCCAATTCCTTACAGAATTTAAAAACCCTAGAGGTCTTGCCCAATCAGAATACAAATGTCAATGTCAAGCTGGGGGATGCAATTTAAAAATCGAGGCCCACACAGGCCTTGATCTTGCCCAATTCCATATACAATTTAAAAATCCTAGAGATCTTGCCCAATTCAATCAAGACAGAATTTAAAAACCCTAGAGGTCTTGCCCAATCAGAATGCAAATTTAAATGTCCAGACACACATTGTGGTCCGAACCTTGCCCAATCAGTCTGGGAATATCTCTTGTGCCATAACAGAGGCACCCCAAGATGTGTGCCCTACTGTTCAACATCTCCTGGCATCAACGAAAATGTGGTGCTTTAACTGTCAAAAAGAGGGAATAAACCCAAGGTGGTATGAAAGCTTACTGGGGTATAACAACAACAACAACAACAATAACAACATGAAGCTGACCTTCTTTCCAGTTGTAACTGTTCCTCAGAAGTAACTGTGAATGATACAGACATTGTGTTAGGCAATGTTCTGAGTACTTTTTCATTTCACCCTTTGGCCAAAAGCTTGGGGCAATGTACATCCATCTCTTCCTGTGCACCTCACTCATGATTTAACCTCATAACAATTGTCTCATAATGGAGGGAAAGTAGCAAGAGATTGCTCAAGTTTCCCCCATGGACCTTTAGTCTGGGTGAGGATTGGAAGCCAAGTCCTGATTACATACTAACGCCTGGCACATCGTTTGGGTAGCTTTGAACGCTGCAAGGTCCGGGCAAGATGGCAACCCTGAGGGAGGAGAAGACCAGTCATACTGTTCTCCCTGCTCAAACTGGGCCAGGGTTCCAATGCGGTGGATGTGGCTGGTCACGGCCTGCTTTGAACAGGGTTGGTGGGCAAGTCTGCTCTGGGTTTGGAGTCAGGAAGCGGAGGAGACATTTTTTACAGCTTGCTATTTCCCCACTGCATGGGGTGTGTGCCCCAATTTCATGGTGCCTGGGAAACTAGAGCCTGGGATTTTGCCACATTTGGAAAACTTACTGTGTATCGTTCCAGTCACCAGATTACAAAAGAAGGGATACTGTCGAACTGGAGAAGGTGCAGCAGAAGAGGGAAACCAAAATGATGAAGGGGCTGATTCTGCTCTTCCCAAAGTGTGTTCTTCCAGTGTAGAGTCTCTTCTCTCCTTCTTCTTAGCTTCTCCCAACCTCTGTAAGAGAGTCATTGAGAAATGTTAGACTGCCTCAAATTTATTTACTAATTCGGCATCTGTTATGGAAGAAGCCCAACACAGACGGGGCATCATCCAACCAGTCAGGCCCAGTTACTCACCCCATCCTCACCGCAGGACTCCCGCCGCCTTTGGTGATCTGCCTTCCTCTCCTTAAGCAGGTGCATTCGCCTCCATTCCCTCTGGTGTCCATTTCTCAGGCCGGGCGTTCACGCAATCCATGTCTGAAGAGTCTTGAATGCTAAACAGCTAAACATCATCTTCAACAAAGACACAACCTTCCACAAGGCTTGTTGTGTCTGTGCAAGATAGCAGGATTTGCACCTAGGCTGCAAGAACCTTTCTTGCTGACAAGGCAATCAGACTATTTCTTTAGTCAAGACAGTTCTCAAAACCCTTGCATGACATAATCAATTTAAACATTTGCATGTGAAATGATTTCTACCATTTTATCAATAGACATGAAAAACATCAAAACCTTGAGCCCAGCATTCAAAATCAATGCTTTTTTCCTTGAGTAAGGAATAAGGATCCGAGATGGCCATGAGTGCACTAAACAAGAAGTCATCTCTTCATGGGTCACCAAACACTTGGGACACAGCGCATATAAAACACGCAACGTGATCCATTTGATTCAGTCTTGATCAAGAGCATGAATCAAAGTGGGTGGTCAGTCGATCCAAATTTAACACTACACCCCTGGCTAAAAAATATGTCCACAAGGCCCTGACAGAATTTAAAGACACCAATCGTCTTGCCCAGTTGAGCCATTGGAGATTCCAAGCTCATGGGACTGCAGTCCACTGTCCTAAAGCTGCCCAGACAATGGTATTTTTTAAAAAAATGGTATCATGCCCAATTCACTCTAAGGGAACCTAGAGATTGTGTGCTGAGTCAAACTGGGGGATGCAATTTAAAAATCGAGGCCCACACAGGCCCTGATCTTGCCCAATTCCTTACAGAATTTAAAAACCCTAGAGGTCTTGCCCAATCAGAATACAAATGTCAATGTCAAGCTGGGGGATGCAATTTAAAAATCGAGGCCCACACAGGCCTTGATCTTGCCCAATTCCATATACAATTTAAAAATCCTAGAGATCTTGCCCAATTCAATCAAGACAGAATTTAAAAACCCTAGAGGTCTTGCCCAATCAGAATGCAAATTTAAATGTCCAGACACACATTGTGGTCCGAACCTTGCCCAATCAGTCTGGGAATATCTCTTGTGCCATAACAGAGGCACCCCAAGATGTGTGCCCTACTGTTCAACATCTCCTGGCATCAACGAAAATGTGGTGCTTTAACTGTCAAAAAGAGGGAATAAACCCAAGGTGGTATGAAAGCTTACTGGGCTATAACAACAACAACAACAACAACAACAACAACAATAACAACATGAAGCTGACCTTCTTTCCAGTTGTAACTGTTCCTCAGACGTAACTGTGAATGATACAGACATTGTGTTAGGCAATGTTCTGAGTACTTTTTCATTTCACCCTTTGGCCAAAAGCTTGGGGCAATGTACATCCATCTCTTCCTGTGCACCTCACTCATGATTTAACCTCATAACAATTGTCTCATAATGGAGGGAAAGTAGCAAGAGATTGCTCAAGTTTCCCCCATGGACCTTTAGTCTGGGTGAGGATTGGAAGCCAAGTCCTGATTACATACTAACGCCTGGCACATCGTTTGGGTAGCTTTGAACGCTGCAAGGTCCGGGCAAGATGGCAACCCTGAGGGAGGAGAAGACCAGTCATACTGTTCTCCCTGCTCAAACTGGGCCAGGGTTCCAATGCGGTGGATGTGGCTGGTCACGGCCTGCTTTGAACAGGGTTGGTGGGCAAGTCTGCTCTGGGTTTGGAGTCAGGAAGCGGAGGAGACATTTTTTTACAGCTTGCTATTTCCCCACTGCATGGGGTGTGTGCCCCAATTTCATGGTGCCTGGGAAACTAGAGCCTGGGATTTTGCCACATTTGGAAAACTTACTGTGTATCGTTCCAGTCACCAGATTACAAAAGAAGGGATACTGTCGAACTGGAGAAGGTGCAGCAGAAGAGGGAAACCAAAATGATGAAGGGGCTGATTCTGCTCTTCCCAAAGTGTGTTCTTCCAGTGTAGAGTCTCTTCTCTCCTTCTTCTTAGCTTCTCCCAACCTCTGTAAGAGAGTCATTGAGAAATGTTAGACTGCCTCAAATTTATTTACTAATTCGGCATCTGTTATGGAAGAAGCCCAACACAGACGGGGCATCATCCAACCAGTCAGGCCCAGTTACTCACCCCATCCTCACCGCAGGACTCCCGCCGCCTTTGGTGATCTGCCTTCCTCTCCTTAAGCAGGTGCATTCGCCTCCATTCCCTCTGGTGTCCATTTCTCAGGCCGGGCGTTCACGCAATCCATGTCTGAAGAGTCTTGAATGCTAAACAGCTAAACATCATCTTCAACAAAGACACAACCTTCCACAAGGCTTGTTGTGTCTGTGCAAGATAGCAGGATTTGCACCTAGGCTGCAAGAACCTTTCTTGCTGACAAGGCAATCAGACTATTTCTTTAGTCAAGACAGTTCTCAAAACCCTTGCATGACATAATCAATTTAAACATTTGCATGTGAAATGATTTCTACCATTTTATCAATAGACATGAAAAACATCAAAACCTTGAGCCCAGCATTCAAAATCAATGCTTTTTTCCTTGAGTAAGGAATAAGGATCCGAGATGGCCATGAGTGCACTAAACAAGAAGTCATCTCTTCATGGGTCACCAAACACTTGGGACACAGCGCATATAAAACACGCAACGTGATCCATTTGATTCAGTCTTGATCAAGAGCATGAATCAAAGTGGGTGGTCAGTCGATCCAAATTTAACACTACACCCCTGGCTAAAGAATATGTACACAAGGCCCTGACAGAATTTAAAGACACCAATCGTCTTGCCCAGTTGAGCCATTGGAGATTCCAAGCTCATGGGACTGCAGTCCACTGTCCTAAAGCTGCCCAGACAATGGTATTTTTTAAAAAAATGGTATCATGCCCAATTCACTCTAAGGGAACCTAGAGATTGTGTGCTCAGTCAAACTGGGGGATGCAATTTAAAAATCGAGGCCCACACAGGCCCTGATCTTGCCCAATTCCTTACAGAATTTAAAAACCCTAGAGGTCTTGCCCAATCAGAATACAAATGTCAATGTCAAGCTGGGGGATGCAATTTAAAAATCGAGGCCCACACAGGCCTTGATCTTGCCCAATTCCATATACAATTTAAAAATCCTAGAGATCTTGCCCAATTCAATCAAGACAGAATTTAAAAACCCTAGAGGTCTTGCCCAATCAGAATGCAAATTTAAATGTCCAGACACACATTGTGGTCCGAACCTTGCCCAATCAGTCTGGGAATATCTCTTGTGCCATAACAGAGGCACCCCAAGATGTGTGCCCTACTGTTCAACATCTCCTGGCATCAACGAAAATGTGGTGCTTTAACTGTCAAAAAGAGGGAATAAACCCAAGGTGGTATGAAAGCTTACTGGGGTATAACAACAACAACAACAACAACAACAATAACAACATGAAGCTGACCTTCTTTCCAGTTGTAACTGTTCCTCAGACGTAACTGTGAATGATACAGACATTGTGTTAGGCAATGTTCTGAGTACTTTTTCATTTCACCCTTTGGCCAAAAGCTTGGGGCAATGTACATCCATCTCTTCCTGTGCACCTCACTCATGATTTAACCTCATAACAATTGTATCATAATGGAGGGAAAGTAGCAAGAGATTGCTCAAGTTTCCCCCATGGACCTTTAGTCTGGGTGAGGATTGGAAGCCAAGTCCTGATTACATACTAACGCCTGGCACATCGTTTGGGTAGCTTTGAACGCTGTAAGGTCCGGGCAAGATGGCAACCCTGAGGGAGGAGAAGACCAGTCATACTGTTCTCCCTGCTCAAACTGGGCCAGGGTTCCAATGCGGTGGATGTGGCTGGTCACGGCCTGCTTTGAACAGGGTTGGTGGGCAAGTCTGCTCTGGGTTTGGAGTCAGGAAGCGGAGGAGACATTTTTTACAGCTTGCTATTTCCCCACTGCATGGGGTGTGTGCCCCAATTTCATGGTGCCTGGGAAACTAGAGCCTGGGATTTTGCCACATTTGGAAAACTTACTGTGTATCGTTCCAGTCACCAGATTACAAAAGAAGGGATACTGTCGAACTGGAGAAGGTGCAGCAGAAGAGGGAAACCAAAATGATGAAGGGGCTGATTCTGCTCTTCCCAAAGTGTGTTCTTCCAGTGTAGAGTCTCTTCTCTCCTTCTTCTTAGCTTCTCCCAACCTCTGTAAGAGAGTCATTGAGAAATGTTAGACTGCCTCAAATTTATTTACTAATTCGGCATCTGTTATGGAAGAAGCCCAACACAGACGGGGCATCATCCAACCAGTCAGGCCCAGTTACTCACCCCATCCTCACCGCAGGACTCCCGCCGCCTTTGGTGATCTGCCTTCCTCTCCTTAAGCAGGTGCATTCGCCTCCATTCCCTCTGGTGTCCATTTCTCAGGCCGGGCGTTCACGCAATCCATGTCTGAAGAGTCTTGAATGCTAAACAGCTAAACATCATCTTCAACAAAGACACAACCTTCCACAAGGCTTGTTGTGTCTGTGCAAGATAGCAGGATTTGCACCTAGGCTGCAAGAACCTTTCTTGCTGACAAGGCAATCAGACTATTTCTTTAGTCAAGACAGTTCTCAAAACCCTTGCATGACATAATCAATTTAAACATTTGCATGTGAAATGATTTCTACCATTTTATCAATAGACATGAAAAACATCAAAACCTTGAGCCCAGCATTCAAAATCAATGCTTTTTTCCTTGAGTAAGGAATAAGGATCCGAGATGGCCATGAGTGCACTAAACAAGAAGTCATCTCTTCATGGGTCACCAAACACTTGGGACACAGCGCATATAAAACACGCAACGTGATCCATTTGATTCAGTCTTGATCAAGAGCATGAATCAAAGTGGGTGGTCAGTCGATCCAAATTTAACACTACACCCCTGGCTAAAAAATATGTCCACAAGGCCCTGACAGAATTTAAAGACACCAATCGTCTTGCCCAGTTGAGCCATTGGAGATTCCAAGCTCATGGGACTGCAGTCCACTGTCCTAAAGCTGCCCAGACAATGGTATTTTTTTAAAAAATGGTATCATGCCCAATTCACTCTAAGGGAACCTAGAGATTGTGTGCTGAGTCAAGCTGGGGGATGCAATTTAAAAATCGAGGCCCACACAGGCCCTGATCTTGCCCAATTCCTTACAGAATTTAAAAACCCTAGAGGTCTTGCCCAATCAGAATACAAATGTCAATGTCAAGCTGGGGGATGCAATTTAAAAATCGAGGCCCACACAGGCCTTGATCTTGCCCAATTCCATATACAATTTAAAAATCCTAGAGATCTTGCCCAATTCAATCAAGACAGAATTTAAAAACCCTAGAGGTCTTGCCCAATCAGAATGCAAATTTAAATGTCCAGACACACATTGTGGTCCGAACCTTGCCCAATCAGTCTGGGAATATCTCTTGTGCCATAACAGAGGCACCCCAAGATGTGTGCCCTACTGTTCAACATCTCCTGGCATCAACGAAAATGTGGTGCTTTAACTGTCAAAAAGAGGGAATAAACCCAAGGTGGTATGAAAGCTTACTGGGCTATAACAACAACAACAACAACAACAACAACAATAACAACATGAAGCTGACCTTCTTTCCAGTTGTAACTGTTCCTCAGACGTAACTGTGAATGATACAGACATTGTGTTAGGCAATGTTCTGAGTACTTTTTCATTTCACCCTTTGGCCAAAAGCTTGGGGCAATGTACATCCATCTCTTCCTGTGCACCTCACTCATGATTTAACCTCATAACAATTGTATCATAATGGAGGGAAAGTAGCAAGAGATTGCTCAAGTTTCCCCCATGGACCTTTAGTCTGGGTGAGGATTGGAAGCCAAGTCCTGATTACATACTAACGCCTGGCACATCGTTTGGGTAGCTTTGAACGCTGTAAGGTCCGGGCAAGATGGCAACCCTGAGGGAGGAGAAGACCAGTCATACTGTTCTCCCTGCTCAAACTGGGCCAGGGTTCCAATGCGGTGGATGTGGCTGGTCACGGCCTGCTTTGAACAGGGTTGGTGGGCAAGTCTGCTCTGGGTTTGGAGTCAGGAAGCGGAGGAGACATTTTTTACAGCTTGCTATTTCCCCACTGCATGGGGTGTGTGCCCCAATTTCATGGTGCCTGGGAAACTAGAGCCTGGGATTTTGCCACATTTGGAAAACTTACTGTGTATCGTTCCAGTCACCAGATTACAAAAGAAGGGATACTGTCGAACTGGAGAAGGTGCAGCAGAAGAGGGAAACCAAAATGATGAAGGGGCTGATTCTGCTCTTCCCAAAGTGTGTTCTTCCAGTGTAGAGTCTCTTCTCTCCTTCTTCTTAGCTTCTCCCAACCTCTGTAAGAGAGTCATTGAGAAATGTTAGACTGCCTCAAATTTATTTACTAATTCGGCATCTGTTATGGAAGAAGCCCAACACAGACGGGGCATCATCCAACCAGTCAGGCCCAGTTACTCACCCCATCCTCACCGCAGGACTCCCGCCGCCTTTGGTGATCTGCCTTCCTCTCCTTAAGCAGGTGCATTCGCCTCCATTCCCTCTGGTGTCCATTTCTCAGGCCGGGCGTTCACGCAATCCATGTCTGAAGAGTCTTGAATGCTAAACAGCTAAACATCATCTTCAACAAAGACACAACCTTCCACAAGGCTTGTTGTGTCTGTGCAAGATAGCAGGATTTGCACCTAGGCTGCAAGAACCTTTCTTGCTGACAAGGCAATCAGACTATTTCTTTAGTCAAGACAGTTCTCAAAACCCTTGCATGACATAATCAATTTAAACATTTGCATGTGAAATGATTTCTACCATTTTATCAATAGACATGAAAAACATCAAAACCTTGAGCCCAGCATTCAAAATCAATGCTTTTTTCCTTGAGTAAGGAATAAGGATCCGAGATGGCCATGAGTGCACTAAACAAGAAGTCATCTCTTCATGGGTCACCAAACACTTGGGACACAGCGCATATAAAACACGCAACGTGATCCATTTGATTCAGTCTTGATCAAGAGCATGAATCAAAGTGGGTGGTCAGTCGATCCAAATTTAACACTACACCCCTGGCTAAAAAATATGTCCACAAGGCCCTGACAGAATTTAAAGACACCAATCGTCTTGCCCAGTTGAGCCATTGGAGATTCCAAGCTCATGGGACTGCAGTCCACTGTCCTAAAGCTGCCCAGACAATGGTATTTTTTTAAAAAATGGTATCATGCCCAATTCACTCTAAGGGAACCTAGAGATTGTGTGCTGAGTCAAGCTGGGGGATGCAATTTAAAAATCGAGGCCCACACAGGCCCTGATCTTGCCCAATTCCTTACAGAATTTAAAAACCCTAGAGGTCTTGCCCAATCAGAATACAAATGTCAATGTCAAGCTGGGGGATGCAATTTAAAAATCGAGGCCCACACAGGCCTTGATCTTGCCCAATTCCATATACAATTTAAAAATCCTAGAGATCTTGCCCAATTCAATCAAGACAGAATTTAAAAACCCTAGAGGTCTTGCCCAATCAGAATGCAAATTTAAATGTCCAGACACACATTGTGGTCCGAACCTTGCCCAATCAGTCTGGGAATATCTCTTGTGCCATAACAGAGGCACCCCAAGATGTGTGCCCTACTGTTCAACATCTCCTGGCATCAACGAAAATGTGGTGCTTTAACTGTCAAAAAGAGGGAATAAACCCAAGGTGGTATGAAAGCTTACTGGGCTATAACAACAACAACAACAACAACAACAACAACAATAACAACATGAAGCTGACCTTCTTTCCAGTTGTAACTGTTCCTCAGACGTAACTGTGAATGATACAGACATTGTGTTAGGCAATGTTCTGAGTACTTTTTCATTTCACCCTTTGGCCAAAAGCTTGGGGCAATGTACATCCATCTCTTCCTGTGCACCTCACTCATGATTTAACCTCATAACAATTGTATCATAATGGAGGGAAAGTAGCAAGAGATTGCTCAAGTTTCCCCCATGGACCTTTAGTCTGGGTGAGGATTGGAAGCCAAGTCCTGATTACATACTAACGCCTGGCACATCGTTTGGGTAGCTTTGAACGCTGTAAGGTCCGGGCAAGATGGCAACCCTGAGGGAGGAGAAGACCAGTCATACTGTTCTCCCTGCTCAAACTGGGCCAGGGTTCCAATGCGGTGGATGTGGCTGGTCACGGCCTGCTTTGAACAGGGTTGGTGGGCAAGTCTGCTCTGGGTTTGGAGTCAGGAAGCGGAGGAGACATTTTTTACAGCTTGCTATTTCCCCACTGCATGGGGTGTGTGCCCCAATTTCATGGTGCCTGGGAAACTAGAGCCTGGGATTTTGCCACATTTGGAAAACTTACTGTGTATCGTTCCAGTCACCAGATTACAAAAGAAGGGATACTGTCGAACTGGAGAAGGTGCAGCAGAAGAGGGAAACCAAAATGATGAAGGGGCTGATTCTGCTCTTCCCAAAGTGTGTTCTTCCAGTGTAGAGTCTCTTCTCTCCTTCTTCTTAGCTTCTCCCAACCTCTGTAAGAGAGTCATTGAGAAATGTTAGACTGCCTCAAATTTATTTACTAATTCGGCATCTGTTATGGAAGAAGCCCAACACAGACGGGGCATCATCCAACCAGTCAGGCCCAGTTACTCACCCCATCCTCACCGCAGGACTCCCGCCGCCTTTGGTGATCTGCCTTCCTCTCCTTAAGCAGGTGCATTCGCCTCCATTCCCTCTGGTGTCCATTTCTCAGGCCGGGCGTTCACGCAATCCATGTCTGAAGAGTCTTGAATGCTAAACAGCTAAACATCATCTTCAACAAAGACACAACCTTCCACAAGGCTTGTTGTGTCTGTGCAAGATAGCAGGATTTGCACCTAGGCTGCAAGAACCTTTCTTGCTGACAAGGCAATCAGACTATTTCTTTAGTCAAGACAGTTCTCAAAACCCTTGCATGACATAATCAATTTAAACATTTGCATGTGAAATGATTTCTACCATTTTATCAATAGACATGAAAAACATCAAAACCTTGAGCCCAGCATTCAAAATCAATGCTTTTTTCCTTGAGTAAGGAATAAGGATCCGAGATGGCCATGAGTGCACTAAACAAGAAGTCATCTCTTCATGGGTCACCAAACACTTGGGACACAGCGCATATAAAACACGCAACGTGATCCATTTGATTCAGTCTTGATCAAGAGCATGAATCAAAGTGGGTGGTCAGTCGATCCAAATTTAACACTACACCCCTGGCTAAAAAATATGTCCACAAGGCCCTGACAGAATTTAAAGACACCAATCGTCTTGCCCAGTTGAGCCATTGGAGATTCCAAGCTCATGGGACTGCAGTCCACTGTCCTAAAGCTGCCCAGACAATGGTATTTTTTAAAAAAATGGTATCATGCCCAATTCACTCTAAGGGAACCTAGAGATTGTGTGCTGAGTCAAGCTGGGGGACGCAATTTAAAAATCGAGGCCCACACAGGCCCTGATCTTGCCCAATTCCTTACAGAATTTAAAAACCCTAGAGGTCTTGCCCAATCAGAATACAAATGTCAATGTCAAGCTGGGGGATGCAATTTAAAAATCGAGGCCCACACAGGCCTTGATCTTGCCCAATTCCATATACAATTTAAAAATCCTAGAGATCTTGCCCAATTCAATCAAGACAGAATTTAAAAACCCTAGAGGTCTTGCCCAATCAGAATGCAAATTTAAATGTCCAGACACACATTGTGGTCCGAACCTTGCCCAATCAGTCTGGGAATATCTCTTGTGCCATAACAGAGGCACCCCAAGATGTGTGCCCTACTGTTCAACATCTCCTGGCATCAACGAAAATGTGGTGCTTTAACTGTCAAAAAGAGGGAATAAACCCAAGGTGGTATGAAAGCTTACTGGGGTATAACAACAACAACAACAACAACAACAACAATAACAACATGAAGCTGACCTTCTTTCCAGTTGTAACTGTTCCTCAGACGTAACTGTGAATGATACAGACATTGTGTTAGGCAATGTTCTGAGTACTTTTTCATTTCACCCTTTGGCCAAAAGCTTGGGGCAATGTACATCCATCTCTTCCTGTGCACCTCACTCATGATTTAACCTCATAACAATTGTCTCATAATGGAGGGAAAGTAGCAAGAGATTGCTCAAGTTTCCCCCATGGACCTTTCGTCTGGGTGAGGATTGGAAGCCAAGTCCTGATTACATACTAACGCCTGGCACATCGTTTGGGTAGCTTTGAACGCTGCAAGGTCCGGGCAAGATGGCAACCCTGAGGGAGGAGAAGACCAGTCATACTGTTCTCCCTGCTCAAACTGGGCCAGGGTTCCAATGCGGTGGATGTGGCTGGTCACGGCCTGCTTTGAACAGGGTTGGTGGGCAAGTCTGCTCTGGGTTTGGAGTCAGGAAGCGGAGGAGACATTTTTTTACAGCTTGCTATTTCCCCACTGCATGGGGTGTGTGCCCCAATTTCATGGTGCCTGGGAAACTAGAGCCTGGGATTTTGCCACATTTGGAAAACTTACTGTGTATCGTTCCAGTCACCAGATTACAAAAGAAGGGATACTGTCGAACTGGAGAAGGTGCAGCAGAAGAGGGAAACCAAAATGATGAAGGGGCTGATTCTGCTCTTCCCAAATTGTGTTCTTCCAGTGTAGAGTCTCTTCTCTCCTTCTTCTTAGCTTCTCCCAACCTCTGTAAGAGAGTCATTGAGAAATGTTAGACTGCCTCAAATTTATTTACTAATTCGGCATCTGTTATGGAAGAAGCCCAACACAGACGGGGCATCATCCAACCAGTCAGGCCCAGTTACTCACCCCATCCTCACCGCAGGACTCCCGCCGCCTTTGGTGATCTGCCTTCCTCTCCTTAAGCAGGTGCATTCGCCTCCATTCCCTCTGGTGTCCATTTCTCAGGCCGGGCGTTCACGCAATCCATGTCTGAAGAGTCTTGAATGCTAAACAGCTAAACATCATCTTCAACAAAGACACAACCTTCCACAAGGCTTGTTGTGTCTGTGCAAGATAGCAGGATTTGCACCTAGGCTGCAAGAACCTTTCTTGCTGACAAGGCAATCAGACTATTTCTTTAGTCAAGACAGTTCTCAAAACCCTTGCATGACATAATCAATTTAAACATTTGCATGTGAAATGATTTCTACCATTTTATCAATAGACATGAAAAACATCAAAACCTTGAGCCCAGCATTCAAAATCAATGCTTTTTTCCTTGAGTAAGGAATAAGGATCCGAGATGGCCATGAGTGCACTAAACAAGAAGTCATCTCTTCATGGGTCACCAAACACTTGGGACACAGCGCATATAAAACACGCAACGTGATCCATTTGATTCAGTCTTGATCAAGAGCATGAATCAAAGTGGGTGGTCAGTCGATCCAAATTTAACACGACACCCCTGGCTAAAAAATATGTCCACAAGGCCCTGACAGAATTTAAAGACACCAATCGTCTTGCCCAGTTGAGCCATTGGAGATTCCAAGCTCATGGGACTGCAGTCCACTGTCCTAAAGCTGCCCAGACAATGGTATTTTTTTAAAAAATGGTATCATGCCCAATTCACTCTAAGGGAACCTAGAGATTGTGTGCTGAGTCAAGCTGGGGGATGCAATTTAAAAATCGAGGCCCACACAGGCCCTGATCTTGCCCAATTCCTTACAGAATTTAAAAACCCTAGAGGTCTTGCCCAATCAGAATACAAATGTCAATGTCAAGCTGGGGGATGCAATTTAAAAATCGAGGCCCACACAGGCCTTGATCTTGCCCAATTCCATATACAATTTAAAAATCCTAGAGATCTTGCCCAATTCAATCAAGACAGAATTTAAAAACCCTAGAGGTCTTGCCCAATCAGAATGCAAATTTAAATGTCCAGACACACATTGTGGTCCGAACCTTGCCCAATCAGTCTGGGAATATCTCTTGTGCCATAACAGAGGCACCCCAAGATGTGTGCCCTACTGTTCAACATCTCCTGGCATCAACGAAAATGTGGTGCTTTAACTGTCAAAAAGAGGGAATAAACCCAAGGTGGTATGAAAGCTTACTGGGCTATAACAACAACAACAACAACAACAACAATAACAACATGAAGCTGACCTTCTTTCCAGTTGTAACTGTTCCTCAGACGTAACTGTGAATGATACAGACATTGTGTTAGGCAATGTTCTGAGTACTTTTTCATTTCACCCTTTGGCCAAAAGCTTGGGGCAATGTACATCCATCTCTTCCTGTGCACCTCACTCATGATTTAACCTCATAACAATTGTATCATAATGGAGGGAAAGTAGCAAGAGATTGCTCAAGTTTCCCCCATGGACCTTTAGTCTGGGTGAGGATTGGAAGCCAAGTCCTGATTACATACTAACGCCTGGCACATCGTTTGGGTAGCTTTGAACGCTGTAAGGTCCGGGCAAGATGGCAACCCTGAGGGAGGAGAAGACCAGTCATACTGTTCTCCCTGCTCAAACTGGGCCAGGGTTCCAATGCGGTGGATGTGGCTGGTCACGGCCTGCTTTGAACAGGGTTGGTGGGCAAGTCTGCTCTGGGTTTGGAGTCAGGAAGCGGAGGAGACATTTTTTACAGCTTGCTATTTCCCCACTGCATGGGGTGTGTGCCCCAATTTCATGGTGCCTGGGAAACTAGAGCCTGGGATTTTGCCACATTTGGAAAACTTACTGTGTATCGTTCCAGTCACCAGATTACAAAAGAAGGGATACTGTCGAACTGGAGAAGGTGCAGCAGAAGAGGGAAACCAAAATGATGAAGGGGCTGATTCTGCTCTTCCCAAAGTGTGTTCTTCCAGTGTAGAGTCTCTTCTCTCCTTCTTCTTAGCTTCTCCCAACCTCTGTAAGAGAGTCATTGAGAAATGTTAGACTGCCTCAAATTTATTTACTAATTCGGCATCTGTTATGGAAGAAGCCCAACACAGACGGGGCATCATCCAACCAGTCAGGCCCAGTTACTCACCCCATCCTCACCGCAGGACTCCCGCCGCCTTTGGTGATCTGCCTTCCTCTCCTTAAGCAGGTGCATTCGCCTCCATTCCCTCTGGTGTCCATTTCTCAGGCCGGGCGTTCACGCAATCCATGTCTGAAGAGTCTTGAATGCTAAACAGCTAAACATCATCTTCAACAAAGACACAACCTTCCACAAGGCTTGTTGTGTCTGTGCAAGATAGCAGGATTTGCACCTAGGCTGCAAGAACCTTTCTTGCTGACAAGGCAATCAGACTATTTCTTTAGTCAAGACAGTTCTCAAAACCCTTGCATGACATAATCAATTTAAACATTTGCATGTGAAATGATTTCTACCATTTTATCAATAGACATGAAAAACATCAAAACCTTGAGCCCAGCATTCAAAATCAATGCTTTTTTCCTTGAGTAAGGAATAAGGATCCGAGATGGCCATGAGTGCACTAAACAAGAAGTCATCTCTTCATGGGTCACCAAACACTTGGGACACAGCGCATATAAAACACGCAACGTGATCCATTTGATTCAGTCTTGATCAAGAGCATGAATCAAAGTGGGTGGTCAGTCGATCCAAATTTAACACTACACCCCTGGCTAAAAAATATGTCCACAAGGCCCTGACAGAATTTAAAGACACCAATCGTCTTGCCCAGTTGAGCCATTGGAGATTCCAAGCTCATGGGACTGCAGTCCACTGTCCTAAAGCTGCCCAGACAATGGTATTTTTTAAAAAAATGGTATCATGCCCAATTCACTCTAAGGGAACCTAGAGATTGTGTGCTGAGTCAAGCTGGGGGACGCAATTTAAAAATCGAGGCCCACACAGGCCCTGATCTTGCCCAATTCCTTACAGAATTTAAAAACCCTAGAGGTCTTGCCCAATCAGAATACAAATGTCAATGTCAAGCTGGGGGATGCAATTTAAAAATCGAGGCCCACACAGGCCTTGATCTTGCCCAATTCCATATACAATTTAAAAATCCTAGAGATCTTGCCCAATTCAATCAAGACAGAATTTAAAAACCCTAGAGGTCTTGCCCAATCAGAATGCAAATTTAAATGTCCAGACACACATTGTGGTCCGAACCTTGCCCAATCAGTCTGGGAATATCTCTTGTGCCATAACAGAGGCACCCCAAGATGTGTGCCCTACTGTTCAACATCTCCTGGCATCAACGAAAATGTGGTGCTTTAACTGTCAAAAAGAGGGAATAAACCCAAGGTGGTATGAAAGCTTACTGGGGTATAACAACAACAACAACAACAACAACAACAATAACAACATGAAGCTGACCTTCTTTCCAGTTGTAACTGTTCCTCAGACGTAACTGTGAATGATACAGACATTGTGTTAGGCAATGTTCTGAGTACTTTTTCATTTCACCCTTTGGCCAAAAGCTTGGGGCAATGTACATCCATCTCTTCCTGTGCACCTCACTCATGATTTAACCTCATAACAATTGTCTCATAATGGAGGGAAAGTAGCAAGAGATTGCTCAAGTTTCCCCCATGGACCTTTCGTCTGGGTGAGGATTGGAAGCCAAGTCCTGATTACATACTAACGCCTGGCACATCGTTTGGGTAGCTTTGAACGCTGCAAGGTCCGGGCAAGATGGCAACCCTGAGGGAGGAGAAGACCAGTCATACTGTTCTCCCTGCTCAAACTGGGCCAGGGTTCCAATGCGGTGGATGTGGCTGGTCACGGCCTGCTTTGAACAGGGTTGGTGGGCAAGTCTGCTCTGGGTTTGGAGTCAGGAAGCGGAGGAGACATTTTTTTACAGCTTGCTATTTCCCCACTGCATGGGGTGTGTGCCCCAATTTCATGGTGCCTGGGAAACTAGAGCCTGGGATTTTGCCACATTTGGAAAACTTACTGTGTATCGTTCCAGTCACCAGATTACAAAAGAAGGGATACTGTCGAACTGGAGAAGGTGCAGCAGAAGAGGGAAACCAAAATGATGAAGGGGCTGATTCTGCTCTTCCCAAATTGTGTTCTTCCAGTGTAGAGTCTCTTCTCTCCTTCTTCTTAGCTTCTCCCAACCTCTGTAAGAGAGTCATTGAGAAATGTTAGACTGCCTCAAATTTATTTACTAATTCGGCATCTGTTATGGAAGAAGCCCAACACAGACGGGGCATCATCCAACCAGTCAGGCCCAGTTACTCACCCCATCCTCACCGCAGGACTCCCGCCGCCTTTGGTGATCTGCCTTCCTCTCCTTAAGCAGGTGCATTCGCCTCCATTCCCTCTGGTGTCCATTTCTCAGGCCGGGCGTTCACGCAATCCATGTCTGAAGAGTCTTGAATGCTAAACAGCTAAACATCATCTTCAACAAAGACACAACCTTCCACAAGGCTTGTTGTGTCTGTGCAAGATAGCAGGATTTGCACCTAGGCTGCAAGAACCTTTCTTGCTGACAAGGCAATCAGACTATTTCTTTAGTCAAGACAGTTCTCAAAACCCTTGCATGACATAATCAATTTAAACATTTGCATGTGAAATGATTTCTACCATTTTATCAATAGACATGAAAAACATCAAAACCTTGAGCCCAGCATTCAAAATCAATGCTTTTTTCCTTGAGTAAGGAATAAGGATCCGAGATGGCCATGAGTGCACTAAACAAAAAGTCATCTCTTCATGGGTCACCAAACACTTGGGACACAGCGCATATAAAACACGCAACGTGATCCATTTGATTCAGTCTTGATCAAGAGCATGAATCAAAGTGGGTGGTCAGTCGATCCAAATTTAACACTACACCCCTGGCTAAAAAATATGTCCACAAGGCCCTGACAGAATTTAAAGACACCAATCGTCTTCCCCAGTTGAGCCATTGGAGATTCCAAGCTCATGGGACTGCAGTCCACTGTCCTAAAGCTGCCCAGACAATGGTATTTTTTTAAAAAATGGTATCATGCCCAATTCACTCTAAGGGAACCTAGAGATTGTGTGCTGAGTCAAGCTGGGGGATGCAATTTAAAAATCGAGGCCCACACAGGCCCTGATCTTGCCCAATTCCTTACAGAATTTAAAAACCCTAGAGGTCTTGCCCAATCAGAATACAAATGTCAATGTCAAGCTGGGGGATGCAATTTAAAAATCGAGGCCCACACAGGCCTTGATCTTGCCCAATTCCATATACAATTTAAAAATCCTAGAGATCTTGCCCAATTCAATCAAGACAGAATTTAAAAACCCTAGAGGTCTTGCCCAATCAGAATGCAAATTTAAATGTCCAGACACACATTGTGGTCCGAACCTTGCCCAATCAGTCTGGGAATATCTCTTGTGCCATAACAGAGGCACCCCAAGATGTGTGCCCTACTGTTCAACATCTCCTGGCATCAACGAAAATGTGGTGCTTTAACTGTCAAAAAGAGGGAATAAACCCAAGGTGGTATGAAAGCTTACTGGGCTATAACAACAACAACAACAACAACAACAACAACAATAACAACATGAAGCTGACCTTCTTTCCAGTTGTAACTGTTCCTCAGACGTAACTGTGAATGATACAGACATTGTGTTAGGCAATGTTCTGAGTACTTTTTCATTTCACCCTTTGGCCAAAAGCTTGGGGCAATGTACATCCATCTCTTCCTGTGCACCTCACTCATGATTTAACCTCATAACAATTGTCTCATAATGGAGGGAAAGTAGCAAGAGATTGCTCAAGTTTCCCCCATGGACCTTTAGTCTGGGTGAGGATTGGAAGCCAAGTCCTGATTACATACTAACGCCTGGCACATCGTTTGGGTAGCTTTGAACGCTGCAAGGTCCGGGCAAGATGGCAACCCTGAGGGAGGAGAAGACCAGTCATACTGTTCTCCCTGCTCAAACTGGGCCAGGGTTCCAATGCGGTGGATGTGGCTGGTCACGGCCTGCTTTGAACAGGGTTGGTGGGCAAGTCTGCTCTGGGTTTGGAGTCAGGAAGCGGAGGAGACATTTTTTTACAGCTTGCTATTTCCCCACTGCATGGGGTGTGTGCCCCAATTTCATGGTGCCTGGGAAACTAGAGCCTGGGATTTTGCCACATTTGGAAAACTTACTGTGTATCGTTCCAGTCACCAGATTACAAAAGAAGGGATACTGTCGAACTGGAGAAGGTGCAGCAGAAGAGGGAAACCAAAATGATGAAGGGGCTGATTCTGCTCTTCCCAAAGTGTGTTCTTCCAGTGTAGAGTCTCTTCTCTCCTTCTTCTTAGCTTCTCCCAACCTCTGTAAGAGAGTCATTGAGAAATGTTAGACTGCCTCAAATTTATTTACTAATTCGGCATCTGTTATGGAAGAAGCCCAACACAGACGGGGCATCATCCAACCAGTCAGGCCCAGTTACTCACCCCATAATCACCGCAGGACTCCCGCCACCTTTGGTGATCTGCCTTCCTCTCCTTAAGCAGGTGCATTCGCCTCCATTCCCTCTGGTGTCCATTTCTCAGGCCGGGCGTTCACGCAATCCATGTCTGAAGAGTCTTGAATGCTAAACAGCTAAACATCATCTTCAACAAAGACACAACCTTCCACAAGGCTTGTTGTGTCTGTGCAAGATAGCAGGAATTGCACCTAGGCTGCAAGAACCTTTCTTGCTGACAAGGCAATCAGACTATTTCTTTAGTCAAGACAGTTCTCAAAACCCTTGCATGACATAATCAATTTAAACATTTGCCTGTGAAATGATTTCTACCATTTTATCAATAGACATGAAAAACATCAAAACCTTGAGCCCAGCATTCAAAATCAATGCTTTTTTCCTTGAGTAAGGAATAAGGATCCGAGATGGCCATGAGTGCACTAAACAAGAAGTCATCTCTTCATGGGTCACCAAACACTTTGGACACAGCGCATATAAAACACGCAACGTGATCCATTTGATTCAGTCTTGATCAAGAGCATGAATCAAAGTGGGTGGTCAGTCGATCCAAATTTAACACTACACCCCTGGCTAAAAAATATGTCCACAAGGCCCTGACAGAATTTAAAGACACCAATCGTCTTGCCCAGTTGAGCCATTGGAGATTCCAAGCTCATGGGACTGCAGTCCACTGTCCTAAAGCTGCCCAGACAATGGTATTTTTTTAAAAAATGGTATCATGCCCAATTCACTCTAAGGGAACCTAGAGATTGTGTGCTGAGTCAAGCTGGGGGATGCAATTTAAAAATCGAGGCCCACACAGGCCCTGATCTTGCCCAATTCCTTACAGAATTTAAAAACCCTAGAGGTCTTGCCCAATCAGAATACAAATGTCAATGTCAAGCTGGGGGATGCAATTTAAAAATCGAGGCCCACACAGGCCTTGATCTTGCCCAATTCCATATACAATTTAAAAATCCTAGAGATCTTGCCCAATTCAATCAAGACAGAATTTAAAAACCCTAGAGGTCTTGCCCAATCAGAATGCAAATTTAAATGTCCAGACACACATTGTGGTCCGAACCTTGCCCAATCAGTCTGGGAATATCTCTTGTGCCATAACAGAGGCACCCCAAGATGTGTGCCCTACTGTTCAACATCTCCTGGCATCAACGAAAATGTGGTGCTTTAACTGTCAAAAAGAGGGAATAAACCCAAGGTGGTATGAAAGCTTACTGGGCTATAACAACAACAACAACAACAACAACAACAACAATAAAAACATGAAGCTGACCTTCTTTCCAGTTGTAACTGTTCCTCAGAAGTAACTGTGAATGATACAGACATTGTGTTAGGCAATGTTCTGAGTACTTTTTCATTTCACCCTTTGGCCAAAAGCTTGGGGCAATGTACATCCATCTCTTCCCGTGCACCTCACTCATGATTTAACCTCATAACAATTGTCTCATAATGGAGGGAAAGTAGCAAGAGATTGCTCAAGTTTCCCCCATGGACCTTTCGTCTGGGTGAGGATTGGAAGCCAAGTCCTGATTACATACTAACGCCTGGCACATCGTTTGGGTAGCTTTGAACGCTGCAAGGTCCGGGCAAGATGGCAACCCTGAGGGAGGAGAAGACCAGTCATACTGTTCTCCCTGCTCAAACTGGGCCAGGGTTCCAATGCGGTGGATGTGGCTGGTCACGGCCTGCTTTGAACAGGGTTGGTGGGCAAGTCTGCTCTGGGTTTGGAGTCAGGAAGCGGAGGAGACATTTTTTACAGCTTGCTATTTCCCCACTGCATGGGGTGTGTGCCCCAATTTCATGGTGCCTGGGAAACTAGAGCCTGGGATTTTGCCACATTTGGAAAACTTACTGTGTATCGTTCCAGTCACCAGATTACAAAAGAAGGGATACTGTCGAACTGGAGAAGGTGCAGCAGAAGAGGGAAACCAAAATGATGAAGGGGCTGATTCTGCTCTTCCCAAAGTGTGTTCTTCCAGTGTAGAGTCTCTTCTCTCCTTCTTCTTAGCTTCTCCCAACCTCTGTAAGAGAGTCATTGAGAAATGTTAGACTGCCTCAAATTTATTTACTAATTCGGCATCTGTTATGGAAGAAGCCCAACACAGACGGGGCATCATCCAACCAGTCAGGCCCAGTTACTCACCCCATCCTCACCACAGGACTCCCGCCGCCTTTGGTGATCTGCCTTCCTCTCCTTAAGCAGGTGCATTCGCCTCCATTCCCTCTGGTGTCCATTTCTCAGGCCGGGCGTTCACGCAATCCATGTCTGAAGAGTCTTGAATGCTAAACAGCTAAACATCATCTTCAACAAAGACACAACCTTCCACAAGGTTTGTTGTGTCTGTGCAAGATAGCAGGATTTGCACCTAGGCTGCAAGAACCTTTCTTGCTGACAAGGCAATCAGACTATTTCTTTAGTCAAGACAGTTCTCAAAACCCTTGCATGACATAATCAATTTAAACATTTGCATGTGAAATGATTTCTACCATTTTATCAATAGACATGAAAAACATCAAAACCTTGAGCCCAGCATTCAAAATCAATGCTTTTTTCCTTGAGTAAGGAATAAGGATCCGAGATGGCCATGAGTGCACTAAACAAGAAGTCATCTCTTCATGGGTCACCAAACACTTGGGACACAGCGCATATAAAACACGCAACGTGATCCATTTGATTCAGTCTTGATCAAGAGCATGAATCAAAGTGGGTGGTCAGTCGATCCAAATTTAACACTACACCCCTGGCTAAAAAATATGTCCACAAGGCCCTGACAGAATTTAAAGACACCAATCGTCTTCCCCTGTTGAGCCATTGGAGATTCCAAGCTCATGGGACTGCAGTCCACTGTCCTAAAGCTGCCCAGACAATGGTATTTTTTTTAAAAAATGGTATCATGCCCAATTCACTCTAAGGGAACCTAGAGATTGTGTGCTGAGTCAAGCTGGGGGATGCAATTTAAAAATCGAGGCCCACACAGGCCCTGATCTTGCCCAATTCCTTACAGAATTTAAAAACCCTAGAGGTCTTGCCCAATCAGAATACAAATGTCAATGTCAAGCTGGGGGAATGCAATTTAAAAATCGAGGCCCACACAGGCCTTGATCTTGCCCAATTCCATATACAATTTAAAAATCCTAGAGATCTTGCCCAATTCAATCAAGACAGAATTTAAAAACCCTAGAGGTCTTGCCCAATCAGAATGCAAATTTAAATGTCCAGACACACATTGTGGTCCGAACCTTGCCCAATCAGTCTGGGAATATCTCTTGTGCCATAACAGAGGCACCCCAAGATGTGTGCCCTACTGTTCAACATCTCCTGGCATCAATGAAAATGTGGTGCTTTAACTGTCAAAAAGAGGGAATAAACCCAAGGTGGTATGAAAGCTTACTGGGGTATAACAACAACAACAACAACAACATGAAGCTGACCTTCTTTCCAGTTGTAACTGTTCCTCAGAAGTAACTGTGAATGATACAGACATTGTGTTAGGCAATGTTCTGAGTACTTTTTCATTTCACCCTTTGGCCAAAAGCTTGGGGCAATGTACATCCATCTCTTCCTGTGCACCTCACTCATGATTTAACCTCATAACAATTGTCTCATAATGGAGGGAAAGTAGCAAGAGATTGCTCAAGTTTCCCCCATGGACCTTTCGTCTGGGTGAGGATTGGAAGCCAAGTCCTGATTACATACTAACGCCTGGCACATCGTTTGGGTAGCTTTGAACGCTGCAAGGTCCGGGCAAGATGGCAACCCTGAGGGAGGAGAAGACCAGTCATACTGTTCTCCCTGCTCAAACTGGGCCAGGGTTCCAATGCGGTGGATGTGGCTGGTCACGGCCTGCTTTGAACAGGGTTGGTGGGCAAGTCTGCTCTGGGTTTGGAGTCAGGAAGCGGAGGAGACATTTTTTACAGCTTGCTATTTCCCCACTGCATGGGGTGTGTGCCCCAATTTCATGGTGCCTGGGAAACTAGAGCCTGGTAGTTTGCCACATTTGGAAAACTTACTGTGTATCGTTCCAGTCACCAGATTACAAAAGAAGGGATACTGTCGAACTGGAGAAGGTGCAGCAGAAGAGGGAAACCAAAATGATGAAGGGGCTGATTCTGCTCTTCCCAAAGTGTGTTCTTCCAGTGTAGAGTCTCTTCTCTCCTTCTTCTTAGCTTCTCCCAACCTCTGTAAGAGAGTCATTGAGAAATGTTAGACTGCCTCAAATTTATTTACTAATTCGGCATCTGTTATGGAAGAAGCCCAACACAGACGGGGCATCATCCAACCAGTCAGGCCCAGTTACTCACCCCATCCTCACCACAGGACTCCCGCCGCCTTTGGTGATCTGCCTTCCTCTCCTTAAGCAGGTGCATTCGCCTCCATTCCCTCTGGTGTCCATTTCTCAGGCCGGGCGTTCACGCAATCCATGTCTGAAGAGTCTTGAATGCTAAACAGCTAAACATCATCTTCAACAAAGACACAAGCTTCCACAAGGCTTGTTGTGTCTGTGCAAGATAGCAGGATTTGCACCTAGGCTGCAAGAACCTTTCTTGCTGACAAGGCAATCAGACTATTTCTTTAGTCAAGACAGTTCTCAAAACCCTTGCATGACATAATCAATTTAAACATTTGCATGTGAAATGATTTCTACCATTTTATCAATAGACATGAAAAACATCAAAACCTTGAGCCCAGCATTCAAAATCAATGCTTTTTTCCTTGAGTAAGGAATAAGGATCCGAGATGGCCATGAGTGCACTAAACAAGAAGTCATCTCTTCATGGGTCACCAAACACTTGGGACACAGCGCATATAAAACACGCAACGTGATCCATTTGATTCAGTCTTGATCAAGAGCATGAATCAAAGTGGGTGGTCAGTCGATCCAAATTTAACACTACACCCCTGGCTAAAAAATATGTCCACAAGGCCCTGACAGAATTTAAAGACACCAATCGTCTTGCCCAGTTGAGCCATTGGAGATTCCAAGCTCATGGGACTGCAGTCCACTGTCCTAAAGCTGCCCAGACAATGGTATTTTTTTAAAAAATGGTATCATGCCCAATTCACTCTAAGGGAACCTAGAGATTGTGTGCTGAGTCAAGCTGGGGGATGCAATTTAAAAATCGAGGCCCACACAGGCCCTGATCTTGCCCAATTCCTTACAGAATTTAAAAACCCTAGAGGTCTTGCCCAATCAGAATACAAATGTCAATGTCAAGCTGGGGGATGCAATTTAAAAATCGAGGCCCACACAGGCCTTGATCTTGCCCAATTCCATATACAATTTAAAAATCCTAGAGATCTTGCCCAATTCAATCAAGACAGAATTTAAAAACCCTAGAGGTCTTGCCCAATCAGAATGCAAATTTAAATGTCCAGACACACATTGTGGTCCGAACCTTGCCCAATCAGTCTGGGAATATCTCTTGTGCCATAACAGAGGCACCCCAAGATGTGTGCCCTACTGTTCAACATCTCCTGGCATCAACGAAAATGTGGTGCTTTAACTGTCAAAAAGAGGGAATAAACCCAGAGGCGTAACTAGGGAAAACGGCGCCCGGGGCAAGCACTGAAATGGCGACCCCCCGTGCCCCCCCCACATACTACATTATACTTAGGTTTTTCCTCACAAGCGCCCGCCGCCGCCAAGCTAGGCCACTGACTCGCCGCCAGGCGCCAGCAAAGCAATGGGGGGGGCACGGGCGGCGCGGAAGGGACCGCTCATGGGGGAGGGGGAGCCGACGAGCTCCCTTGACTGCTGCAGCGCTGCTGCACTGAGCAGGAAACATTTGTATTAACAAAAATTTTTAAAAAAATTAAAAGAATTTTTTTTGTCATGGCGGCGCCCCCCACGTGACCAGAAAAGATGGCGCCCAGGGCACGTGCCCCCCCTGCCCCCCCTATAGTTACGCCTCTGAATAAACCCAAGGTGGTATGAAAGCTTACTGGGCTATAACAACAACAACAACAACAATAACAACATGAAGCTGACCTTCTTTCCAGTTGTAACTGTTCCTCAGAAGTAACTGTGAATGATACAGACATTGTGTTAGGCAATGTTCTGAGTACTTTTTCATTTCACCCTTTGGCCAAAAGCTTGGGGCAATGTACATCCATCTCTTCCTGTGCACCTCCCTCATGATTTAACCTCATAACAATTGTCTCATAATGGAGGGAAAGTAGCAAGAGATTGCTCAAGTTTCCCCCATGGACCTTTCGTCTGGGTGAGGATTGGAAGCCAAGTCCTGATTACATACTAACGCCTGGCACATCGTTTGGGTAGCTTTGAACGCTGCAAGGTCCGGGCAAGATGGCAACCCTGAGGGAGGAGAAGACCAGTCATACTGTTCTCCCTGCTCAAACTGGGCCAGGGTTCCAATGCGGTGGATGTGGCTGGTCACGGCCTGCTTTGAACAGGGTTGGTGGGCAAGTCTGCTCTGGGTTTGGAGTCAGGAAGCGGAGGAGACATTTTTTACAGCTTGCTATTTCCCCACTGCATGGGGTGTGTGCCCCAATTTCATGGTGCCTGGGAAACTAGAGCCTGGGATTTTGCCACATTTGGAAAACTTACTGTGTATCGTTCCAGTCACCAGATTACAAAAGAAGGGATACTGTCGAACTGGAGAAGGTGCAGCAGAAGAGGGAAACCAAAATGATGAAGGGGCTGATTCTGCTCTTCCCAAAGTGTGTTCTTCCAGTGTAGAGTCTCTTCTCTCCTTCTTCTTAGCTTCTCCCAACCTCTGTAAGAGAGTCATTG
Source organism: Hemicordylus capensis (assembly GCF_027244095.1). NCBI lineage: Eukaryota > Metazoa > Chordata > Lepidosauria > Squamata > Cordylidae > Hemicordylus > Hemicordylus capensis. The sequence goes on from NC_069658.1 coordinate 181,480,419, forward strand.
AGAAATGTTAGACTGCCTCAAATTTATTTACTAATTCGGCATCTGTTATGGAAGAAGCCCAACACAGACGGGGCATCATCCAACCAGTCAGGCTCAGCTACTCACCCCATCCTCACCGCAGGACTCCCGCCGCCTTTGGTGATCTGCCTTCCTCTCCTTAAGCAGGTGCATTCGCCTCCATTCCCTCTGGTGTCCATTTCTCAGGCCGGGCGTTCACGCAATCCATGTCTGAAGAGTCTTGAATGCTAAACAGCTAAACATCATCTTCAACAAAGACACAACCTTCCACAAGGCTTGTTGTGTCTGTGCAAGATAGCAGGATTTGCACCTAGGCTGCAAGAACCTTTCTTGCTGACAAGGCAATCAGACTATTTGTTTAGTCAAGACAGTTCTCAAAACCCTTGCATGACATAATCAATTTAAACATTTGCATGTGAAATGATTTCTACCATTTTATCAATAGACATGAAAAACATCAAAACCTTGAGCCCAGCATTCAAAATCAATGCTTTTTTCCTTGAGTAAGGAATAAGGATCCGAGATGGCCATGAGTACACTAAACAAGAAGTCATCTCTTCATGGGTCACCAAACACTTGGGACACAGCGCATATAAAACACGCAACGTGATCCATTTGATTCAGTCTTGATCAAGAGCATGAATCAAAGTGGGTGGTCAGTCGATCCAAATTTAACACTACACCCCTGGCTAAAAAATATGTCCACAAGGCCCTGACAGAATTTAAAGACACCAATCGTCTTGCCCAGTTGAGCCATTGGAGATTCCAAGCTCATGGGACTGCAGTCCACTGTCCTAAAGCTGCCCAGACAATGGTATTTTTTAAAAAAATGGTATCATGCCCAATTCACTCTAAGGGAACCTAGAGATTGTGTGCTCAGTCAAGCTGGGGGATGCAATTTAAAAATCGAGTCCCACACAGGCCCTGATCTTGCCCAATTCCTTACAGAATTTAAAAACCCTAGAGGTCTTGCCCAATCAGAATACAAATGTCAATGTCAAGCTGGGGGATGCAATTTAAAAATCGAGGCCCACACAGGCCTTGATCTTGCCCAATTCCATATACAATTTAAAAATCCTAGAGATCTTGCCCAATTCAATCAAGACAGAATTTAAAAACCCTAGAGGTCTTGCCCAATCAGAATGCAAATTTAAATGTCCAGACACACATTGTGGTCCGAACCTTGCCCAATCAGTCTGGGAATATCTCTTGTGCCATAACAGAGGCACCCCAAGATGTGTGCCCTACTGTTCAACATCTCCTGGCATCAACGAAAATGTGGTGCTTTAACTGTCAAAAAGAGGGAATAAACCCAAGGTGGTATGAAAGCTTACTGGGGTATAACAACACCAACAACAACAACAACAACAACAACATGAAGCTGACCTTCTTTCCAGTTGTAACTGTTCCTCAGAAGTAACTGTGAATGATACAGACATTGTGTTAGGCAATGTTCTGAGTACTTTTTCATTTCACCCTTTGGCCAAAAGCTTGGGGCAATGTACATCCATCTCTTCCTGTGCACCTCACTCATGATTTAACCTCATAACAATTGTCTCATAATGGAGGGAAAGTAGCAAGAGATTGCTCAAGTTTCCCCCATGGACCTTTCGTCTGGGTGAGGATTGGAAGCCAAGTCCTGATTACATACTAACGCCTGGCACATCGTTTGGGTAACTTTGAACGCTGCAAGGTCCGGGCAAGATGGCAACCCTGAGGGAGGAGAAGACCAGTCATACTGTTCTCCCTGCTCAAACTGGGCCAGGGTTCCAATGCGGTGGATGTGGCTGGTCACGGCCTGCTTTGAACAGGGTTGGTGGGCAAGTCTGCTCTGGGTTTGGAGTCAGGAAGCGGAGGAGACATTTTTTACAGCTTGCTATTTCCCCACTGCATGGGGTGTGTGCCCCAATTTCATGGTGCCTGGGAAACTAGAGCCTGGGATTTTGCCACATTTGGAAAACTTACTGTGTATCGTTCCAGTCACCAGATTACAAAAGAAGGGATACTGTCGAACTGGAGAAGGTGCAGCAGAAGAGGGAAACCAAAATGATGAAGGGGCTGATTCTGCTCTTCCCAAAGTGTGTTCTTCCAGTGTAGAGTCTCTTCTCTCCTTCTTCTTAGCTTCTCCCAACCTCTGTAAGAGAGTCATTGAGAAATGTTAGACTGCCTCAAATTTATTTACTAATTCGGCATCTGTTATGGAAGAAGCCCAACACAGACGGGGCATCATCCAACCAGTCAGGCTCAGCTACTCACCCCATCCTCACCGCAGGACTCCCGCCGCCTTTGGTGATCTGCCTTCCTCTCCTTAAGCAGGTGCATTCGCCTCCATTCCCTCTGGTGTCCATTTCTCAGGCCGGGCGTTCACGCAATCCATGTCTGAAGAGTCTTGAATGCTAAACAGCTAAACATCATCTTCAACAAAGACACAACCTTCCACAAGGCTTGTTGTGTCTGTGCAAGATAGCAGGATTTGCACCTAGGCTGCAAGAACCTTTCTTGCTGACAAGGCAATCAGACTATTTCTTTAGTCAAGACAGTTCTCAAAACCCTTGCATGACATAATCAATTTAAACATTTGCATGTGAAATGATTTCTACCATTTTATCAATAGACATGAAAAACATCAAAACCTTGAGCCCAGCATTCAAAATCAATGCTTTTTTCCTTGAGTAAGGAATAAGGATCCGAGATGGCCATGAGTACACTAAACAAGAAGTCATCTCTTCATGGGTCACCAAACACTTGGGACACAGCGCATATAAAACACGCAACGTGATCCATTTGATTCAGTCTTGATCAAGAGCATGAATCAAAGTGGGTGGTCAGTCGATCCAAATTTAACACTACACCCCTGGCTAAAAAATATGTCCACAAGGCCCTGACAGAATTTAAAGACACCAATCGTCTTGCCCAGTTGAGCCATTGGAGATTCCAAGCTCATGGGACTGCAGTCCACTGTCCTAAAGCTGCCCAGACAATGGTATTTTTTTAAAAAATGGTATCATGCCCAATTCACTCTAAGGGAACCTAGAGATTGTGTGCTCAGTCAAGCTGGGGGATGCAATTTAAAAATCGAGGCCCACACAGGCCCTGATCTTGCCCAATTCCTTACAGAATTTAAAAACCCTAGAGGTCTTGCCCAATCAGAATACAAATGTCAATGTCAAGCTGGGGGATGCAATTTAAAAATCGAGGCCCACACAGGCCTTGATCTTGCCCAATTCCATATACAATTTAAAAATCCTAGAGATCTTGCCCAATTCAATCAAGACAGAATTTAAAAACCCTAGAGGTCTTGCCCAATCAGAATGCAAATTTAAATGTCCAGACACACATTGTGGTCCGAACCTTGCCCAATCAGTCTGGGAATATCTCTTGTGCCATAACAGAGGCACCCCAAGATGTGTGCCCTACTGTTCAACATCTCCTGGCATCAACGAAAATGTGGTGCTTTAACTATCAAAAAGAGGGAATAAACCCAAGGTGGTATGAAAGCTTACTGGGGTATAACAACAACAACAACAACAACAACAACATGAAGCTGACCTTCTTTCCAGTTGTAACTGTTCCTCAGAAGTAACTGTGAATGATACAGACATTGTGTTAGGCAATGTTCTGAGTACTTTTTCATTTCACCCTTTGGCCAAAAGCTTGGGGCAATGTACATCCATCTCTTCCTGTGCACCTCACTCATGATTTAACCTCATAACAATTGTCTCATAATGGAGGGAAAGTAGCAAGAGATTGCTCAAGTTTCCCCCATGGACCTTTCGTCTGGGTGAGGATTGGAAGCCAAGTCCTGATTACATACTAACGCCTGGCACATCGTTTGGGTAGCTTTGAACGCTGCAAGGTCCGGGCAAGATGGCAACCCTGAGGGAGGAGAAGACCAGTCATACTGTTCTCCCTGCTCAAACTGGGCCAGGGTTCCAATGCGGTGGATGTGGCTGGTCACGGCCTGCTTTGAACAGGGTTGGTGGGCAAGTCTGCTCTGGGTTTGGAGTCAGGAAGCGGAGGAGACATTTTTTACAGCTTGCTATTTCCCCACTGCATGGGGTGTGTGCCCCAATTTCATGGTGCCTGGGAAACTAGAGCCTGGTAGTTTGCCACATTTGGAAAACTTACTGTGTATCGTTCCAGTCACCAGATTACAAAAGAAGGGATACTGTCGAACTGGAGAAGGTGCAGCAGAAGAGGGAAACCAAAATGATGAAGGGGCTGATTCTGCTCTTCCCAAAGTGTGTTCTTCCAGTGTAGAGTCTCTTCTCTCCTTCTTCTTAGCTTCTCCCAACCTCTGTAAGAGAGTCATTGAGAAATGTTAGACTGCCTCAAATTTATTTACTAATTCGGCATCTGTTATGGAAGAAGCCCAACACAGACGGGGCATCATCCAACCAGTCAGGCCCAGTTACTCACCCCATCCTCACCGCAGGACTCCCGCCGCCTTTGGTGATCTGCCTTCCTCTCCTTAAGCAGGTGCATTCGCCTCCATTCCCTCTGGTGTCCATTTCTCAGGCCGGGCGTTCACGCAATCCATGTCTGAAGAGTCTTGAATGCTAAACAGCTAAACATCATCTTCAACAAAGACACAAGCTTCCACAAGGCTTGTTGTGTCTGTGCAAGATAGCAGGATTTGCACCTAGGCTGCAAGAACCTTTCTTGCTGACAAGGCAATCAGACTATTTCTTTAGTCAAGACAGTTCTCAAAACCCTTGCATGACATAATCAATTTAAACATTTGCATGTGAAATGATTTCTACCATTTTATCAATAGACATGAAAAACATCAAAACCTTGAGCCCAGCATTCAAAATCAATGCTTTTTTCCTTGAGTAAGGAATAAGGATCCGAGATGGCCATGAGTGCACTAAACAAGAAGTCATCTCTTCATGGGTCACCAAACACTTGGGACACAGCGCATATAAAACACGCAACGTGATCCATTTGATTCAGTCTTGATCAAGAGCATGAATCAAAGTGGGTGGTCAGTCGATCCAAATTTAACACTACACCCCTGGCTAAAAAATATGTCCACAAGGCCCTGACAGAATTTAAAGACACCAATCGTCTTGCCCAGTTGAGCCATTGGAGATTCCAAGCTCATGGGACTGCAGTCCACTGTCCTAAAGCTGCCCAGACAATGGTATTTTTTTAAAAAATGGTATCATGCCCAATTCACTCTAAGGGAACCTAGAGATTGTGTGCTGAGTCAAGCTGGGGGATGCAATTTAAAAATCGAGGCCCACACAGGCCCTGATCTTGCCCAATTCCTTACAGAATTTAAAAACCCTAGAGGTCTTGCCCAATCAGAATACAAATGTCAATGTCAAGCTGGGGGATGCAATTTAAAAATCGAGGCCCACACAGGCCTTGATCTTGCCCAATTCCATATACAATTTAAAAATCCTAGAGATCTTGCCCAATTCAATCAAGACAGAATTTAAAAACCCTAGAGGTCTTGCCCAATCAGAATGCAAATTTAAATGTCCAGACACACATTGTGGTCCGAACCTTGCCCAATCAGTCTGGGAATATCTCTTGTGCCATAACAGAGGCACCCCAAGATGTGTGCCCTACTGTTCAACATCTCCTGGCATCAACGAAAATGTGGTGCTTTAACTATCAAAAAGAGGGAATAAACCCAAGGTGGTATGAAAGCTTACTGGGGTATAACAACAACAACAACAACAACAACAACAACATGAAGCTGACCTTCTTTCCAGTTGTAACTGTTCCTCAGAAGTAACTGTGAATGATACAGACATTGTGTTAGGCAATGTTCTGAGTACTTTTTCATTTCACCCTTTGGCCAAAAGCTTGGGGCAATGTACATCCATCTCTTCCTGTGCACCTCACTCATGATTTAACCTCATAACAATTGTCTCATAATGGAGGGAAAGTAGCAAGAGATTGCTCAAGTTTCCCCCATGGACCTTTCGTCTGGGTGAGGATTGGAAGCCAAGTCCTGATTACATACTAACGCCTGGCACATCGTTTGGGTAGCTTTGAACGCTGCAAGGTCCGGGCAAGATGGCAACCCTGAGGGAGGAGAAGACCAGTCATACTGTTCTCCCTGCTCAAACTGGGCCAGGGTTCCAATGCGGTGGATGTGGCTGGTCACGGCCTGCTTTGAACAGGGTTGGTGGGCAAGTCTGCTCTGGGTTTGGAGTCAGGAAGCGGAGGAGACATTTTTTACAGCTTGCTATTTCCCCACTGCATGGGGTGTGTGCCCCAATTTCATGGTGCCTGGGAAACTAGAGCCTGGTAGTTTGCCACATTTGGAAAACTTACTGTGTATCGTTCCAGTCACCAGATTACAAAAGAAGGGATACTGTCGAACTGGAGAAGGTGCAGCAGAAGAGGGAAACCAAAATGATGAAGGGGCTGATTCTGCTCTTCCCAAAGTGTGTTCTTCCAGTGTAGAGTCTCTTCTCTCCTTCTTCTTAGCTTCTCCCAACCTCTGTAAGAGAGTCATTGAGAAATGTTAGACTGCCTCAAATTTATTTACTAATTCGGCATCTGTTATGGAAGAAGCCCAACACAGACGGGGCATCATCCAACCAGTCAGGCCCAGTTACTCACCCCATCCTCACCGCAGGACTCCCGCCGCCTTTGGTGATCTGCCTTCCTCTCCTTAAGCAGGTGCATTCGCCTCCATTCCCTCTGGTGTCCATTTCTCAGGCCGGGCGTTCACGCAATCCATGTCTGAAGAGTCTTGAATGCTAAACAGCTAAACATCATCTTCAACAAAGACACAACCTTCCACAAGGCTTGTTGTGTCTGTGCAAGATAGCAGGATTTGCACCTAGGCTGCAAGAACCTTTCTTGCTGACAAGGCAATCAGACTATTTCTTTAGTCAAGACAGTTCTCAAAACCCTTGCATGACATAATCAATTTAAACATTTGCATGTGAAATGATTTCTACCATTTTATCAATAGACATGAAAAACATCAAAACCTTGAGCCCAGCATTCAAAATCAATGCTTTTTTCCTTGAGTAAGGAATAAGGATCCGAGATGGCCATGAGTGCACTAAACAAGAAGTCATCTCTTCATGGGTCACCAAACACTTGGGACACAGCGCATATAAAACACGCAACGTGATCCATTTGATTCAGTCTTGATCAAGAGCATGAATCAAAGTGGGTGGTCAGTCGATCCAAATTTAACACTACACCCCTGGCTAAAAAATATGTCCACAAGGCCCTGACAGAATTTAAAGACACCAATCGTCTTGCCCAGTTGAGCCATTGGAGATTCCAAGCTCATGGGACTGCAGTCCACTGTCCTAAAGCTGCCCAGACAATGGTATTTTTTTAAAAAATGGTATCATGCCCAATTCACTCTAAGGGAACCTAGAGATTGTGTGCTGAGTCAAGCTGGGGGATGCAATTTAAAAATCGAGGCCCACACAGGCCCTGATCTTGCCCAATTCCTTACAGAATTTAAAAACCCTAGAGGTCTTGCCCAATCAGAATACAAATGTCAATGTCAAGCTGGGGGATGCAATTTAAAAATCGAGGCCCACACAGGCCTTGATCTTGCCCAATTCCATATACAATTTAAAAATCCTAGAGATCTTGCCCAATTCAATCAAGACAGAATTTAAAAACCCTAGAGGTCTTGCCCAATCAGAATGCAAATTTAAATGTCCAGACACACATTGTGGTCCGAACCTTGCCCAATCAGTCTGGGAATATCTCTTGTGCCATAACAGAGGCACCCCAAGATGTGTGCCCTACTGTTCAACATCTCCTGGCATCAACGAAAATGTGGTGCTTTAACTGTCAAAAAGAGGGAATAAACCCAAGGTGGTATGAAAGCTTACTGGGGTATAACAACACCAACAACAACAACAACAACAACAACATGAAGCTGACCTTCTTTCCAGTTGTAACTGTTCCTCAGAAGTAACTGTGAATGATACAGACATTGTGTTAGGCAATGTTCTGAGTACTTTTTCATTTCACCCTTTGGCCAAAAGCTTGGGGCAATGTACATCCATCTCTTCCTGTGCACCTCACTCATGATTTAACCTCATAACAATTGTCTCATAATGGAGGGAAAGTAGCAAGAGATTGCTCAAGTTTCCCCCATGGACCTTTCGTCTGGGTGAGGATTGGAAGCCAAGTCCTGATTACATACTAACGCCTGGCACATCGTTTGGGTAACTTTGAACGCTGCAAGGTCCGGGCAAGATGGCAACCCTGAGGGAGGAGAAGACCAGTCATACTGTTCTCCCTGCTCAAACTGGGCCAGGGTTCCAATGCGGTGGATGTGGCTGGTCACGGCCTGCTTTGAACAGGGTTGGTGGGCAAGTCTGCTCTGGGTTTGGAGTCAGGAAGCGGAGGAGACATTTTTTACAGCTTGCTATTTCCCCACTGCATGGGGTGTGTGCCCCAATTTCATGGTGCCTGGGAAACTAGAGCCTGGGATTTTGCCACATTTGGAAAACTTACTGTGTATCGTTCCAGTCACCAGATTACAAAAGAAGGGATACTGTCGAACTGGAGAAGGTGCAGCAGAAGAGGGAAACCAAAATGATGAAGGGGCTGATTCTGCTCTTCCCAAAGTGTGTTCTTCCAGTGTAGAGTCTCTTCTCTCCTTCTTCTTAGCTTCTCCCAACCTCTGTAAGAGAGTCATTGAGAAATGTTAGACTGCCTCAAATTTATTTACTAATTCGGCATCTGTTATGGAAGAAGCCCAACACAGACGGGGCATCATCCAACCAGTCAGGCTCAGCTACTCACCCCATCCTCACCGCAGGACTCCCGCCGCCTTTGGTGATCTGCCTTCCTCTCCTTAAGCAGGTGCATTCGCCTCCATTCCCTCTGGTGTCCATTTCTCAGGCCGGGCGTTCACGCAATCCATGTCTGAAGAGTCTTGAATGCTAAACAGCTAAACATCATCTTCAACAAAGACACAACCTTCCACAAGGCTTGTTGTGTCTGTGCAAGATAGCAGGATTTGCACCTAGGCTGCAAGAACCTTTCTTGCTGACAAGGCAATCAGACTATTTCTTTAGTCAAGACAGTTCTCAAAACCCTTGCATGACATAATCAATTTAAACATTTGCATGTGAAATGATTTCTACCATTTTATCAATAGACATGAAAAACATCAAAACCTTGAGCCCAGCATTCAAAATCAATGCTTTTTTCCTTGAGTAAGGAATAAGGATCCGAGATGGCCATGAGTACACTAAACAAGAAGTCATCTCTTCATGGGTCACCAAACACTTGGGACACAGCGCATATAAAACACGCAACGTGATCCATTTGATTCAGTCTTGATCAAGAGCATGAATCAAAGTGGGTGGTCAGTCGATCCAAATTTAACACTACACCCCTGGCTAAAAAATATGTCCACAAGGCCCTGACAGAATTTAAAGACACCAATCGTCTTGCCCAGTTGAGCCATTGGAGATTCCAAGCTCATGGGACTGCAGTCCACTGTCCTAAAGCTGCCCAGACAATGGTATTTTTTTAAAAAATGGTATCATGCCCAATTCACTCTAAGGGAACCTAGAGATTGTGTGCTCAGTCAAGCTGGGGGATGCAATTTAAAAATCGAGGCCCACACAGGCCCTGATCTTGCCCAATTCCTTACAGAATTTAAAAACCCTAGAGGTCTTGCCCAATCAGAATACAAATGTCAATGTCAAGCTGGGGGATGCAATTTAAAAATCGAGGCCCACACAGGCCTTGATCTTGCCCAATTCCATATACAATTTAAAAATCCTAGAGATCTTGCCCAATTCAATCAAGACAGAATTTAAAAACCCTAGAGGTCTTGCCCAATCAGAATGCAAATTTAAATGTCCAGACACACATTGTGGTCCGAACCTTGCCCAATCAGTCTGGGAATATCTCTTGTGCCATAACAGAGGCACCCCAAGATGTGTGCCCTACTGTTCAACATCTCCTGGCATCAACGAAAATGTGGTGCTTTAACTATCAAAAAGAGGGAATAAACCCAAGGTGGTATGAAAGCTTACTGGGGTATAACAACAACAACAACAACAACAACAACATGAAGCTGACCTTCTTTCCAGTTGTAACTGTTCCTCAGAAGTAACTGTGAATGATACAGACATTGTGTTAGGCAATGTTCTGAGTACTTTTTCATTTCACCCTTTGGCCAAAAGCTTGGGGCAATGTACATCCATCTCTTCCTGTGCACCTCACTCATGATTTAACCTCATAACAATTGTCTCATAATGGAGGGAAAGTAGCAAGAGATTGCTCAAGTTTCCCCCATGGACCTTTCGTCTGGGTGAGGATTGGAAGCCAAGTCCTGATTACATACTAACGCCTGGCACATCGTTTGGGTAGCTTTGAACGCTGCAAGGTCCGGGCAAGATGGCAACCCTGAGGGAGGAGAAGACCAGTCATACTGTTCTCCCTGCTCAAACTGGGCCAGGGTTCCAATGCGGTGGATGTGGCTGGTCACGGCCTGCTTTGAACAGGGTTGGTGGGCAAGTCTGCTCTGGGTTTGGAGTCAGGAAGCGGAGGAGACATTTTTTACAGCTTGCTATTTCCCCACTGCATGGGGTGTGTGCCCCAATTTCATGGTGCCTGGGAAACTAGAGCCTGGTAGTTTGCCACATTTGGAAAACTTACTGTGTATCGTTCCAGTCACCAGATTACAAAAGAAGGGATACTGTCGAACTGGAGAAGGTGCAGCAGAAGAGGGAAACCAAAATGATGAAGGGGCTGATTCTGCTCTTCCCAAAGTGTGTTCTTCCAGTGTAGAGTCTCTTCTCTCCTTCTTCTTAGCTTCTCCCAACCTCTGTAAGAGAGTCATTGAGAAATGTTAGACTGCCTCAAATTTATTTACTAATTCGGCATCTGTTATGGAAGAAGCCCAACACAGACGGGGCATCATCCAACCAGTCAGGCCCAGTTACTCACCCCATCCTCACCGCAGGACTCCCGCCGCCTTTGGTGATCTGCCTTCCTCTCCTTAAGCAGGTGCATTCGCCTCCATTCCCTCTGGTGTCCATTTCTCAGGCCGGGCGTTCACGCAATCCATGTCTGAAGAGTCTTGAATGCTAAACAGCTAAACATCATCTTCAACAAAGACACAAGCTTCCACAAGGCTTGTTGTGTCTGTGCAAGATAGCAGGATTTGCACCTAGGCTGCAAGAACCTTTCTTGCTGACAAGGCAATCAGACTATTTCTTTAGTCAAGACAGTTCTCAAAACCCTTGCATGACATAATCAATTTAAACATTTGCATGTGAAATGATTTCTACCATTTTATCAATAGACATGAAAAACATCAAAACCTTGAGCCCAGCATTCAAAATCAATGCTTTTTTCCTTGAGTAAGGAATAAGGATCCGAGATGGCCATGAGTGCACTAAACAAGAAGTCATCTCTTCATGGGTCACCAAACACTTGGGACACAGCGCATATAAAACACGCAACGTGATCCATTTGATTCAGTCTTGATCAAGAGCATGAATCAAAGTGGGTGGTCAGTCGATCCAAATTTAACACTACACCCCTGGCTAAAAAATATGTCCACAAGGCCCTGACAGAATTTAAAGACACCAATCGTCTTGCCCAGTTGAGCCATTGGAGATTCCAAGCTCATGGGACTGCAGTCCACTGTCCTAAAGCTGCCCAGACAATGGTATTTTTTTAAAAAATGGTATCATGCCCAATTCACTCTAAGGGAACCTAGAGATTGTGTGCTGAGTCAAGCTGGGGGATGCAATTTAAAAATCGAGGCCCACACAGGCCCTGATCTTGCCCAATTCCTTACAGAATTTAAAAACCCTAGAGGTCTTGCCCAATCAGAATACAAATGTCAATGTCAAGCTGGGGGATGCAATTTAAAAATCGAGGCCCACACAGGCCTTGATCTTGCCCAATTCCATATACAATTTAAAAATCCTAGAGATCTTGCCCAATTCAATCAAGACAGAATTTAAAAACCCTAGAGGTCTTGCCCAATCAGAATGCAAATTTAAATGTCCAGACACACATTGTGGTCCGAACCTTGCCCAATCAGTCTGGGAATATCTCTTGTGCCATAACAGAGGCACCCCAAGATGTGTGCCCTACTGTTCAACATCTCCTGGCATCAACGAAAATGTGGTGCTTTAACTATCAAAAAGAGGGAATAAACCCAAGGTGGTATGAAAGCTTACTGGGGTATAACAACAACAACAACAACAACAACAACAACATGAAGCTGACCTTCTTTCCAGTTGTAACTGTTCCTCAGAAGTAACTGTGAATGATACAGACATTGTGTTAGGCAATGTTCTGAGTACTTTTTCATTTCACCCTTTGGCCAAAAGCTTGGGGCAATGTACATCCATCTCTTCCTGTGCACCTCACTCATGATTTAACCTCATAACAATTGTCTCATAATGGAGGGAAAGTAGCAAGAGATTGCTCAAGTTTCCCCCATGGACCTTTCGTCTGGGTGAGGATTGGAAGCCAAGTCCTGATTACATACTAACGCCTGGCACATCGTTTGGGTAGCTTTGAACGCTGCAAGGTCCGGGCAAGATGGCAACCCTGAGGGAGGAGAAGACCAGTCATACTGTTCTCCCTGCTCAAACTGGGCCAGGGTTCCAATGCGGTGGATGTGGCTGGTCACGGCCTGCTTTGAACAGGGTTGGTGGGCAAGTCTGCTCTGGGTTTGGAGTCAGGAAGCGGAGGAGACATTTTTTACAGCTTGCTATTTCCCCACTGCATGGGGTGTGTGCCCCAATTTCATGGTGCCTGGGAAACTAGAGCCTGGTAGTTTGCCACATTTGGAAAACTTACTGTGTATCGTTCCAGTCACCAGATTACAAAAGAAGGGATACTGTCGAACTGGAGAAGGTGCAGCAGAAGAGGGAAACCAAAATGATGAAGGGGCTGATTCTGCTCTTCCCAAAGTGTGTTCTTCCAGTGTAGAGTCTCTTCTCTCCTTCTTCTTAGCTTCTCCCAACCTCTGTAAGAGAGTCATTGAGAAATGTTAGACTGCCTCAAATTTATTTACTAATTCGGCATCTGTTATGGAAGAAGCCCAACACAGACGGGGCATCATCCAACCAGTCAGGCCCAGTTACTCACCCCATCCTCACCGCAGGACTCCCGCCGCCTTTGGTGATCTGCCTTCCTCTCCTTAAGCAGGTGCATTCGCCTCCATTCCCTCTGGTGTCCATTTCTCAGGCCGGGCGTTCACGCAATCCATGTCTGAAGAGTCTTGAATGCTAAACAGCTAAACATCATCTTCAACAAAGACACAACCTTCCACAAGGCTTGTTGTGTCTGTGCAAGATAGCAGGATTTGCACCTAGGCTGCAAGAACCTTTCTTGCTGACAAGGCAATCAGACTATTTCTTTAGTCAAGACAGTTCTCAAAACCCTTGCATGACATAATCAATTTAAACATTTGCATGTGAAATGATTTCTACCATTTTATCAATAGACATGAAAAACATCAAAACCTTGAGCCCAGCATTCAAAATCAATGCTTTTTTCCTTGAGTAAGGAATAAGGATCCGAGATGGCCATGAGTGCACTAAACAAGAAGTCATCTCTTCATGGGTCACCAAACACTTGGGACACAGCGCATATAAAACACGCAACGTGATCCATTTGATTCAGTCTTGATCAAGAGCATGAATCAAAGTGGGTGGTCAGTCGATCCAA